>NC_137697.1:36295274-36510274 GCF_964034855.1 Anser brachyrhynchus
AGAGCCTTGCTTTGTCTTCTTCATACCTTCCCCTCAGGTATTCAGACACATTGAGAAGGCCCCTCCCCGAGCCTCCTCTTCTCCAGACTGCAGGGCACCAGCTCTCCCAGCCCCTCCTCATAGAGGAGGTGCTCCAGTCCATCATCTTTGTCACTCCCCCTTGCACTCTTTTCACTATATCCAGGCCTCGCCTGTAGTGGGAGCCCAGAAATTGACACAGTACTCCAGATTCGGCGTCACAAATGGTGAGTAGAGAGGAAGGATCACCTCTCTTGACATCTGGGTGACACTCCCTAATGCAGCCAAGAGTACTGCTGTCCTTCTTAGTGGCATGGGTGCATTGCTGCTTCACGTTCAACCTAGTTTCCACCAGGCCTGCTAGGTCCTTTTCTGCAGGGCTGCTTTCCAGCTAGGTAGCCCCCAGCAAAATGGGAAGGCAAAGGAGGTGAAGATACCCTAGCCTTTGGAATAGGTCTAAGACCCACAAGCCGAATCCGTAATAAGTAAGAATTCCTGTAGTTTCTGGTAGAAACCCTGATTTATTTTTTTTTTGCTTTTTATTTTTTTCCCATAGTTAATGGGTTAAGCTATATTGTACACATAGCCCAGAGAAAGAAAGCTTTGCAGCTGTTGGCTGATGATACCAAGCCCATACCACTGTCTTCATGATGTCTGAGAAGAAAAAGTCTTTTCCCCTTGTTCTTGCAGGTCATCACCAACAGGAAGGACTGCAACCCAGGCTGGGCAGCACCCAACTACCCAGAATACCTGTGATTTATGTTTTGGAGTGTATGTTGCATGGAGCTCTCCTACACGGTCAATGGTATTTCACAGGCACAGTGATACATTTACTGAATTGAACACATAAACTTAAAATAAAAAATATACTGCCTTTTTTCTGGATAATGGTGGAAGGTGAGTTTTAGAAGGCTATTTATTTATTTGTTTGTTTGTTTATTTATTTGCATTTATGTGAAAGTATTCCAGCATTTAAGGCCTTTCTTGACTTAGGTGCCAAAAACAGGATTTCATTGCTTGAGGTTTAATAGCATGTATTTCCATCCTTATTTATACTTTTCAGAAGATAAATTCCGTAGAGGGAAATTCGTGCTTGATTTATTTTTTAGAACCAAGGAGATCTCTTGCTCAACCAATACAGTCCTTCAGTCCTTCTGTGTAAATGGAATCAAAAAAAATAAAGTCGGAGTCAGTCATTTATCACTTTATCCCACACCAAATCTTAAATTACTGGAAGCTTATGTAATAGGTTTTTTTGTTTATTTATTTGTTTTGTTTTGTTTGTTTGTTTTCTTCTGCAACTGGATGGGTACTCCCAAACAGTGTTGTGATCTATTATGTGCCTATATTTGTCAAATTGGCTGACAAGCCTTAATGGCTTCATTACTCCTTTAACTTCATAAAATCATATCTGCAAAAGGAGCTTTAGAAAATTTAATAAATACTTATTAATGGCTAAAAATGTAATAATAATAAATACAAGTGTGGATAAGAAACAGCTGGGTTTTTTGTTTGTTTGTTTGTTTGTTTTTTCCTTCTATTGTCATGCTGGGAAACATACTGCTTGGTAATGCAATTTGTAAAAGGCCATGGAGCATGAAGTTCACCCTCCCAAAGAAATGCTGCCACTCCCTTCCCATTTTCATTTAAATATTGCAAAGCAACCTTATATCATACGAGGAGATACATGTGTAAGTATAAATTTTTATTGTATAAGCACCAGGCTTAAGTACAATTTCTTATTAAAAGTTTCTCCCTAACAATTCCTTCAAAGCCATTGATAAGCTTTATCCACAGATTGTAAGGTAGTGAGCAGGGACAGGCATCAGCATGCATGCAATAAAATATAATGGATTAAATGCTTGCAAACCCTTACACTTATCACAAGCAACACTTCTGCAGTCCTTATTCACACAAATTCCTACTGAAGAAAATTTGCGTTTTGTGGGTCAGAGACATTGCTGTACCGGGGCTAAGACAGAGAGGAAATAATTTGTGCCTCCACTCTGAGACTACCAGACAGGAACTTCACCCTTAGTCTAGTCTCCTTCACTGGTCTGTGTGATACTGGAAAGAGGGTGTGGAAGGAATTTCTGTGCCAGTTCTCCACATGGTGTCTCAGACTAACTGGAGACATAGGCTTCAAAGATGTGTGACTATTATCTTTTTTTAGTATTCAAGTTGGTTTTCCAATTTTTAAAGCCCAATTAAATTTGAAGTATGCCAAGATCAGATATCATTTACTACTGCACTAAGAGTACAGATGACATGCTAATCTGAAGAGAATAATTATTTGTTAATTAATAGCAAATGCAGAGAAGAAGCATTTTAAATACTGGGTAGAAGTGTGAGGAAACATCTACATCTCCTCTCATATATATATGTGAGCGAAGAAGAATACTTATCAACAGTGGGAAAGGGCTTAGTCAGACTTGAACTGCTCTAGTGTTAATCCCATGAAGCCAAATTATTGGGGCAATAAGGGACAGTAACGCTGTCTGCAGTTTATGGCGGGTGAAAGAAGGCTCCAGAACGGTTCCCAGGGGAGCACTGGAGCAAAGTCAGGACCTGGAGCTCAGAGAAATGTTTTTGGTGGTTCCTGTAAAATGTGATCTTTCACAGTCAACTGGTCTGTATTCCTGACTTGCAATGTTCTCGCCAAATGCTCTCTTCCCCTTCCAAACTGTGGATTTTTTAGACTTCCTGCTCGTACAGAGGTTTCTTCTGCACCCACTTCCAAAGCCACACCATTTTATTACATGACCAGAAACTATGATTCACATACACATGCACAAATATGGTGCACACTGTAATATTAACATGTATTTATGGCATTTGGAATATGCAGATTTAAAACAAAGAATTGCTCAGAGGAGTCAAGTTTCAAGGAGTAAGGAACACCCCGGTGAAAAAGAAATACGTGGAAACACCACACCAAAAAAAGGTAGATTACCAGCAGTAACAAAAGATAGAACAGAATCTAAATCTCTATTTTGGAATGTGGGTCAAAGTACATTGGCTATATAATTTTAATTAAGGCAGGTGAGGAAAACACAGATTCAGTATTAAAATGGTTTGCCATACTGCACAGATGTTAGTATCATAGTTTTCAACCATGGTTGTATGCTGAGAATAAATTCTCAAATGCTGAAATAACAGTAAAGGTGAATGTTTCATTGCTCAGATAAATAATCACCACAGGTAAGTATAGATACAAATTATAGTCACATCTAATGATGACAACTTTTATGGTGGCTGATATATCTAAAGAAGTGCTAATTTTTCATTGCATAGGATACTGTTTGATTCTTACAAATTTGATGATTTGATGATTCTTACAAATTTGCCTTCAGATTTGAGGTCTTCATTATTAAAATTGTGAATGAAGCATATAGGGAAGTTTTAAAATGGGTTATGTTTTATAACCAAGAGTTTGTAATATGGAGTAGATAAGGGTAGATTTGTTCCTTTTTTTTTTTCCCCCATAAAAACAAAAAACAATAACAACAACAACAAAACACTATACATCGTCACTATCCAAAAGTTACATTGAATTAACCATCTGAATTTTAAGTAAATATCTGAATATTTTGATTTTTATTTTCAAACTAATGGGAGTTTTACATTCAAATTTTAGTATGGTGATTTCTCCTTTTCTTATAGCAGATATTTTTCACAGAAATCACAGGCTTTTTCTGCTGGCTTAAATCGTATTTGACAAGTTACAGGGGCTCTTCCTAAAGCCTTTTTGCTTCAGAAAGCCCTACTGGAAAGTATGGCCTTGGGGCATGTACCCTAGATGTTTCACTCCAGTAAAAGATGGAAGTGCTGTCACCTTCAAATTAACAACCTCCTGGCAACAGAATCAAGATAAAGGCTTTTTTTTTTTTTTTTTTTTTCCCAGAATTTTTCTGGTGGTGATGAAACAGCTTTCATGAACAACAAAAAGGTGAAGTCAAAGTGAAGTTCAGCCAGCTTGCAAGAATAAGTATTTTACAGTTTCACAATGGCTTTTTTACTTTTCAAATCCTGCAAGCCCTACTTTTTGCAATGTTGCGCTTCTTGAGATCTCCCACATGCAACAACTGGTGTTGCAAGGACAGGAAGAAAGAACTGTCACTGCAAGAAGGATTACAGCAAGAGCTACAAAACTGCCTCTTGAGACGATTCCTTCCAGAACTATACCTTTTCACTGGTCCTTAAGGTCCCACCTACAGGACTTCACAGGAGCAAATATTCCTATTTATCTCCCCAGGATTCTTGAACTGCAATGAGATCAAGATTCAGCATAGAGTAATTAGAAATTTGCTCTCTTTTACATTTTTTTCTTCTACCTTTTTCCTTTACTTGCAAATATTCTTGATCTCGTTCAGCTTGTTTTTTTCCTACAACAAATATCCAGGCATATGCATTTCAAAAGTGATGAACATATGTGTTTAGATTGAAATGAGAATGGAATAAAGCAGAAATATATAAAATAGCAGTTATTGTAAAATCTACCTCATTATGTTTGCCAACTTTTGGAGTCTGGGAGAGCTTCCCATTTCTGTGCCCACTGGATATTCTCCAAATAAGCAATTTCAGCACATACTGATTTGAGAACAGCAAGTCATCCAAAAATGGGAGGATGGTATTAAGTCAGAGAGTTATATGTATTCCATCAAAAATAATTCATCTCCAGTCTCCATGGTTCCATGTATGTCACCCACTCTAAGTTGTTTGTTGCACTCCAAACGGAAGAGATGTACCAACATTAAAAAAGAGAAAGGGGGTAGAAACGAAAGAAAATCAACTGTAGAAGCCACTTCTACAAGTATAGCCTTCTTCCTCCTTACCTCTCTTTTCTGGTGCCACTGAGAGGTTCGCTTTTGGCTCTGTGCACAAGGAGGTGGGCAGCTTTAGCCATGGAGTGGAGGTGGCTGGGGGCATTCTGCACACATAGGGCTGATGATGGCAAAACTCTTGGGTGGAGGATGAGGGAGCTGATCTCCACTATCATTGTCTCTCCTTTCAAAAGGTATGCGGTAGCTGCCAGTTGTTAGAAAACAAGACAGATCTTGATTCTAGATGTGAGGAATCCCCATGCAGGTTGGAGGGGGATAGACCTCTCGATGAAGCAGACAAGTGCAATGTCTGCATCTGCCCAGTGGTGCTCGAGGTGGGGGGGCTTGGAGCAAAATGGTCATCCTTGGGAGCCCTCCACATTCCCTCTATGTCACATTGTAGAGGTCAATTCTCTTGGATGCACCTTCTTGCATGTATCTGGTTATTCATTTTTTTTTTGAGTAGAAGAAATTGCCTAGAATTTGAATTGATCACTTAGAAAAATTGAATTTATATTGATTTTGGCTTTAGGCTCAAATGGTTTCTGAAACAAAAAAAAAAAAAAAGAAGAAAATGTGTGTTAGGCTGTTGTTACTACATTTTCTAAGCAAAATAATTCCTCTCCTGAAATCTGAAAGCAATTTTTAAAGTCAAATTAGTTTTAAGAGGTGTTAAAATTCCAGAAATACAATGACATGTTTTATTCCAGATTAAATAAAACATTTTTATTCAGTGATTAAATTTCTGTTTTGACTCGTTTGTTTATATTTAGTTCAGTCTTCATCCCAAATAAATAAATAACTGAATTTACATAGATCTTGAATTCACCATGACTAATCAGGTCAAGAAAATAAGTGTTTGGCAACTTTCTTTGAGAATACTTATGCTAAATGCCACAAATGCACAGGAAAAGCTTGTATCTGATTTAAATAAGAAAAAAAAATAATAACTTTTAATAACAGTAGTAAAAGGTTTTACTATCACGATGATTGTCTACAAAGAAAAGATAAGGGATGGTTTAAAGCATCAGTGGCAGAGGAGTGATCACAGGTCTCCTCTCTGCTGGCTCCATGTCCCCATCCCAAGGACCACAAAAGCCAGTGTTCCTCCAGGAGCGTCCTCTGGGGCTGGGGGCCAGGGAAGCCCATGTGCACGTGCCAGAGCTGATGCCTCTTCCAGAGTATAGCACCAAGTCCGTCAGAATGCCCTGGGTAGGGTAGCCCCCTACCATGATCCTCTTTCTTTTTTTTTTCTTTTTTTAATTCAGTAATAAATCTCTTTTTCATTAATGAGAGAATTAACAAGAGAGACAATCTCATTTCAGACCTATTAAAAACAAAATTAGGTATATTAAACAAGGTGCATAAAGTGTTATGGGAAACTTCTTTCACCCATAACCATGACTGCACCCAAAGTAATCCAATCTAAATCACTATTGAAAAACTGCATCCCACAGTTTTGCCATTTATGAAGGTCACCTGCTTTCCCAACCTAGCTTTATTTTAATTTCAGTTGCATTAGTTTTACAACAGTATAAGTGAATAGCCTTTGAGAGAGTTACTTCTTTCATAAACTCATTTTAATATCAGGATCTGATTAAGTTGGTGTAATCAGACAAATGCAATTCTTGTCTCACTGACTCAGATGAAAGTTTGTGGTGTAAAGCCATCCAAGAAAACTCAGAATCACCACCTTTGCTTGCACTGCAGTGCAAAGCGTGTCTGATTATGCTGAAAGGGCTTGTAGCTTTGTTGGGAAATGCTAGACCGCGAGCAGAATATTATGTCTAAACATGTAATTCATTGCACTTTCCCATATCTCACCTATATCTATTGTCAGCGCTTTTATTTATTTATTTATTTATTTATTTATTTTTCTTTTCTTCCTAATTGCAATAAGGAATAAAAATGTGGTAAAAGTCAAAAGGTTGAATTTTAAAGTTACAGTTCTTATGCAGATATGCTCATTTGTTAAAGCTTAGCATTTAACCACAGGCCATGACTGGAATTTATTAACTCACTAAAAAATGATAGTATTAGGTCCTCAGCCATTGTTTAGTGACTGCTTGCTTAATTATCCATATCTAAAGAGTTAAAATGGTGGCTTTTGCTGATTTGTGATTCTTCCAGCTTTCTGCTACTGTGCAGTGTACTGTGTATTAACAACACAGGTCATTGAGTACCCACTGAAAGCTCACTCTGGAAATACCTGAAGGACACATTGAACTCTTCAGAAATATGTGTCATAATACTTCATGTGTTAACAGAATATGTGGCACAGTGATGCATAGCAAAGTATCAGCCCATGGTGGGCATCTAAAGTGCTCTGTCTTGCCTGTGAATGCTAGAGTGAAGCATTGTAATTTTATTCCAATTATACTCTTAGTGCCATGATGTCACAGCATAAATTTGTACTTTTGCATGCAGCTCATGCTGGTGTGATGACAGCTCTTAAAATATTGAGTGATTGTGGGCCCGTCAGCATAAAATTATTCTAACATGGTGCCTTTATTAGTGCTTCAATAAATGCCATTCTTCTTGTGTTCCAAGGTGGCATTTGCAAATGAGCTAATTTCTCGGCAGTAAAATAATTGTGTTGCATTTATTTTGCAAGGTGGGGGTGGAAGGGGGAGAAGAAAAATGCTGTTATATAAAAGGGGTTCTTTTGCCATCAAAACTACATTCACCGTAGTTAGGCAAGTTTAAAAAAGAACACATTAACTAAATGACTGTACAATTATTTAAATGAGCTTGTGCTTTATAAAGCCATAGAGGGGTATAAACATTTTTTCAAGCCATATAACAAAAGATGTGACAGCCCTCTCACAAGAAACATTTCCTGAGAGTCAAGAGCAAACTATGTTTGCTGACTGATGACAGATATTTTGGGGTTCAGAATGCATCTCTTTCAACAAACTAAATCCAAACCAGATGTCAGCTGACCTAATTCACAGGGCAAAACAGATTTGTTAAGGGTAAGAACAGGTTCTAAATTGTACCTGTTGTCTTACTTTTTGCCATCTAAAAAATATACAAAAGGATATAGAGAAAATGATGCATAAATGAAATAGTGAAATCATAGTTCTGACTTAACAGGATGACCTCATATTGACCATTTCCTTGATGTACACATCCAGTAACTCATTTGAGAAGATTTTGTAAGAAGGTTTGTGTCTTATTCCAAGTTTAGGTACTTAGTCTTAAAAATAAAAAAAATGAAAAAAAGATTTCCCAAAGTGGTGCTCAACATGCGTCACTCAGTGTTCACAAATCTGAAATTAGTTCAGACATGAAAAATACTTAATTTTAAGCATATTCTTTTAAAAGATTTCACCGTATATATTTTAAATCAATCATTAATTAAGCTACAACTGTTTTCAATAAGTTCCATAAGTTCCTTTCCTTCCTCCATCTATCCCAAACTTGCCAAATAAATGTTACAAAACTCAGAATTTATTCAAAGTCAACAAAATCTACTTTTAAATAAAAGTTAGAAGTGGTTGAATATCCTTAACTGGAAAGGGTTTATTATCCAGAATTTGAAAATTAAATATTTAACAATGTCCAGTGGATCTAAATTTCAAGGATCTCAGTGTTTTTTAAGCTATAGCTACTCTGACACATCTGCAGTAAATGCACAATAAATGTTGGCTTAAAGAAAGAACATAATCAAGTCACATTAAATAAGAAAATGGAAACTAAACAGCTGAAGAGATCTGTTTCTTTCTAATGAAGCTTAAGGTGTGTGTTTTTACTTGGAACATCAGAAGCTGTATAAGGTTTGATTTGATCAAAGCCTGCAACAGCATTTTTTGCTTTGTGAGAGTACATTATGCTTAAACACAACCAAGCACAAACATAAAAAAACAGGGAAATAGAAAGGAGACTGACATTGTGTATCTACTGCATAACCCCCAAATTGCAGCAGGCGTTTTGTGGAAGAGCATGGAAGTCAGCTAACACATTTTAAAATTCATTTCTGTAAGCTGCTTGCCTGTCATATCTAGCTACAGCTAGGTATCAGGATGATTTGCATCTTGTAAATGTCTAGATACTGTAAATACAAAAGCAAACTGATCAGGAACTCACATTACTGTTTAATTAAATCGTAAGGTTTTTGCTATTAAACTTGCAGTAACACAAGATGTTAATGACATCTACATAAAGAAATTCATTTTCAAATGAATCTGTTTCATAAGTAGATGAACTATTCCTGCTCCTGGTAACAGTAATTTGAGTGCCTACATAAGATAAAACAATTGGCCATGAAACAGTTTCCCAAAACTGTTGATTTGTGACTGACAGTTAAAACTTGGCTTTTAGTCTCAAAAACCTTTTAGAATCTCAGCTACCAGCAGCACAAATATCAATAAAGAGTGGCCTTTTCCATTAAATATAATGAGTAAAAATACATAGGTAACTATCAGTCATTCAAAATAAATCTGTCACCATTACAATAGCATTGGTAATATTCCCTACACAAAAAGGGAAAATGTTAATGATATAATGTAAGCAACCACACTACATAAAAATGCAAAGCCACTCAGGATTTTTTTTTTTCTGAAAAACTGATGAAATAACAAACCAGCTTGCCTCCAAGTTCTCAGTTTAGATGCCTCCTAAATTATTTTTATTGATTTACCCCTACATTTAGTAATATTTTACAGCTGGGCTTCTGTACAGGTGGTTTAGTATCCACAAATATGAATTATCTGCATAACAAGTAAATTGCTTTTTTATTATCCATTGAAAAGATCAGCATTAAGTATTGTTCCCTTCACTAGCTGAGGAGGACCTGGAGATATGGGGAACTGGAATGCAAGGAGGAATAAAGCAGAGGAAGAATAGCTCTCAGGGGCACTACAGTTATATTAAAGACATTTCTGATCTTATTATTCGTACCTTCTCTTCAGCAAACTGATTAGAAATAGGCAAGGGAGCATTAAGGTCATCAAAGAAACACAGGGATGAAGAGCTTCAGTCAGTGGCTTATTGAAAATAGGGAGCAAGGAACAAGGAAGAAAATAAATGTATAGTGTACAAAGCAGAAGTCTAGTTTAACAAAATGGCATGCCCTGGCAATGCATTAATCTAAAATTTAAGCACAGTGCATAATGTTGGTATCTACAGAAGTGATGAATAAAGGAAAAAAAAAGAATATAAATGATTTTTTTTCTTGTAGTTTGAAAGAAAATATATTGTGTGTCACCTCAAGAATACTTCTTTTCAGGTAATCCACCCTTAGAGAACTATCTCATTTAACCTTCCTCTTTTAAACATCTTATTCACAACTGATTACTTCTCAAATTTTATTTTGAAAAACTATGACGTTTGATTGTATGAGTGCTAAACTGAGATCTTCCGACCTTTTCAAAAGAAAGTCAAAGCAATTAAAACTATTTGCATTAATTAATGTACCTCTGTGAACCTATTTTTATTTGAGATGAATCCAGGCTTTTGATAAATAAGCTGTCCCACTGAAAATGTTACCCAGCTTAGCTTTGATTCATAGAATATATAAATTTTAGTTGAACAAGCACATGATGGGAAAGGGTAATGCACTCCAAAGCTACCAGGTTTAGATAATCTTATTTACCCCAAAAAAATCTCTCTTCCACCCACGTTTTTAATGAATACACATATTTATATTTCAAAATGTTAAGGTTCAAAGTAAAAGTGTTCCTGAAATTGCAGATTAAGTCCTTTTAGCCCCAGTGTTAAAAATATTATTAAATTAGAGGAAACTATGAAATTGCTTCCTTGATCCACCCACTTGCCTGTTACAGAAATCATGCTTTGAAACTTTCTCTTGCTTTGAAAGTCTGAGCCTTCAAGAAGAAGAGATGCTCCCATGTGAGAGAATTGGGATGAACACCCTAGGCTATAGTGTTGGAGTGGTTGTCCTCTGAGGCCAAGACAGTCCTCTGGAAGCTTTCTTAAAGTGAGGGAGGGCTCAAGTTGTCCCCCAAATCATCAATGGTAAACCCATTTGGGAGAAGTTTGCACACAGATGAAGACACTGTTCCTTAGAAACTGGGGACTCCTTGCCATTCTCTGCCTGCTGAGATACATGTTCAGGATAGGACTCATCTGTGGTGAATCAAAGGCACTTTTAGGTGACTGGAAAATGGCTGCTGGAAGAGGTTGTTGGAAGAAAGAATTTTGATAGACCTGTGTTTTAAGAAGAAAAGGGTGATCCCTGAATTAGAGAGGATGTTTACAGTCTAAAGAAGGAGCATTGTAAAATCCTGAATTTAAAAGGATCTAAGTGACTTAGCTTGTCAGTGAAAATACTCTTTTTTAAAGCTTAGGAATTAAAAAATAAATAAATAAAATTAAATAAATAAAATTAAATAAATAAAATAAAATAAAATAAAATAAAATAAAATAAAATAAAATAAAATAAAATAAAATAAAATAAAATAAAATAAAATAAATAAACCTTGTAGCTCTGTCATGAAACACAATCCCAAGCTAGGAGAAAGAGCCTAGAACAGACCTCGTCTGTAAGTACTGTCTACTTGTAAATAAAAGGAACATAGTGACTTCGTAATGTCTTGTAGCAAAAGGAAATAAAAACTTCAGCTCTACAGCCACCAGGACAAACACAAGTGGAGGACGCATCTTAGAAAGCACAGCCCCAGCCTCCTTGCTCTGTTAGTACAAGAGCCACAGGACAGCTGCCCACTTTGAAGACAATGTATTAACCTCATGTTGCATTTTGCTGTAATGACTACTGTGGGCCTACTGTTGCTAGCACAGAAAAAATTAAAATAGTTCAATATTACAAATGGTCAAAAGACAGCAGGAAGCTGATTCTCAGCCAGTTTCTTAGAACCGCTCATAAATCCACATGAATCTACTTTCCTGACCTAATGCATTTAATTCTTAGGTTATTTTTCATTTAAATGGTAATTCTTCCCTACTAGCACCACTAAGAATGACTGTCTTCACAGCAGAGTTATACGTTGGTAACTTCTTCTTTCATCCAACATGAAAAACACCCATTTGTAGGTTGAATATGAGAAATCTGTCACTTTCTCTCATGCTACCAAACTACCGTCCATTCACTGAGAGCATACACAGAGCCACCTGGATGCTGACATCTCCTAACACTTTTTGAGAATTTTCTCTCTACACTTCTCTCCAGAAGAACAGATACTTCATTTTGGGATTGACAGGGAAAGTAATGCTCATAGGAGCCACTGAGGCAGGTCAGATCAACTGTTCATCTAGCCTAGCAACATGTCTCTGACAACAGTTAGTAGGAGATGTTCAATTGGAAGTAAAAAAATGGGGCAGATATACTTCATCAAAATAATCCCCTAATTCTCACTGATTTGTGATCTGAAGACTTCATGAACCAAAGATTACTATTTAATAACCCACCCTGGATTTTTTTATGGAGTGCTAACAACAATAGTACTCATGAAGCTTCTCAATCTACTACCACAGCAAGATTCATGGGCCATAACTATTAAAGTCAAAAAAAAAAAAAAAAAAAAAGTCACCAAGAAAAAAAATATGTATAATTAAGATATGGTTTCTTATATCCAGACAAAGTAGCTTTGACAGCTGACTTCTCATCTTAACCATGCAGAGTAGATACACCCTTTTGGCAAACACAGTTAAACTAACAAATAATCATTAAATTTGTAATTGACTGCTCTATCTATTTAAGGCTTGATTTTCAAAATGTAGGACATTCATAAATACCATCCAAAGCAGTATGAGTTACAGATATTGATAATTTACAGAATAAAAGGGCCCCTACCACTTTCAGACCAGACATTAAAAGCAAACAGACAAAACACAGACATCGATGTACAGAAGTGCAGTTGAAGAAGGGAGGATCAGCAGCAGGCAGAGTGGAACCTGGCTAGTAATTCACTAATGAAAACCTTTGATCTGTTATCTCCAAATCCATTTCAGTCCTGTGTCTGAAGCAGTTTTCCTTTTCCTGGTTATCTGATGCCCTCCTTCTTCTTTTTCAAATTCCTCCTAATATGTACCTCTTTGTGTAGTTCTTCCTCCTTAATTTAAATCATGAATAATAATCCTTACACACTGACTTTCCTGAACTGTTGTCCTATGTTTTGCTGTGAATTTCTCATATCTCATTTAGACCGTAAGCTCTTCAGATAGGTCTTCTAAATTTATTGTGCTGCATGTGTGTTTAATGCTAATAACGTGCTCTGACAGGGCAGGGCAGATTCATAAGCAATGCCCTGAAAAAGAGGCAGCTATTGAATTCATAATCTGGCACTTCATATTCACAAGAGAGGAAAGAGCTGTCATCTCAGAATGGGGGATCTGCTATAAAAGGAACATTTTTTTGCGCTAATGGTTATCAAGAATTCATACACTCCACTTCATTATCACTTCCACATAGTAGTGACTATTTCCTAATGTTCTTCATACCATAAAGCTGTTGTTTAAGTCCATTTGATCACTTCTATTTGTTAAAAGAAAGGTTTCCCAAATAAAAAGGAAATTAGACCCAAGGCATTTGAACATAACGCCCACATGCTCCTGCCCATCAAATTTCGTAGTGCAGGGAACAAAACAACTTGGTATGTAAAATGAGGTAGACAAGTACCTCAGTGACACTTTAGAAAGAGCATGTGAGTCACACAAGAAGGGAGAAAGGAAACAGAGTACTGGGTGAGTTGAACAAATATGCTTGGAAGTGATAGTTTTGGAAGTAAAATAAATGACTTAAACAGAAGGAGGACTTTTAGGAAAACTAATCTGTAAATTGTTGAGGACCAAAATATAATTTTTAAAGAGCTTGTCTAATTAAAGCTTCAATCTTACAGTAAGCTGAGTGCTCCTCCAAGACATTTTGCTCTTTTTTTTCCAGCAGGGCTGGCAGTGCCAGGCAGCTGCATCTTCTAAGGGCAATCCAAGAATGCACTTCTTGGTATGGGGACACCTCTCTGAATGTGCTTGGATGCTTCTTAAAAGCAGTAGCTAGGAGTAGCATTAAAGCTCTCAGAAACCAAAAATGAAGAAAAGCATGGACAGAATTTATGTGGGGGATCCATGGCAGAGAACATGAAATTCAGCTTTAAAAATAACCCCAGTTATGCTGTGTTTCTTGCTCCTGCAGGAGCAGTTGCAGGCTTGCTTGCCAGGCTCCAGGGGCAACAGCTACAGTGGTACCCACATCTGCAGCCAACGCACAACTTCCTCCAGGTCCCCACGTGTACTACAGAATGCCACCCCTATGCTGCTTTTTGGAGGGGGAGACCTCGTGGGAGGCCCCCCTAAACCGCATTTCCCTCAGCCCACCTCCCTAATTGCAGCACAGCAGGGATCCCAGGATGGAGTCTGCCGTTAGACCAAGCTGTGGAAATTGCATTGCGTACCACGTCTGTGGCACCATCTTGAATTATTTTTTAATTTCTTTCATTCCTTTTTTCTGTCCTTTGAAGGAATAAAGTTACAGCCAATCAAAATTTTTATACTATGAGATAGTACAAACTTAGAGAAACATGGGATCATATAAAGATTTATGATATATCTAGATATATCTAGATAGATAGATAGGCATATATACAATGTAATATATACTATATATAATATAGTATATATTATAATATATTATAATATTATATAATATTTATTATATATTATATAATTATTGATTGTGCCCCTGTACTCGGCTCTGGTGAGGCCGCACCTCGAGTACTGCGTTCAGTTTTGGGCCCCTCGCTACAGGAAGGACATGGACGTGCTCGAGCGAGTCCAGAGAAGGGCGACCAAGCTGGTGAGGGGTCTGGAGAACAAGTCTTACGAGGAGCGGCTGAGGGAGCTGGGCTTGTTCAGCCTGGAGCAGAGGAGGCTCAGGGGCGACCTTATCGCTCTCTACAGTTACCTTAAAGGAGGCTGTAAAGAGGTGGGGGTTGGTCTGTTCTCCTACGTGCCTGGTGACAGGACGAGGGGGAATGGGCGAAAGTTGCGACAGGGGAGTTTTAGGTTGGATGTTAGGAAGTACTTCTTTACCGAAAGGGTTATTAAGCATTGGAACGGGCTGCCCAGGGAGGTGGTGGAGTCACCATCCCTGGAGGTCTTTAAAAGACGTTTAGATGTAGAGCTTAGCGATATGGTTTAGTGGAGTACTTAGTGTTAGGTCGGAGGTTGGACTCGATGATCTTGAGGTCTCTTCCAACCTAGAAATCTGTGATACTGTGATACTGTGATATAATCTGGCATAAAGTTAAAACATTTCTGGTACTTACGGTATTTTGGGGGGGAGGTCTTTTTACTTTTTTTCCAGATCAAGTTAATAATTTGAACACTTAAACAAACCAAGGACTGTAATTCCAATTTATAATCAATTGACTGGCAGTAATAACCAGTCTAGATCTTCGTTGTATCTCAGAGATACCAGGTGAATGGGTTTTTATTCCCATTGCATACCATAGGTTTTCTAAGGAAAAAAGAAAAAGATACAAAGCTAACAACAACAACAGGGGAAATAAAGGTGTAAAATAAACAAGATACTGTAGCTAAAGAGGAATAAAAGCAGTGGATTGCAGAGGTAAAAAAAATAATAATAATTTTCAAATTCCTCCCAACATTTTCACACTCCCTAACATATCCCTCCAGTTTTATACAGCGATCGTAGTAGTCAAATACCCATACTTAAACACAGAACATGTGTTATTATTACCTGCCTGAATAGTGTTTGGTACAAGGAGACGTCGTTCTTGGTTCTGGCTTGGGTGTCACAGCAATAAACACTGAATATTTGTGTTAGACGAGCACTGTGTCAGAGCTCCACCACTCAGTACATATTTTTCATACAGTATATAAATACATCACTGTTACAGTGGTGTAACAGGACACCAGTAGAAATATGGAAGGAAATGTTGTCCAAAAGAAAGAATAGTTCTGCAACTGTTTTACTCCTTCATAAGGCTAAATCATTCTGTGCCTTAATACTCTACTTGCTGCAGTCTAAATCACTATGCCAGTTCAGATAGAAACAAGATTTTCCAAAGACTGTGCCTAAGCAAGAATAGACATAATTAAAGCAACTTATCTGAAGAGATCTGCAGTTGCTAGGATTGTGTCCACACAGGCTTTGGCTTTGCTGATCTGATTCTGACACAGCCAAAGCTGTGCAAAGTACCACCATGGGCTTGGCACTGTGCTAGGAACAATTCTTGCCTTATAGTTCAGCATAACCAGCCTGTGCCTTGCGCTCTCTTTAGCTGTGCAGCATAAGCGTAGCTAAAGAATGAGGTAAGAAAGAGTGAATCTGTTCAGGAGAAGAACAGAAGTCATAAAAGACTCTTTTTTCAAAAGGAGCTATCAATCTTTCCATGGTTGGGAGCTTAGAGAGGGACAATGAAATGCTTTGTGAGCAAGAAAAATACAGCAGGCAGTGGAGAGGGCCTTGGACAAATCCCAGCTTGTGAGACAGGTCTCTTTAAAAGACGGAAAGCTTAAAGGCATGTTTTAGAGCATGTTTAGGGGCTGTACTAGAATAAGTCTGCAGCACTGGCCAAGAGAGGCTTGTGGCCTGAAATATAAATCAAGCAAAAGACTCTTGACATCCTAACTCTCTTCATTTGAAGAATAAATGGAGATAAAAGGGATGAGGTTTAGTACATGTGACAACAACTATAGGCATTTTTACTGCTGAAAATTCCATATGAAACTTTTATGATTCTATTCACACTAAGGGGCTTTTTTTTTTTTTTTCAAGGCTGTGGGCAAGAAATTAACCACAAAGTTTCAGTTAACATCAGTGGCAGCTGAGCAGCTGCTGGTAATTTCCAGTTAGTTCTTGGTACGAGTTCCTTTTGTGGGAGCCACTTCCATCTGCAGAAGACCACAAAGCAAACCAGTTCCTTTTAAACAGCAGCAGAGCAGGAAATGCTGACTTGTTTTCCTCTTTTCATGGTAGTGGCTTCCCTCAGAAAATTAAAAAAGGGAGTGAAGGCTTCTTGGCAGTGTATTTTCCTGCTTAGTTAGAGTGCCTGTGTTACATAGCCTCAGAAATGCTGTCTCTGAAAGGCTTCCAAAGCTAAACAAACCCAGTGCAGATTCAGCAACAGAAACTCCTCTTAACAACACAAACTCAAAATGGAGGATAGGACCAATGTCCTTTGCTGCATCTTACCACCCTGGCACAGTTTATACTACTCCTTCCTTCTGGTACTCTCTGTGACATTGCAGCTTCCCAAGTATCTTTCCATATGGAACAGCTTCTCCAGTCTCTCATCTTTGTGAAAAGTAACCTTCCACCATGACTCCATGACTTTTTTTCCTTCACCCCCAACTTCTTCTTCATGGAAATTTGTTCTGGTATTCTGATTTAAACACAATGTTAGTATAGTCTGTGGGTAATACAGATAAAGAAACATAATGGATCAGCTTCCCTATGACTAAAATAATCATGAAGTAGCAACAGGTCAATAATCTGGGCCCCCTAAAAATCAAAAATGGAGTTTCTCCTTAAAATAAAAATAGACATCAGGTACTGTTGAATTCTGTTTTCTTTTACTGTGAGATTTATTCTGTATATGAGAGGAATCCATCACACTCTTTCAAACAGGTACATATGTGAAGCATTATCAGTGCCATTAGAAAATGAACATGTATGCGGACAGGGTCTCTTTTTGCTTGAAACCACCTGCATATGTTGTGCGTTTAGTTAAAAATTTTTAGCTGCATTTGTTGAGCAACTATCTAACTTCAACTGGGGTTTGGGTTTTTGTTTGGTTGGTTGATTGGTTTGTTGGCTGGTTATGTTTGTTTGTTTGTTTTGAGTGAAAGAATCAGTTCAGAAACCAAACTGGAAAATTAAAATATGTTTTTGAGGGCTTCTTATTTCTCTTCTCTGATAAAGACAAAAAATGTCTCCAATACTGCAAAAACTAATGCTTGTAGTTAGTTATTGACCAGGTCTGTTTTTTCTGTACAAAGTGAGTATACATTCTCAAAAATGTGGTTTACAAAATAATAATAATAATAATAATAATAAATAATAATAATAATAATAATAATTCACTAAACAGGTGCAATTTTGATTTGATTTAGTACCATGTCAGAAACTTTCTTGTATACTGGTCTTTTTTGCTCCAGAGTTATTTTCATGGATGTTGAAATAAAAATTCTACTTAAGATATACAAAACAAGAGTCATGATTTCAGTAATACCTCTTCTGAATTACTAGAATATGTTTGTATCACAGCACAGAAAAGATTTAGCCATGGATTCAAGGTAAAGACTTCAACTCCTCCCTACCAAAGATCCTGTTCATCTGCATGGCAACAATGACGCCTGGAAAGCACCTTGAGCTGCCTCACCACCACTGAATGTGGACTGCTTCCCTGCATTGTCTGCTCCCTAACTGTAGGTGAACATGGATTTCCAACTACATGGAAAATACGCAAGTTCCCAGTGTGGCAGAGTGGATTGCGTCTGGATTTATACCTGGACAAAAACAGCGAGAGTCAAGCCTTGATGAAGAAAAGCCCTTATCCTGTCATTTCCCATGCACTTTTTTTTTTTTTTTTTTAATACGGTTTGAGTGGAGGGTTTAGTATTGAATTGCTTTGTCTTCCACTATTTTCAGTTCACCACTGGAGTATTTCACTAAAGCATTTTAATTGCTAAAATCTTGCACTTCGATCTCTCATAAATATTGCCCAAAATCAATTCATTGTCAGGCAACAGCTGCAACATTCCCTGTAACTGGTTCCCAGAAAAATATTTAATTCTGAAAAATGTTAATGGCTTCAGCCTTCAATTCAAAGATTTAATAATAAAAATTTTAATTTACTCTCCCTTCTTTCCCCCAAAAAATTTAAGACAGGTTAACCTGTCAAAAGCAGTATCGCTACTGATCCAGCTGAGGCAGAGAAAGAGGTTGTATATCCTCATTAATACCATAATTGGCATCTGGAATCTGTTCAGAAATTCTGATTTACTTTTTAACAGAGGATTATGGCTGAATTTGGAGCTCTTTATGGTCTGCAGAGGCTTGTGAAATTCAAATATAAAAACTGTCAGTTAAACATTTCATGAAAAGACCTACCTTATAGTAATCCAAAGAAACATGAACAAGTGCTCGAGGGGATGAAAATCCACAATATGTTTTGGTAGCTAACCATTTACAGAAACATTAACATTCTTGGGCAGGGTCGCTCTGTGAGCTTCTGAAGTAACTTAGGAGCTAGAAGGTACAGTTCTTAGCAGACTTCCAACACCCAGAAAAAAATAGTCAGCCAGAAGCCTCTAGTATTTATGAATTATTAATGTTGGCAATCTCTGTTTTTTCCTTAGTTTTGCTTTTGTGTGCGTGTTCAGCTGAGTAATTCAATAGACTGATAGAGACATAAATAGATATGCTAACTAGCACAGGGCTAACCTTTAAATTTAGTTAAAGCTGTCAGATTTCAATGAAATATTTTCATTTTTCTTTTTCTGAACTGGAATACAAACATTATGTACACTTGGTGCCAGCAGGGGTGCCCCCAGGAATCAGTTTTTAAGGTTTTTTGTTTTTTTTTTTTTTTTTTTTTTAATGCAGAAAACAGGTTCAGGAAAGGTGTCAGTTTTACAATACTTATTTATAGTCCCTGTCATGGGAATGTGCTCATGTTGTGCCAGTAGCTTCTCTCAGTTCTCGTTACAATCATTGTCATCCAAACGAGGGATAGGGATTTGAATATCTCACATATTGTCTCTCTGAAATAGCAAGATCTGAGGGGGAAAGAGGAAAAAGGGCTGGGGAGGGGAGGGGGAATTTGAAGTGCTACACCAGCATATGTGTTGGAATTGGAAGGAAAATTTCTTCAATTTAAAAGGCAGTCAGAAAAGTAGCAGACATTTTTGACCAACTGAAGAAAAGACAAATTCTTTTTACAGTCTCCACTTTACTCTTCTGATAAGTTGTTCCTCTGAAAGATATTCACATATGAGGAAAACAACAACAACAAAAAAAAGGATCTTGGAAAACCAACAGTTACTGTGTTGTATCCTCTTTTGGTCATTGTTAAATTATAAATATGGGCTGCCATGAAACCCAAGTGTTTGAACATAGAATCTAAAGAATCCCCAGAATTTTTCCTAGTCTGTTGAGTCAGACAGCCAAGTACAGGGAGCAGAAGTAATGGGAGCAAAGTTAGAAAGTCTAGACCAAATTCCAGTTTCTAGTAAGAGATAATTGATCTCTTTTCCTGTTTTATACTTTTTATCCATTTCTCCTTTTTCATTACTTTTGAGTAAGAAATGTCACCAAACTTCTCCAAAGTTCAACATTGCAATCTCTGCATTCCTGTTCAAATGAATGGATACTAACAAGATGAATTCACAACTTGCTTCAGGATTTGAAGTCACTCAGTCCTGAGAGGGAGTCAAACCCAGACGTTTTGATAATATCTCTACTTTAGGCCCATCAGTTTCAAAGCTTGGAAGGAAGCTTGAATTTTTGTTATGTACCCAAGGTTTTGGTCAGGTTCACAAGTAGACTGCCCAACATTGCTACAGTTTGGATTTTGTCATTAAAATCTGATCTTTGAAAATTTTAGGGTTTGTCTTCAATCTTGGTGATAAAAGTTGTTTCTTTTTTCTTCTTCAGTATAAATTAATATTATCCCAGAAGGATAATTACGGCAGAAAGCTAATTTACTACTTCAATTTCTATACACAAATTTTCAAAATAAAACTTACTTCATTCTGATCATAGTTAAGCACAGCAATCAGACCTCCTAGGGCTAGATGCAGACCTCATACACTAACATGTCAATTAAAGACCAAGGTCAAGACATGAAGCAAAAATTAAACAGATAGGCTGGCAAAGCATAGGGTAATAGTAGGCCTTCACTGATCCCATTATAGTCTGTGTGCAGGTTTCCTGTTGCAATTATTTTCATGTTCGTTTCTGAGAAAATGGTTCAAAATTGAATGCCAAGTTTGGTTTTCTTGTAATTTGAGAATGAATCAACATATTTTGCAGAAATAAAAACCCTGTCATCCCACACTAAGTATGCTACCAACAACTTCATCCTGAAAACAAGTCTTTCAATCCATGAACTGTGCTAAAACAAGAAAATCCAGAATGTACATACTATATTACATAGAAAACAGAATCTCAGAAAAAAAAAATGCGTGTGTACCAGACATACTTCAGGTATCCTCCAAGTCAGAATTCTCCTGTATTGAAAATGCAGTGAGATGGACCCAGAAATAAATTAAGGCTTTTTTCATACTCATGTAATGAAGTGATAGTACTCTTACTGCTACATAGCAAAATTGCTACTGCAGTACATGAAGGTTTATAAATGAAAACTATACTGTAAATACAATGCATCCTGTACTAGTTTCATCTGTGATAGAGTTAGTTTTCTTCCTAGTAGCTGGTATGGTGCTGTGTTTTGGTTTTAGATGAGAATAATGCAGATAATACACTGATATTTTAGTTGTTGCTGAGCAGCTCTTACAGTAAGTCAAGGACTTTTCTGCTTCTCATACTGCCCTGCTAGAAAGGAGACTGTGTTTGCTCAAGAAGCTTGGAGGAGACGGAGCCAGCAGAGCTGACCCAGACTCAGTGAAGGGACACTATATGGTATCATGCTGACAATAAAAATTGGGGAGGTGGAGGAGCACTGCTAGGGAAAAGGCTCGGCATCAGTCAACAGGTAGTGAGCAATTGGATTGGGCATCACTTGCTTTATATCTATATCATCTATATCTATATATCTATTTATATCTATATTTATGTATCTATATCTGTATCTATATCTAATCTATATCTATCTATACCCATCTACACCTATCTCATCTATATAGATATTATTGTTGTGATTGTTATTATTGTTGTTGTTGTTATTACTATTATTATTATTTTATCCCTACCTTTTTTGGCCTATGAAACTGCCTTTATCTCAACTCATGAGTTTCCATCCCACTGAAGGAGGCAGGGTGAGTGAATAGCTGCGTGATGCTTAGCTGCCTGTCGGGTTAAACCACAACAAGAACTCAGCAACCTTTTTTCCCAGTGCTAATTGTATCACAAAGATTCTTCTTCCTCAGAATGGCCTGTACTATTTTTGTCTGTTGCTCTGGTCATTTTTGCCCAGTAATTCATTCTTGACCTTTTCTCCAAAACAATGAAGAAATATTCTTTCCTAGAAAAATATGTCATTTTGCTAGATGCATGGTAGTTGCTTCCAATTTCTCTTTCTTGTAAAGGATTTCCAATCTCCAGTTTGCTCATGTTTGCTGTGTTTAATTGAAGCAAGGTCTGAAAAATCAGGAAAAGGTCTGTCTTTTCATAAATCATGTTCTGTGAACAGCATACCTTTCTACATGTATGTAACAGTTACTTCAGTAGGTAAATTTTCATCTCTTTTTCCCACATATTTCCTCCACAGCAGTAAAAACAATTCAGTCCAAAATAGTAAAGCAAAATCTATTCTAACTGCAGTTGACACAGGCACTACTTTCTTGGGAACTAAGTGTGGATAGTGCCATATAGGATTTCTAGAGATACTAGCTATTACATGAACCTTGTTTGTTTCATTGTTTTGTTTTTAATTAATATGATTCAATATACTCTTTCATCATAAGAAATATCTAAATATACCTTATATTATTGGATCAGCTAACTAATTTATAATAGTTTCCAGGCAATTAAGAATTATTGTTCCTTAGTAGAATTTTCTTCTTTTATACGTAGGAAAAAAAAATATATTTTTTTTTTCAGTAACTCCAACATAAAGGCTGCTATGTTTCTAATAACCTTCTGAACACCCCAGGGTTGTGTCAGATTTTATCTCTTAACAATATTATTAATATTTCCAACAAACAAATGATAACTTGTGCTACAGTCTTTCATCCAAACAGTCACACCAGGCTGAAAAATAATATTGTTTTTTGAAAGATACATGAATCTTACATGAATTTTAAAACATGAAGAATACCCAGTAAAGTCTTTAAAACTTCTTCATGTCCCTGTTAGGATATGATGAGTATGGAACTGGGGAGAATGACTAAGAGTTATCACAATGCAACTTACATGTGTGCACAGGTTGATTACAAACAGTTAAAAATAAATGCTGCTACTTTTTTTTTTTTTAATCTTATTACTTCACATCAGAAAAGACTGTTAAAAATTCATAAGCTAGGAAACTTGAACAAAGGCAGCAAAATGACTTGACCAAGACCACACGTTGTCCAGTTGAAAAGTCAGAAACACTCTATGAGAAATCAAACTTTCCCACTGCAACAAGTGTGATCCACAGATGATGAACTGCTTTTCCCAATGAAAACTGTGAAAACTATGCATTTCCTTTTATGAAAGTATAAATGTAAGGTCTTGTAACTAACAGGGTAGTATTTTTCTAAGATAAGCAAGACCAAACACTGCATCATTTTCCCATTTATAGATGTTAACTATTTTAACATTTAAAATATAATTGTTATATTATATATTATGCTATTACAATAACATTTAAATATAATAATTAACATTTTTTACAGTGAATTTACAAGAACAGGAACTCTTGTTCTGGAGCAAGTATGTAGGCAACGCTGGGCAACAGAGAGAATTTGTAAGGACTGCAGTCCCTTGAACAGTGACTTCAGTAATCTATTCCTTCTTTAGACCAGCATGGTATAATCTCCTCTGTTCTAGAGAATTTACAGAAGGCATTATCTCAATGACAAGCAATCTGAGGACTGGTTTGTCAAGAATGAATTATCCCTTCCTATTTTCCTTTTCTCCATCCTTGTATGTGTGCATAATCTAGGAGGGTACACCAGGTTTTCCAGTTTTTGTTTCTCATCTCCCTTGGGACTTGTCCTCCTGCTAGATTTTTACTGAAGGGAAATTAAAGAGTTCACCTCCATCATTTGTGACCAGGAACTTATGTTCACTCAGAATCTTTTGAAATAGAAATTGCTAGTTGGCTATGCATAGTTATGAGCAATAATTTTCAGGCTCCACAGTAATCTTCTCCTACCAGTTCCAGATGGGCACACAATATTGGAACACCATGGCTGTAATACAGAATTTGCTAGGTTTGTAAATCATCATAAAACCCTACACATACTTAGTTCTATGAAAATATACTGCATTAGAAGGGAGGCAATGTATAAATAAATATATTACACCTAAATTCCATCACTGCTGTGAGACTTCACATAGCAGGTCACAAGAATGAGTAAAAAATGTTTGGTTGGTTGAATGTTGCTAGCATTTGAGATAGTCAAGAAATTGCCTATTCACTCATCTCTCACATTAACTCTGACATTCCAGAATTTAGTTTCAAATCAAATTATATTATTCTGATCATGCTGGGATCAACATTGCTATCAAAAAAAATAAAATAAAAAAGTTAGTTTAACTAAAGTTCTCTAATCACACATGATTTATACTCCTCTAGTTTGTTATCCAATATGATTTGTTACCTTTCTTGTCTTATATTACAGTTGTATTTGTGACACAGACATAGAAGCAACAGAAAAAAATGGATGAGGTTTTCAGTTTCTATGACCTTATTGCATTTAAAGGAAAAAAATTTAAAAAAAAAAAAGTAATTTAGACAAAGACATCAAGAAACTACAATCTCATTGCATGAGAATCATCATCTCAGCTAAGATGACATCTGTGACTCTTCATGGAAAGGGACAATCTCTACTTGTGAAGGTAAGAGGGCTTGCTCCCTGAAAAAATCTGTAGAAGTCGGACTTAGGCTATCTCACCTCAACAAAATTTGGTTTGGTTCTTTACATACCCTCTGGTGATGTGTATATTAGAAGGCAGACAACTTTCAGTCTGAATAATTAAGTTAGGTCTTCCTAAATTCCTCAACCTGTAGGTTCAGTGAAATACTGTAGTCATCTTCCTGCCTTGCTTCCTGGAGCACAGTGTTCTTGAATGCTGATAAACAGTTTCCCTGTTCCACCCAAGTGGTGGTTGCATTTCACTGATCAGTAAACTGAATTTCTTGATGTTCCCTATCTTTTGCAGAAGGATTTTCTAACATTTAGCTTGGCCTTGAAAATCACAAGATTTCTAGGGAGAAAAAGACCTAAAAATATATGTCGCCTTAATGTACAGTAATACATAAATGTAATGGGTACATAAAACTAAGAAAAAAATGTAATAGATGACAATACAAATCCCTTTACACATAAATATACTATACACTGTATACATTAATGCATATGACTCAATTTCAAATTCCTAGATCTAGCAATGTAAGGAAAAAATTAAACAACTTAATAAATGAAAATTACACAGAATCACAACTAATGATCCTAATGGATTTATCCATAGAAATCTCTTGGCAAATTGTAACAAAGTTCTGCCTACAAGAATAGCATAATTAATACATATTTCAGTTCTTATATTATCTTTTTCACATTCCTTTTGCATAGGGCAACAAGAAACTGAATGTACAGAGATTAATTTAGGTAACAATTACCACAATTCACAATTGCATTAGTGCCTATTAAGGTTCATTGTTCTGTGGAAATTTTAATGATACATTCCTGAGTGAATAAAAGCAGAAGATGATTAGGAATAAAATTGTTTCTATGTATGCTGACAGGACTGCTGAGCATAATTATACATTTCTAGGGCGACCTGTTTGGAGTTTACTCCATAATTTTATGTAAATTTAGAATAACTTCATTTTTTAAGGTTAAATGCTAATATGTTATTTCAACACGCAGTTGAGTTGTGTGAGGACTAATGGACACATATTGCCATTGATGGAACTGGCATCAGATAAAAGTCTAGAGCATTTCAGAATGAAGGACATTTATTTCATAGTTTTCTTTTGCCACATTCCTGTTCCTGAACTATCTGACAATAATTTCAGTCAGCTACTGGATATTAACTATATTTCCTATATTCAGAGCAAAAATGCATTACAAAGATTCCATTATCTAACATTGCATACTTTAGGTTTTTTGTTTGTTTGTTTGTTGGTTGGTTGGTTGGTTGTTGGTTGGTTGGTTGGTTTGGTTTGTGTGTTGTCATGTTTGTTTTTGTTTTTGTTTTTGTTTTTACATTCCAGCCCCCACCCTCCCCCCCCTTTCCTCATTTCCTCATTTATTCACTGCATGATGCAGGCTTAAATCAGCTTATACAGCTTCATGCAATACACTTGCAGTAAGCTGTACAACATAAAAAGACAAGTAGGAAAAAAAGAGAAAGGATTCAAATACACTGAAGAGAAATGTGTGGGATCAGGGCTGTGCAAAATCTGCCTGTTTAAATTTGCTTAGGTTACAATGAACCATACAACAGAAGTCCTGGGAGAACTGTTTGATTATACTTTAGGTTCACTCTGCAAGCCAAAACTTAAGCAAACTTCAAGAAGCCTGCAAGTTATGGGTATAAAACTGAAAAGAGAAGGAATACAAACAAATGAAAAACTAATAAACAAAATACACTTCATACTTGTTTCCTCCAATTCTTTTTAATTCCTAGCCTTATTATCATGATTTTCTTTGAACTCCACTACAGTGAGCTAAAACCTGTTTTACTGAGCATGGGTGGCCACCATCCACAGCCTGGCAGGAACGTCACAGCATCACCTCCCACCAGAAGAGTTGTGTACAGTTATTTTACAAATTTAAAATTATTCTTATGTCTCCATGTCCACCTTATTTTGTTACCTCATAGAGCTGCTTTTCACATTGGGAAGGGACAGTCTGCTACTGCAGACTTGTAGTTCTCTATTAATATTTGATATTAAGATATTCCAGACCAGGTGCAATAGCATTGCTCAGATCTCTGTAAACTGAATTCTGGATAGGAAATTATGAACTAACACACAAGCCTTTCAATAACATAAAAACTTATAAATTTATGCAACCGTTAAAAATAAAAAAAAATTAAAAAAAAGAGAGAGAGAGAGAGAGAGAATTGAGTTATACATTGACAAATAGAACTTTAAAAAACTGCAAAATATGAGACTATAAAAGGGCACCATGTGAACTTTCCCCACCTGAGGTTGGAGGGGAAAGAGGATCAGTCAGCTGATCTTTAGGCCTTAGTGAAGCAAGGCTTGATCAAAGTCACTGGACGAGGAGTTTGTAGGGAAGTAGGCTTGTTGCTGAAGCTCAGTGATTTCTTTGCAAGATTTATCCTCACAAGCTTTAGGCTTCTGATGTCTCCCAATTATGTGCTTGTCTTTCTTTCCTCCTTTGCTACAAATGAACCCAAGAATCTTACCTGTTCTGGCAAACAGGCAAAAATTTTGCTTTTTGAGATTTTTTGGATGGATTATCTTTATTTTACTAGAAGAGAGATGAAGTGAAACTAGTTTGATAAGTTATATGTGTAAATGAAGAAGCAAGTGTAAATATAATAATGCCTACTACAGAAACAATCCATTTCCCCTTAAAAAAAAAAAAAGGCAGCTTTGTCATCAATGACTGCAGCTGCTCAGTAAACAGGAAAGTTTTGCTTCTCTAAACTATCTTTTTTCACCTTGTGACATAGGGTGGATCTGCAGCTAAAGTTCAAAGTTGAAATCTATCTTTCTCCAGCAATTAGTTTCAACCCTTCTGCCACTCACATGATACCAGAGTTTATCATCGCTTCCCAGAGTGCTTAACATGGCTAAGAGAGGTCATCTGAAAATTGAAATAAAGGAAAAGGATAAAAGGAGAAGAAAACTTTCTGTCCTTACTAAAATTTTTGTTCAAGTAATGTGCAATATAATACAATGACATTAGGTATAGGGAAGTATTGTGCACATATGAAGCTGTTTTCAGGGGAATTTATTTCAGTTCAATCACTAAATTTGAAATCATTTCAGGTTCTAAAAATTGTATTTACTGATATCATAACAGACCCATAACCAGAATTTCTACCTGAATTTCCTACCTTTATCCCTTACGTGTATCCATGTGTCTATCCCCTTTCCTTAATTCCATCTCTACTGTACTCCAGAGTGTACTTTATTCTAAATATTAAAGCATATTTACTATCTCTGAGGATTTTTGTAGATAATTGACTTTATGTTCAGTCACAGACAAAAGAGTGTTATTGGAAGGGCAGCTACCACAGACATTAAAAAAAAAAAAAAAAAAAAAGGAAAAATTCTAATTATTCTAATTTAAAAAAAAAAATTCTTTGTGAAAGAGTAGATAGATAAATTGATTGGTTTGAATGGAAGCATGAGGACACATATCAGAAGAAGCTAAAAGCCACAAATTATGTTCTGAATTATTTCACAATTACTCCATCCAAGTAATAAAATGGAAAAAAAAAAATTAAAAAAGCTGAAATTGTTCATCACAAGTTTGCTAAGCAGTGACTACTATTTCTTTTTGGTGTGAATTCTGCTGTAAAGTATGCTCGGAGAAACTTATGTCAATAATTTAATTTCTGCATAATATGCTTATCCTCTTTTTTTTTTTTTTTTTGACTTTTCGTCCTCATTCCCAACATCTTATGACAACATAAATTAAAATAATGTTCTTGGCTCCATTTCAATTCACTAAACCATTTCCCTGTATTTACCCCTTTGATCATTCGCTCTGCATCTTGTTTTGCCTCCAGGTAGTGAGTGTCAGAAGACAATCAGAGTATGGAGACACCAAAGATTTTCTAAAATCCCATCCCTCTGCCTGGTGATAGAATCAACTATGCCATTGTCAACCCTTAGAGACGTTCTGTAATCTGCTTAGTAATAATCAGAAAGATTTCATAGCCTCTCAAGTGCATATCTTGGTGTTTTTGTTTGTTTGTTTCTGACATCCATTTTGAATCTTCCTTGCTTTAATGATAGTCTACTGCTTCTTAGTCTGTCCTACAAAAGCACATAAAACAGATTATTCAGCCTCAGAAACAGGAAGACTATTCTTTTCTGTGGGCTAAACAAGCAATCTCTCTGGTCAACCTGTTCCAGTGCCTACTCTTACACAGTAAAAAAAAAAAAAAAAAATCAACGGAATTTCTTGTATTCAGCTCGTATCCAAAGCCTCACAACTTACCACTGGGCACTGCTGAGAAACACCTGGCTCCGTCTTCTCTACAGCCTTTCATCAGGTATTTATGCTCCCTGATAAGATCCCCTTGCGCCTTCCCTTCTCCAGTCCAAACAGTCCCAGCTCTCTTAGTCTCTGTATGCTAGATGCTCTAAGCCCTTCATCTTTATGACCTCTGCTGAACTCTCTCAAAAATGTCCATCTCTCTCTTGGACTGGGGAGCCCAAATCTGGGCACAGCAGTCAGCTGTGTCTAACCAGTACTAAGGAGGGACGTAGGATCACCTACCTCCACCTGCTGGCAGCACTTTCCTTGATGCCAGAAGGATGTCCTTTGCCTCAAGGGTGCATTGCTGATCTGTGGTCTGCCAAGACCCCAAGATAATACAGTGTGAGCTGTTCTAGCCAATTGGCCGTTACCGTGTACTGGTGCGTGATCTCATTTCTCCATGAGGATAGCACTTTTCGTTTTCCTCTGTTAAATTCCATGAGGTTCCTGTCAGTAGTCTGTTGGGTCCCTCTGAAGGACAGCACAACCATCAGTGGTGTATCATCCACTCCTCCTAGTTTTGTGTCATCTGCAAACTTTCAGAGGGTGCATTCCATCTCAGAATCCAGGTCATTAATGAAAATAAACAGTTCTGGACCTGTTATAAACATCTGGGGCACAGCAATAAAGATTAGCCTCCAGCTGGACTTTGTGTCATCATTCACAGCCCTATGAGTCCCACAGTTAGGCCAGTTTTCAGTTTACCTCACTGTTCACTTATCTAGTAAATCTAATATCATCAGCTTGTCTATGAAAGTGTTAGAGGAAACAGTGTTGCAAGCCTTCAAGCTGTGACCAGTTATAACCCCTAACACTTTTTTTTGTTTAATCATTAAATTCTCCATCTTTTCCCATTTGTTCAGCTGATTATTCCTGCCCATTGATTTGCACATTTTATTTTCTTGTTGTTCTTCCACATCAGCAGAGGTATGTTAATCTCAGCTCATGGTTTCTCAGCAAGGTAATACATCCAGAGTCTTACCCTCATTTCAGGAGGGTATCATATGTGGATTTAAGAGCACGCCTTTGCAGGGTTGATGTATACTCTCTTCAGATCAACAGAATTGAAGGCTGGCAGCTCTGTTTCTCTGTAGGATGAGCTAAAAAGGGTGTCAAACTCATTTTGGGAAGACAGTTTAAGTTACATCTCTAAAGATGAGTAAAAAGTAGGTCAAAGATTGGGAAAGTTGGTACAATATTACATAGAAGAAGTGAACACTAATTATGGGATAACTGTTTTTTCCATAGAGAAAAGGTGGTGTGGATAGTTAGAAACTGTGCTTTACTTTCATGAAGCCTTATCTCATATACATTTCTCATACATCTTGATGGGATGACATGTTGACAAGTTGCAACATAAACAGGACTTAACCAAGGAAGAAAAAACACAGAATGAGCTTGGCCTTCAGCTGCAATATTGAAAAATATATTCAAGAGCCCTTAGAAATATTCAGATGTACTATAATAAAACCACTACTGCTAAGTGTTGTAAATCAAATGAGTACAGCTGTGCAAGCTGTCATTGCTGTCGGTCTGAGCCTGTCAGCTTTTCTGCTTCCTCTGCATGGTTTGGATGTGCTGCATCCTCAGAGCTGAAATGTGGCTCACAGATTACTTGCCAGGACACAATTTTCTTCAAAAAGATCTGTGGATTTGTAGTAATGGACTTACCTAGAGGAGAGGTCTGTTCACAGTGCAGTACAATGAATGAGCTGAAATGTTTTCACTCGTGGCAGTATGTGAGATATAAACCTGCTACCAGGTAAAAAACTCTATGAAGAAAGGAGCACATAGTGACAGCACTTCAGTGACAGGAAGTTGCATGTAGAAACTCGATGTCTCCTGTGAATTCCGATCTTTGTACCACTTCTGCTTGGACTATATGCAAGAGATGTGGTGCCAGAGACAGGCTGGAGCAGCGTCAGAGGGGCTGAGGTCATGCAGGTTCAGCTGCTACATACCAAAATTTAGCAAAGTCACAAATTGTGATAACTTCAACACTTACTAGGGAATAGGGGAGGAATGTTTCTCTCAAGTGCATTTTTTTCTATTTTTGTCAGGAAATAAGTTCCTTGATCTACTTGTTTCAGGCAGTATGATGCCCTGGGCAAAGAGGGAAGGTGTAACATTTTTTCTATAATATTTACATTAATACAGCTCTGTATGCAGATTCATGAAATGCACTGAGGAACTGTTTGTGGTGATATCAGTTATTCTAGAGGATCAATGTTGTAATTGTGTTTTGGTGGATTAAGACCTAGATAGCTGCAAAACATCTTTGTTGTGGACCTGTGGAAATTTCAGCAGAACTGAACCTCCAGTGATTGAAGACGCTTTTGTTGGTGGGCTTTCTTTCATGTCTAAATGGACTACAAATCTGCAAACACTTCTGAACAGAGACCAGCAAACCTGTAACATAGACACAAGCTTTTTTTGTTTGTTTGTTTTTGTTTGTGTTTTTTTTTTGTCAGAGAGACTATATGCTTGTGTTTTGTGATGTTATTTTCAGACTGCTTCTGGACCAAAACTGTTGATTCTGACAAATAACACTTCACAGGCAGTTAGGTTGAAAAGTAAAGCAAACACTTTCTAGTATTACAGTACATATTTAAATAGCCAATTCATCTGAAATACAACTAAACATAGAAACTGATGTTTGCCAAATGTAACGCACATAAATCTGAAAGGATATGCACGAATAATGAGCAGGGAAGAACAAGGCAGATCACTTTATCCGCTATCATCCTGATTTATATTAAAACGAATGAGATGCCTCCAGTCATTATGGAAGAAGACCCTTCAAACAATAAATGCAAGCCTTTCAGGGTGCTCTGCCTCTCTTTGCAAAGAGGCTGAAACAGTAACTCTCAACATAAACTATCACATTCATCTTACCAAGTCTTAACACAAATATCAACACCACAGATGTCGTCAGTGCTAACTACTCAGCTTTTCAAAGCACTGTAGTGAAAAGGGGAGTTTTATATTGTCACTTGCAGAAAAACTGCAACAGCTGAGGTTGTAGAGGACTGAGAAGGTATAAACTGTGCTGACTAGAGCCTTAGTGATGTACAGTGGACTATTAGGGTGTAAGGGAAGAGCAGCTTCATTTTTTCATGATCTTGAAGAGGTCAGGATTCAGCTTTCAGACCATGGGAAGCACTAAGGATATGTTTGAACTGACCCTCAGTACTGAGGGAGGACAGTATGTACATACAGCAGACATGGCAGTGTGCCTTACCCCACACAGCCTCATCACTATTTCTTCTGGGTACGCAAGGCAATATTTCAAGGATGTATTTTTCCATGAGTTTCTTTGTAGGATGTGATTCACCTCCTGGTTCTTGAAGCAAAATGACTAAAGCAGTTTAAAAGTTGGGGGATTTTTTTTTTTTTTAAGTGTGGAGAATGTCATCTTAACTACTTTATTCCTGTAGCACTGTAAGTTGAGGGTTTTGGCAGCAAATGATGGTGCTTCTGGTTTGGTCTCATTTATGTTCCCTAGCAGCTGAGCCTTGTAAGACCCCAAGAAAACAGCTAGCTCAAACTTGGATTTCAGGGTGTACAACCTGAAGAAAGAAAGGGCTAAGCTGGACTGTCACTCTTTGTAAACAGACAAGAGACCAGCCTCTGCCTCCTACCTTGACAGTGTCATTTAAACTTTCCTTAAGAAAGTATTCCTGGGAGAAATGAGTGAAATGTCTATCCCCAGTCCCTGCAACCCTGATATGACTCTAGGGCCTCCCCACTTCGCTTGCAGTCCCTTCCCCATACCAGTTTTCCTTACAGCCTGATGAAAGGGGAAGGACTGTCCTATGTGCAAACCACTCCCTCCCTTCCCCAACCCTAGCAGGAACAGACACTGGGCAATATAAAATGTTAAAAAGGAAAAAAATCAAACAAGCATGATTACACTTCTAGACCAGCTGCCAGGGCACTCACATGCCTCAGCATTGGTGGTGGTTCAGGGAACTGGATGGAAAAGACTAGAGTGACAGAGGATATTGGAGCAGGAACCTTTGCTGTATATGGTACAAGTTAGCAGAAGCATCTGATCACTCTTCCCAAGGTGGGGAGTAGAGGAAAATGACATATCAGATTTCATTCTACACGTTTCTCGATAAACAGATGTCCTTATGTTGTCCAGCAGCAGTAAAAAATCATTTTCGCTACTCTATAAAGGGTCTTATTATGCTAAAATAATTTAAGCAAAGGACTTGAGGTTTGTGCTTTGTTTTGCTTCATTCTGTTTTGAAGAACAATAGTAGACAAAACTAAATGCAAAAGCAAGAGACAACAGCTTTGCTGCAGGCATGCTTAGCAGTGCAAAACACAGTGAGAATACCAAGAAAGCCTCTCTCAGGTTGCTCTGCCTGTATTTGGTGACAGACAAGCTTTTGGAAGCCAGTTCGATGAGGATGTGAAAGGGATGGTTTAAGATCCAGCCACCGCAAACAGTGATATCTTTTGTCTCTCTAAGGATTATGCTACTTTAATCTTAACCTCATACAGATGAAGAGTAAAAAATTCATCGTCTTCATACAGGACTGATGTATGTGTTTGCGTTTTCTATGAGGAAATTTTATTGAGGTTAGACTTGGAACTCCCTGATAAAAATAAATAACCTAAATAAATAAAAATCGATATAGCATTTTGCTTTTGCTTTGTTTTTATTTCTTTTTTCTTTTTTTTTGGGGGGGGGGGGGGGGAACTCATTTCACAAATGCAGAAAGTAAACAGTCAAAGACACAATGGAGGGTGTGGGGGAAGTGGAATGGAAACAATTATTATATTTCATCAGTTGGTCTATAATTGCCTGGCCTCACTTCTGCTGGGTGTCTCTGCTCCTTATTATATCTTGTATTTTTATTATCAGTATGTTACACACAAAATATTACATGCAGCATAATTTGAGCTTCTAAATGTGTGCTTGGGCAGGATGACTGTGACTGTTGAGACTCCTAGATTACTTCTATTAGGGGGTGAATGTCATGCTATTTGTCATCCAAAAGGTAATTTTCCCTAGACTTATATTAAGGTCTCATATTTTATGATAACCTCTGTGTTATGTTGATCTGGGCATTTTTCATGAACCCATTCATCAGACAGGTACCTCCAGCCTTGCAAAATTTTACTTTCTAGGGTAGTCTAGGGGTAATCAAGTATATACATATACATATATGTTTATGTATACAAATAAATGTACAAATATACTTCCCCAGGATTAATATTTTTTTGTTTGGTTGTTTTTTTTCACCAATGATAATGCAAGAGCATTTGAGTTCCTGTGAACATGACAGTAAAATTTCAGGACACTTATTAAGAAGTATATGTATTAGTTAATTTATTGATCTGAGAAAATACCATATTAGAAGGGAACTAAATTCAGCCTGGATTGAATGTTATTGCCTGGTAGCTGCCTTGTAACTGCCAATCTCTGACTTGCCCAGAATTCAACACAATACAGTCAAACAGTTAAGTGGTGCAGTGTTTGGGATTTTTGATGTGATTCAATATGATACATTTGTACATGGGCGAATGGGCAACTGTGTGAGAAGGATGACTGGATTTGAATTAAGTGCAAGTTCTGCTTTACACCTGGCATAGCACAAGGAGGAGACCCAATGAAAGAGAAGAGCTTGCATATTCTAATTAATAAGCATGAAAACAATTTGCAAGATGTCATATATTGTTTAGAAACTGAACTAAAGCTTCTCAGGATAAGGGTCAGGAACTGGCTCCACTCAATAATAATTAACCTTTCAAATTCCTCTTAGGTTTCAGAGCAACTTGTGATCCTAATTGAAATTAAATTGAGGGAGGTGGGGAGCAACGGCTCTTGCCAAACTATAAACTGCAATAAAATGCAACAGCTTTAGCTGTGCACACTAATTTCTTCTCGTGGAACACTCTGAGGAGCTGATACAGACACTAAATCAAATCTGCGGCTTTATCTGACTAGGTGAGGCCTCAGCACTCTAGTCAAGAAGCAAAACAGATGCAGATCCCTTTGCCAGCAGCATACATTTCCTGTGGATAAAGGGAGCAATTTTCTATTCCCTCAGGTGCTGCTCTGCACTGGCACTCAGTGAGCCTAACAAAAAATCCCAGCTGCTCTCACCTCAGAGGAAGAAAACACAAACGGTTCTAAACAAATCAATCTAACATTTCCTAGAGCTCTTAATGTGGAACAAAATCAATGCCTTTTTGCCTCCTCCCCTTTTTTACATAATAAAAACCTACGGGTTCCCATCATCCCCAATATGTCTGAAGCCAGCAAGTGTAAACGCAGCCATTCATGTAATTTGAATGATAATCGAAAATAAGCGGAAAAGGAGGATAAATTTATCAAACTTGTGAGAATATTCTAGGAAAAAAGGAATTTCCTGAGGTAACTGTCCTTGACCTGGCTCTTTAATCGAGTGAAATTTCATCACTTTATCTAATATCATGCTTCATGCTTCAGGCTCCCAGCAATTCTATTTTAGTGTGGTCTAATGGGCAGCTGACACATCCACTCAGCACCAGACTGCATAATATGTGCTGACACACTGTGTGGTGAGCACCCTATTGAGAGCTGCTTATTTGTGCCTGGCAAGGAAAAATTTCATCCAGTAAAGTCTCTTCATAACAATTTCAGTCTCAGTTTTCAGGGTCTCTGCGGACTCCACATTTTGAGAGGTTCAGAAGCACTTGCAGGGAAATTCAGTCACTTATTTGGGTGGCTGTACATTATATGACTTTAGGTGAGAGGTTGTGAAAGCACTGGTTATGGTTGTCTGAAACCTGAATCTAGATAGTGTAATGAAGAGTGTCATTCTAACTGCTTTGCGGCCAGCTCTTCTCAGAACCCCTGATTCAATTTGATATTCTGAGGTTAGCACACTGTATTGGGACTGAAAATAGGAATGCACATGAAAAGCTTTTATATTTATTCAGTTCAGTAAGCATGGCAAACTCATCAACAGCTATTTGTACACTGTAGGCATGGTGCGACTTACTTTGATGTTCTGATTTATGCTTGCTATTTTTCCTGTAGTATTACTTTAGAGTAGAAATGGACTCAAAAAAAAAAAAAATGTGGCTCTCAACATAATAGCAAAGGACATTATCATAAACAAAGATACATGAGAAAATAAGGGAATGACACAATCACAGAGATTCTGGCCTCTCTACCTTAGATTGAAATCTAATTCACTAAACAGAGACCAAGGAATACATTTCCTGAACACACACAAAGAGCTAAAATTTCTCCTCTTACTTATTAGCTACAGAGAGATAGGGGGTATGTGAAGCAAGTTATATGCATGTATAGATAGTAAAAGAATAAGAGTACACAAATAGAATTGTTTAAAACCTGTCTCATCATCACATCCACACCAGAAAGTATAACCAAATTGCATCTAAATGTACAATTACTGATCAACTTAACATTTTAAGTAATTTGAGTGGAAACAGAATTTATTTTGGAAACATTGTGGGAAAAGTATTTCTGATCTTTTACCTAACCTGTGCATATTACATAGCAAATGCATTTTCTAAAAGGAAATATGTGACATAAACACAGGGAAAATGCATGTGTAATATCCACAAGTGTAGCTTGCAGAAAATGTGTTTTGACCTTGCCAGTGTTACAAATGTAACCTGAGGTTTTTCAGTCTTTTACTTTAGACTGTTCAAAGACAGATCTTTCAGTAATTCGCTATTTGGGAGAAAATCACTAGAATATTTTGCAAATGTGAAAAAAAGTCAAATCTTACAGATATAATAATCATATAAACATCAGTTATATTCACCACTGATATCTATACATTTCTAGAATCAGAATTATTGGGTTTAAAAGCTTGGCCACTTCACCAGAGAGTTTGCAAACAGCATAATATGCTCTCATATGGATTTGAAGCTCTGCAGCAGGAGGGTACTTTTGAGGTTTTTAAATCTAAAAGGGTAAAATTGTTTCAAAGCAGAATATAGATCTGCATTTAGTGCTGTCTAGAGAGTTATAGTGAAAAACCTGTGTACATCAGTGAACTTTAGAATTGCGGTTACCAAGAAAGAAAATGTAGAAAGATGGGGGGATGGGGCAGCGGGTGGTTTTGGTTTTGTTTATTATTTCAGAAAAACTGAAACTCTGAAGGGCTACATAAATTAACATGTTTCAGATTGCATCATGTTCATATTCATTATTATCTGGGAAGGATTTTATTTCTTTGTTTTGCATAACTAAATATTTTCTTGAAATTCTTTACTTTAAATACTCATATTTCTCTAATTAGAAAACAGAAGCCAAGAATATAATGGTAACATCATATTTTGTCACAAACTCCCCTAGCTCCTGTATTACAAAGTTACTGATTTACTAGAACATGAGATTACATAACTAAACACCGAATGTTCCCTTAAAAGAAAATAGCATGTATCTTTTTAGCAGTATTTGGTATGTGCACTCAGTAAATACGTGCTCATTTGCATGTACCCCACACAAATGCAATATATGTTTATCCATCCACCTATATGTAAATAGACAAGTACCTATAAAAGCCTGAAAGTCTCCCACACAGTCAAGTAAAATGATTGTCTTAAAAATAAGGCAAGAAATGCAGCAGCTTTGGTCCCTACAGTGACATTAACTTTGCCATCTTGTACAGACTGGGAGCAATATTGTCAGTGCATGCTAGTCTTTGTCACAAAATAGACAGGGTGCACCATAAGCCAAATAGTATCAGTACGAACCTACGTCTCTGACTTTCTAAACATTGTATTTTACTTGTTTGAACTTCCTTGAAAGTTAATGAAACTTAATTTCAGTGTGATCACCAGCTATGGAAAGAATCCTTTCAAGGGGACTGCTGGAAGTAAAACCTAGCTTTTGAAGGAGAACGAGGCCATATTGTCTGCAGCAATTTTTCTGTATGTGTTCTGAAGATAAGCTGTCTCTCTGACCACGGTCCTTGGTCTCACCTTTGCCTCACAGTTGTTATGCACAAACTAGTTCAGCATCAGGATGGAAATCATTTTATGGTTGAGATAGTAGGGTGAAGAAATAAGAGAAAAGTATCACCCAAAATGAAGATTCTGAGCCATTTCTGAGAACTGTGTCTCCTTGTCAGAAAATGTCTCTTTATCTGTAAGAGGAGATGGTTCAACTCAGCCTCAGGCATCAGACCATGCTTTCAGCTCATCAGTTTCAGGTCTGAAAATTTCATGCAGCAGTTTCAGTTCCCAGAGACCGTTCCCAAAATGTGGGATAAATCCCAGGGAAATGAGAAGAGAATAAAAGTGACAATGTAGCAGCTGAATCTGGGGCTCCTGTACATGGGTCCAGTGTCAGCCTGTCCTTAATCTTACCAAGTGGAGCTGTATAGCTACAAAGCTAGGCCACCTCCTAAAAAGAGAAAGAATAAGAGAAAGTGCTGCTCATGCACAACTTCAGCCCCACAAAATAGCCATCAGAGATATCAAGCTAGTATCTCAGGTAAGCTTTGTCTTTTCACCTGCATGTGTCAAAAATTAGCCTTCTGCACCGTACTTCATGTTCCCTGGAGTCCCAAGATGAACTATTTTCCTCCCTGAAATGATCACTTCACAATTATTCAGACTTACACGAATGAACTGAGCAAATCCTATCCAGAGAAGACATATACAGAAACTTTCAGAAGATTCCTCAATAGATTTTCACTGGAAGAAATGTACGTTTGTTTCAGAGTTCTTCATCTGTAAAGGTGAGTCACAGCATGCTTCAGACTCCAGCCAGATAACATATTGATCTTTGCTGCTCAGCCAGAGTAAGTATTTAGCAGTAAATTCAAGTTTTCAAGGGAAAGCACAGTAATTGTGCACACATGGTGTGATATTTAGAGGACAAGGTAATGCAAAAAGATCTTTTAATGAGCTTGAAGAAGGAAGAAGGAGCTCAGAGAAAGCAAAGAAGTTATACTTCAACAGTAACGCTTATTCATGCACTGTATCCTAATGAAATCTGCATGCCATTTATCCAAATGCATAACAAAGAAACATATAAGCAGTGGAAAGAATCAAATGAACAAAACACTTTCTAGCTTACTATGTACATCTCTCATGAAGCCAGCATCCAAATGAAAACAGAGCAAAAAGACAGAAAACTCTAATAGTATCTTCACATTAGATCATACATGAGAAAAAGTGGAAATGGCACCTAGTATTAATATACTTAGAGCCATTAGAAGATCTTACATAGAAATCTATTTTGATATGTGTGTAGGCATCATATAAACATATATTTATGCATGTGTGTATTTTTTTTAATGGTCAGGCAGAATTTTTCCTATTTGTGAATTTTAGCTACATCTAGTAATTTAAAATATGTTGCATAAAGCAATTTTGGATAGCTGCTTAACCTTGAAGTTATAATATTTCACTTGCCTTTGCTATGGAAGTTATAACTAGCATACAGTTTAGAATGCAAAACCTGAATTCTAGTCATAAACAGACACTTAAATTATTTGCAAAGCTACATCCATTTCCTTCAAGAACAATTAATAGGCAAAAACCTTGAATAATGCAAGTAGGACCTTTCTAAAGGAACATAAAATAACAAGGTCCAGTGAAAAAATCATTCATTTGGTGCTGAAAGCATGTTTCAGAGCAATACACGTATATTGTATTGCTTCTGCTTTTTGGCTAACTAATTCCATAAATAATGAATTTAAATTACACAATTAATTAGTGAGGCCTAGGGTTCAATGTGGAATCAATAACAATATTTCCTCTGTAATGCTTAAGGTTAAGATCCCCAAATAAACATTTAATTTATATTTTCATAAGGGAGTTGCTGTGTATATACCAAATGATTATTAAATGCTTTTACAGAACAAGAGATTAACTATATAATAGATGGAACATCTGTTAAACAGAATTTAATTCCAGTATCCATTGCTCTTAGTTTTTAATTCTAATATCCATTTCAAGGTACTCGACTTATCTTACAGGAGCTGTATTAATACATTTTGCTCAGTATGTAATTGTGATCAGCTATTTACAGTATAGTTAATAGCAGCCTTATAAGAATAAAGCTGTATGAATGGATGTGATGGCAGTACAGAAAGAGAAGTGTGCACAGAAGTATCAGTCTCTCACATAAAACATACCAAGGGATGATGTAAGGGTCTGCTCCATGTGGGACAGTCTAGAGGCAAGTCAGCAGATGCTCCTCAGCCTTGTACCTTTAGGATTTTGCCACAGGGCTGCACAGAAGAAAGCAGAAGCACAGCACTAAGCCAGGCTGTGGCAGAGTATGAACAGAGTCACTTCACAGGTGGCTTGCTCTGCTCAGTGGCTCTGAATAACGGGACAGTATTCTGTTTGCAAAAACCAAAGAAATTAAACAGAATACCTTCCACCAAGAAAGGTCCAAGAAATCTGTAGCTTGGTAAATGTCCCCTTTGTCCTTTAAAACACATCACCACCATTGCTCCTGTCCTAGCAACAAGAGTAGCTTTGAGCATCACTGATAAATGATGAAATAGCAATTAAAAAAATGAAGATATTAAATGATTTAACAACTGAAGAAGCTTTTTTTTTTTTTTTTTTTTTATGTAGAGATTGGAGCAACAAATCAGCTTACAGGCACTTAATCAGACAGGTGCTGCTGCATTTTAAACAACGCAGAATCAAGCTACAGATCTCCAGGACACGTTTAACTTTGTCTTGCGTTAAATTGATTACTAAAGATGTGGAAGCAATTTGTGTTAAATGAAAACATTTGGACATGGGTCATGGATCTGACTGCCCTAGCCAAATGGTTATTTCAAAATTGTCCACTGTGGGATTTCTTGCACTTACACTGAAGCATCTGATGCTAGCCCTTGTCCGGTGGAATACAGGGTTGGATGGAGCCAATATTCTTTTAAGTAGTGCCATTTTTCAGTGTTAATTGAAATTATCTTTTAATTAAAATTAATTTCAATCATTTAGCTAAGCCACCACCCACTTTCTACTCAGCTTTTCTAAAAAGTTCAGTACAGCCTAGTTGCTGAGACTGAATGTTAGAGGTAGAAATCTCTGTAGCATTTTAGATAAACAACCAACTCACCAAATATGAACATTTCCAACTATATATGGGAGTATCAGAATACTTTTGATAAAGAAGCTGAACCTTTATCTTAAAGTGCATTTGCAGGACATAAAATCTTTACCAAGCTGTGCGCAACAGAGTTTCATCACTCAACTTCAGTAACTTTAGGATTTACTGAGGAAAAACAAATGATTTTCTCAAGACGTTTGACTTAGCCTGTGGCAGAGACCCAAATGGTGTTCAGTTACACAAAGTCCCCATGCAAAGCCTGAATGACAAGGATATATTTCCTAGTGCAGCTGCTCCCTGGCCCTGGGTGAAGTCCTGGTGCTCCAGGTTTTCTCTTCTTACACTGAGTCAGCAAAATGCACCTATTTTTCAAAAGCTTCATGGACTTTCTTAACAAATGTTTGTAAAAACACCTCAAGGACATTTAAAGAAAGATAATGGAGAAATCTAGAGGATTACTGTTTCCCAAGTGCATTGTAAATGAACACAAATATTTTTGAGGACATTGACATTTTCACACACATACTGAATTGCTACATAAATCTCAGCTTAACCATATTAAATATTAAGAAGGATTTTTTTTCATTTAATTTTCCCTATTAAGTAGGAATTCGGTATACATGTGAAATTGTCAGCTTGCAAAAAAGCATTTCTGTTCATTTTTGACGGGTGTTTATCATATTACATTAGACAACAAAAGGGTCAGAGTCCAAAAAATAAACCATTTCTCTAAGGCATGCTTTGTGAGTTAGGATATTCTATTACCAAAAGAGGTTCCATTGCTCAGTTAAGTTCATGAATTCATCGATAAGTCACATACTGATAGGGTTTTGCAGAAAATCACATCTCAAATCTAAATTTAGTGGCATAAATCCTATGGCAATGAGGACTTGCCAGTGGTTGAGTCTTCAGTCCTGTTCATGTCTGTTTGCCAGTGTAACCGTAAAGGTGCGTAATTTGTCCACTCAGCTACCTCATCACACTCATGTGCTCTGAAGACCACTCTCTGTACCGAAAGACTCTGTACCTATATTGGTATAGATAGTCACATTTTTCGTGAGAGAAATTCTGATTGTCTTAGCTTATCATCTAGGAAGACATTCCCTTTGAATATTTTACTTATATATCTAATAGGTATTTGGGGAGGCAAAGGAGTGAGGGCTGTTGGAGTTCCTCTTTGATTTATTTCTGCTTCTAGCATGTTCTTTGTGATCCACAGCTTAGGCTTTCTTTTCTTATGTTACTATATTCAAACCTCCACTTACCTTAAAAAGGTTCTTAAGAATGACCACGCACATACACACCATTCTTTACATCCATACAAAGTGACTGAGGGAATAATTAATATGAAGGTTTTCATTCACTGTAAGGTTTTATTTTTTGACTATATCCCCACCAGTTACAACGGGATACACAGCGTATTTTCTGAACATATCTATCAATTATATAAAACCATAAATTTTACACCGTAGAATTCGATTCTGTAATAAATTCTTTCTACCTAGGGGACAGCTCATTTTATATTGTCTTCAACTACTGTATTTATGTTGGTCCTAATTTGGAGATACATCAATGAAGTTACCTAAAATAATCCCAAGATATTAAAATACATTTTACAAACTACTCAGGACGCAAAAAAAAAAAAAAAAAAAAGGTTCAAATTCTGTATCTGCCTAAAAGATTCATATCCACATCTCCCAGTAAAGCTTCCAACAAACATATTTTAAAGGTGTGTAGGACTTTCAGATTTTCCTAGTGATATGGTTCTCTTTGTACTAAATGTGAGGGATACATGGGAAATAGCAACAAGTGTGACTCAGTGGCTATGTGATGCCTGCAGGCATTCTGCCTGTTTTTTCATGAAGATACCTTACTTTTTTGTATGAAGGTGAATAAGTTTCAGTAGACAGATGGCAAGCAACCAGACCAACAAGTTAGCAATCTGAATTAGAAAAAAAAAAAAAAAAAAAAGGTATCCAAATTACATCAGTCAAAGAGAGATTTAGACTGCATCTCCTGTTTTCCACAAAAACTAGATTTTTTTTTTCTTATCTAGATGGCCAACTTCATCTTTTTGCTAAAAATTCGAGGGCAGCTCAACAACCTCCTTTTGCATTCAGGAAAATCTTTGCTGAGGAGTTCAACAAGCTGGCCTGTAATTAGTAAATTTATTTTTAAAACTGGAGAAATTATATTACCTTAAGATTTGTTAATCTAATGCTTTGGGATATTTCACTTCTAGAAATGATGAGGCTCCTTGGGGTGAACCAAAGTTAGGTCTGTTATAGCTGACTGAGTATGTTTTAATTTGTGTATGTGGAGAGCAGTAACTTAGCCTGCACAATTAAATAAAAAAAAAAAAAATGTAGGATAGAAAGTTGGTGCCAGGAAAGAAATGCACATGTTCTAACAAATCCTAACATGTAAATGGTTTAACCTGAATAATAATGCATATCTTCATTATTCATACAAAGATGAATGGGAGGAAGAGATAAAAGAAAATGTAATTTTTTCTCATATGCTTAGGATTTTTCTAAACAAATTGGTACAAAACACTCCGGATGTCATATCATGGGGACAGGAACTCATCAGATGTTTAGGAACTCTTTAGACTAATTCTTTTTAATTTTCTATTAAATTTTAAACCACTATGGCAAAGAATCTGAAATCTTTAATCCAAAGAAATTGCAAAACCACCAACGAGAGTTATAATCTCCAGCAGGGCTGAGTAAAGAAAAAGTAGGGATCATTGTTCTACTAAATGCACATAAAAGGGCTTGGATTTGATAGATGCACTGTATCCCTGTTATATACTTTTCTTTCATCAAAACACTTCAGTGTTCATCATGGGTCTTTTCATGCTAAAATAATAACAATAAACACAAAACACGATCAGCTACAGTAGCATTTCACACCACCCATCAGTTACAGAGCCTGAAACAGGAAGCACCATTTTCCAAATTGAAAATGTTTGAATGGGCTGTCAAAAACCCTCTCAGTAAATGTGTTCCATCCAACAGAAACAAACCCTGTGCAAACAAATCAAGTGGTGCAGAAATCCTTTGCACAAGATGATAGGCGAGGCCTCCATGCTGACACTGTATGCAAGCCAAGTTTTCATGTACTTTGATGGCTGACCTCCAACTCCTGACATATTCATTATATTCCAGCATGTTGGGCGCAGATTGCATTGAAGTGATGACAGCTACAAGACAGCCAACGAGGAATATGGGCATTCTGGCAACAGGTGGCCTTTCACTTGTACTGGGAAAGTTAATCTAGTTTATCATCAAAGTATATTATGTTCAAGGAGTGTCATGTTTTGAGAAGTCTAGTGACAGATCAAACAGAGAAAGAATTCTTCCACAGACTGTGACATTTTTTGTAGACCAAACATTTCAAACAGCTCTATTGTTTATGCTTGATTTAGGTGAGTTAAAAAGTTATTCAATTGTCTCAGGCTTTATATCGCTGGCTCCAAATTACAGTTTCTGTCCTATGACAAAAGGTGATGGAGGCATGCCATAAAGCATGCAGCTCTGGGACCACTATCAGTCATACACTGGGGAATGCCTGATTACCTCGCAAAAGGTGATTTTAGAAAGATAATACTCCTTGAGGAAAAATAACAGGAAGAAATACTTCTGAGAATGCACATGTCTTTGGTGCTGACAACCACATTAACTTCAAATCCAGTCCTGAAAAATCTTACCCCCTTGTCCACTTTCCTTATCTACTTCAACAGACTGAGGAAAATGATGTGTAAAATTGAAATCATGTCAAAGACTCATAACTCAAGTGGCTGATGTGAACTCTTAGTTTAATTTCTGTTCTGCTTTTGGAGGTAGGTCAGAGAAATATTGCACCTTAGTTAAAGTAAACCATTGATTTTACATGTGAGAATATAGCCACAGAGCTGACACCACTTTTTCTGTTGAAACTGTCTGGGGGCAGTAAAGTGTTTTCTAACTAAACAAAGATTATCAATAAAGTAAATCTGCCTTCCATGGAAATTAAAAAGACATATAGTCAAGAGATATGAATGAAAAGAGATGTCAAACCGAAAATATTTAAATCAGAATATAAAACCTGAAAATCCCATGGCAGTGTCCCAGAATTTGCAGTTTTAATATTCTAAATCACTTTTCATCTCTACTGACCTCTTTCTGGGATACAGTCTTAGCTAACGATCTTGGAAGTAAAACTAGGCAGATCAGGAGAAATGTGATCTAACAAGGAAACTGAGCCACCAACAGACCTGGCACACTAGCAGATCTCAGTCTAAGGCTACTGTAGGATACCATGGCAACATTTTCAAATCAAAATTTCAGACTTTCATATTAGGAAATTATTTCATAATTAGGAGTTGTCTTTGAGAACATGAACTATATTATTTTGAAGTGCAATTTTATGAGAGAATGTGTTCCAGAAAAGCACATCAGCCATGTCCTTCAGTCCTTGTGACCAGATTAGAACTAATCCAAAGACATCTATAACAACACATTTCTATCTTTCCAATAAATAACTTCTCAGATAACAGGGAATACAGGGATAACAGGGATAACAGGGAATAACTTCTCAGATAACAGTGCCTTCAAAAGATACACCCAGTATATTCTCAGGATTAATCTTAAAATATTTACTTTGTTAACAAGTGTATATGAACATACTGGCTTCTGATAAACAAGACCTGTCAAGTTAGACAGAAAGGCAAAAGAAAGAGAGTGAGGAAAAAGAGAAAAAGTGAGGGAAGGGAAGGGAAGGGAAGGGAAGGGAAGGGAAGGGAAGGGAAGGGAAGGGAAGGGAAGGGAAGGGAAGGGAAGGGAAGGGAAGGGAAGGGAAGGGAAGGGAAGGGAAGGGAAGGGAAGGGAAGGGAAGGGAAGGGAAGGGAAGGGAAGGGAAGGGAAGGGAAGGGAAGGGAAGGGAAGGGAAGGGAAGGGAAGGGAAGGGAAGGGAAGGGAAGGGAAGGGAAGGGAAGGGAAGGGAAGGGAAGGGAAGGGAAGGGAAGGGAAGGGAAGGGAAGGGAAGGGAAGGGAAGGGAAGGGAAGGGAAGGGAAGGGAAGGGAAGGGAAGGGAAGGGAAGGGAAGGGAAGGGAAGGGAAGGGAAGGGAAGGAAGGGAAGGGAAGGGAAGGGAAGGGAAGGGAAGGGAAGGGAAGGGAAGGGAAGGGAAGGGAAGGGAAGGGAAGGGAAGGGAAGGGAAGGGAAGGGAAGGGAAGGGAAGGGAAGGGAAGGGAAGGGAAGGGAAGGGAAGGGAAGGGAAGGGAAGGGAAGGGAAGGGAAGGGAAGGGAAGGGAAGGGAAGGGAAGGGAAGGGAAGGGAAGGGAAGGGAAGGGAAGGGAAGGGAAGGGAAGGGAAGGGAAGGGAAGGGAAGGGAAGGGAAGGGAAGGGAAGGGAAGGGAAGGGAAGGGAAGGGAAGGGAAGGGAAGGGAAGGGAAGGGAAGGGAAGGGAAGGGAAGGGAAGGGAAGGGAAGGGAAGGGAAGGGAAGGGAAGGGAAGGGAAGGGAAGGGAAGGGAAGGGAAGGGAAGGGAATCTTCAGTCTAATCCTTGTGTTACAAAGCAGAATCATGCCCACAGTTTCTAATTTCTTTGAAATTACAAAACAAAAAAAAATCATAATTTTTGTGGAGAGATGTCTAGTTTTGCTTCATGTTCTGTCCCTATTGCTCACATTTTGTCTGAATTCCTTACAGCAGATTTTACAAATGGTTTTAAATTTTAAAAGGTATTGTACAGCTGTCTTGTCTTTCCCCAATGATCGTGACTGCCAGGGACAGAATGTTTCGGAATTTTAAGATAATTTTATTGCAGAGTTCTTCCTAATTTTCTCTTTACTCCCTGTATCCAGTTACTGAGTAGCTGGGAACCCAAAATAACTTCCATTTGATTAAGCAAGTTTGCAAGTGTCCTGCACAAGGACATATGGTGGAACTATGTCATACAGTATTAACTAAGACAGAAGTTTAATAATATCAATTTGATTTTTTTCTTTCTGCTGTTTGATAGTAACAGACTTCCCATTCTCTGCTCTTACAGTGTTGCAGATAGCCTGTGAAAACAGATTTATGGAAAATAAGTTTTGTAACAGTCTCCTACCACATGAAAGGTCAAAAAAGTGGACCCAGCTATGAAGTTTTAAAGTCTCCATCTAGAGATGGCTGTTCTACTTCAGGAAAAACGCAAATATAAACTTAGATAGTTACCCTCTTTTAATTCATCAGCAAGATTTTTTCCTAAATTTTAATTTCTAATAATAATGATTGAACTTCAGAAAGATCAGAGGTACTCACTTGGAACACTTGAAGACTGAAGACTCTTGCCAACAGGGCAAAGAAATAGCACAGCTTTCAATTATGAGGAGCAACGCTTAGCCGCTGGTCTCTAACAAAAACACTCAGGAGCAGGAATTATGTTTCTGAATATTCCTCCTTTAAATGAACACTTCATGTGTTTGCTTAACCATAACTTTTGCAGCAAACATTTTAACCAGCAAGTTCCCCTGAGAGTGAGTTTGTAAAGTGAAACACTAAGGCTTTCTCTGGGCTAATTCAGGTCTGCTATTTTTTTAATATCTAGATAACAAAAAACAGTGTTATCTTACTCAAAAATCTTGACACCAGACAAAGCATGTTCACTGTTTCCTGTGAAGTACCTAGGTAAGGTCAGATCTGTGCCCTGCCTCTGCAGTTGACCTCATGTGATTTACTTTGTTCTAACTTTGAAAGTACTGTGTTTATATTACATTTTTCTACTAATTAGTTAATGGATAGTAGCTACCTGCCTGCAAAGTACTTCTTTGCCTTGTAAGGCAACAGTCAGAAAAGAAACTCATGTGATTCATCTGCTTAGGGATGCTATCTGACTGCATCAAGAGCCAAAAATGAGTGTTAGGCAACCATACTTGTGTGTCCTATTTTCCTGTTGCTGTAGAGATGGTATCAACAGAGAGGCACCTGCAGTGGCAATGCTATGCACTGGCACAAGTAAAAGCAAGCTCCTCTGATTGCACTGTGGGGCAGAATCCAAAGTTGCTTATATTTCACAGTCACCTGCATAAACAGTTGCAATGTGAATTGTGGAGAAAATATTTCTTTTCCCTGCAGGTATTTGTGATGTGTTTGGTTGTCAGTGTCCTCCTCACATTCCTACACTACCCATCCTGTATTTGGCCTATGGTAGATATTCACTCTTTAGAACACTATCTGAGAAATTTACCCTGTCTTAACACACATTCTTAGTCAGACATTGGAACAGGTTGCCCAGGGAGCTGGTGGAGTCACCGTCCCTGTGGGTGTTTTAGGAAAGGTTGGATGTAGTGCTTTGAGACATGCTTTAGTGGATGATACTGGGGATGGTTGGACCAGATGATCTTGGAGATCTTTTCCAACCTTAATGACTCTATGATTCTATGATTGCAGTCTTCTGCTGATGAGGTCATTGGCAAGTGTCTAAAACACTGAAGAGATTAACAAATCATATATCATGTAACTAAAATTCATTATAAAATATTGTTGTTTTGGAATAATAATTCAGAAAAATAGGAGTAATAAGCTTTTCACCTTAAAGTATACACACATACTGCCTATAAAGATGCAATGCAGGTATTTGAATGCATTCTGATGTGTCAAATGTCTACAGTAATTTCATGGCATGAGCTTCCAATGGCTTTGTGACATTGCCACTAATTTTTCTTATTAAGAAAAATTACTTCTACGTTCTATCAGGCCAATTTCTTGAGGTACGCACTAAGGAACTAGTGTACAGTAACTCAAATTAGGTACAACATGTCTCTGCTTAATTTACTTCATGCTGTTAATTGCCCATCTAGAGAGATTTTAATGATGCCACATTTAATAATCCAGATCTGCCTATGTATAAGCACACATGTTTAAACTGAGTGGAACTGATTTTGTTTCAGTACATGACTGGCAACAGTAACCTGGGAGTTTCATGTAACAGGATGTTGAATAGTCTGGTTTTTCACTAGTCTTCCTGCCAATAACAGATTGATAGTGTAGAAGGCTTCCCTAGGAGGCACTTCTTCCTGCCGAGACTCTTTTGTGGAGAGCCAAATCACTTAATCCCCAAGTCCTTTTCATTTTGCAATCCAGAACAAAGAGCTCAGTCACGTATAGTCATACACAATACATACTCTCAAAAGAGCTACGCTTCAGAGGCTGTTCCTATACTTTTTTCACAGCTCACCCTCATCTGTGGTTCCCTATCTTTTCCTGGAAAATAACATGCTTTGATCAGAATAAGAGGTACCTCCCAGCAAAGGAGCACTGGCAAATTGCAAGGGGTCTGGCTGGGGTAAGAATCTCCTGCTTATACACCAAAGCTGAAAGAGGATAGACATAAACATTTTCAAACTGCATCTCAATATCATGCTTAAAAGAGAATGGAGTTCTAAGTGGCCTGTTCCCATCTCTAAAGTTAAATACATATTCTGGTACTTGCTGAATTAGAGCTAAGGATATTATCTGTTTATAAGCTGCTTCACAAATTCACATTGGTAATGATTTCATTCATCTTTCAGATATTTACAACTTTCTTTTTGCTATCAGTCTGTGGGTGCAGTGAGGATCCCTGTTATAGTCTCTACTCTCCACACTCAAGAACTGCATCCCTCTACATATTTCTTCACCCAGCCAGCTATGTCCAACATAGCGTAGATCAGGGAAAATTAGTTAAGTAATAATTCCTGCTACTTTCTGCCACATTGCAAGATTTCAACCTACAAGAACATGTTTAGAAGATAAAAGAATGCATTTATAAACACAGATAAACTGCATTGATCTGTGCCTTTAACCTGCTGAGGGCAGAAAAATTGTTGACTTTCTTTACAGTATGTTTCATCACTCTTGAAGATGAAGACTATGCAGAGAGAAGCATTTTAACTATTGCATGAGGAAATTTGCTCAACCTTTTATTTAAATGCAAATAAGTAAACAGTAGGGAGGCTTGGAATTGATTTTACAAATTTCACAAATAACTCTTATAGTCTTAATCTATCCAGTCTCCCTCTCATCATGCTCTGTACTTTAGAGTTCTATTTAATGTTCTGAAATCCACAGGGATAGCTAAGTAGTTGAGCAGGAAACAAACAAAAACAAAAACAAACAAACAAAAAAGGTCTGAAAACAAAACTTAAATGATGCCAGTATATACAAAAGCTGTATAAAACACCAAGAAGCCATTGTCATCTCTTTATTCAGACAAATGACACTTTAAACATCTTTCAGTACAACTTGTGCACATTCTGAAAAGAATTAGGATGAATTATTGGAACTTTCTTCCAAACTCTTACTAATCATAATTAAATGATCACAGAAAATCATTGTCAAAAAGAATACAACAGTTTACATATCATACAAATTAAACTTTCTAAGCACTTGAAAAATCATACTACAGTCTAAGAAGTTTTACAGCTTATTAGATTTAACAACTCCTTTATTTATGAATTAACATAGACTGAAGGATTCTTTAGACCAGACTAAATGGAGGGACAAGTTCTTACTTCTTCATTATTAAGGTTTAATTTTATGCTTCCAAGGTGACAATTTGCCTTACACCAGTTTCAAGACATTTTATTTTTCCTTTTACGTGAGTTGGAACATATCCCTTTTAGTACCACTATGATAATATATTTTTGGTCTCCAGAGAACATGAAATCAAATTTTTATTCACATACTTTCTCTTTGGAAAGAATATGCCTCTTCCTAATAAACTAGGCCTAATAACATGTAACAATAGTCCATTGTGTTGTTTGTGATCTTGCCTATTGAGGTGTCCCTTAAAAGCTCAAATGACATTTAACTAGTCAATGAATGAGGTGCTGTTCTGTCCTCTGTAGTTTTTTTAGTTTTTATTTTTTTAATGTTTTAATTCAACATTTACACTTGTAGGAACCCTTTGACTGGTGCATTCACATATCTTGCTTGTTTAGTTGTCCATTTGTATTTGAATAATAAAGAGAATTTCTCTTACGCATTGTACCATTCATAAATGGTCCTCTAACTCTCTGGAGGTCAGTAGGAGTCCTTTTTCTCTTACTAATATTTAGATAACTTTTTTTAAAAAAAAAAAACAAAAATATATATATATATACACCTTTATGTAGGAAATTGCATGACCATTTCCATCTCAGGAAAAGATTAAACCAATGGTTTGGATCATTTAGAATAGTGATCCTCCAGAACAAAGACAGAGAGTGAAGTTCGTAGAAAGACTGAAATATATTCATACATACACAGAGCTACTTTTTCATCAAATAGTGTTTGAAAACACTGCAAATTATGCAACGTTCACTTTTAACATGTTTCATTTAACAAAATGAGAAACTTACAAATTACATTACTAGGTCAAGACCTAGTACCCAGTAGCTGGGTACTGTGATTTCTTCTGTAAGTACATACAAAGGTAAGATTACTAGGCTATTACATAACTGTAAAGATAGGGGAAATTATCTATATTTCATTGGCAAGAAAGAGTTTGACATACAATTCTTCACATAAATGCATCATACAACCAAACTACTTTTGTACCATTGTTCCATTTGGGAAGACTCTTCCAGAATTTCATTTCTCTGGTGAACAACCCAAATGAAGGATCCAGGCAAGAAAGTCTCAGCAATATATTCCTCAGCAATAGCTTACATACAAAGGGCAAGATTTTTATGCCAGTGGGGAAAATTTCTTCAAATTTAATATGAGCACATTTTCATCTAAAATGACCATCTAAGAAAATTATTATTTGTTGCTATTTTTTTTTGTACCCAGCCTCTACTTAAATAGAAGGAATGGATTTTCAAAATGTTTCTGAAAATTTCATATATTTTATCATTTGTATTTCAGCATCCAAGGACTTGCATAGACTGAGATATAATTGTCCCTAGAGATTGTGCAAAAATATGTTAAATGAAAGTCCCTGTCACAAAGAACTTAGCCTTGTACATCACAGTTATAAAAGAGCCTGCAACATTAGATATTCTGAGCATTGTACAATCTTCAGCTAAAGATATTCAATCCTGTGTAGACTAGAGTCCCAAGAGACTGGAGATGCCTGCATGTGTCAAGCTAGCAGGAATTAATTTATTCTGATAAATGCAAAAATGTTAGTTTTTTAAGTCTTCAAGGCTATACTACTATCTGGTCATTTACCTTTGATCCAATATAAATAAATACCTGTTCTGAGGAGCTGCATGATTTATTTATTGATTCCTTACTCTCCTCATTTCCCAGTTAAGAAAAGAGCTGTTAGAACTGTTAAGAGCTGTTAAGAAAATGAGTTTAAAAAAAAAAAAAAAACAGGAAATATGATGAATCCTTTTGGGGGAAAAAAAGGAAGGAAGGAAGGAAGGAAGGAAGGAAGGAAAGAGGAAGGAAGGAAGGAAGGAAGGAAGGAAGGAAGGAAGGAAGGAAGGAAGGAAGGAAGGAAGGAAGGAAGGAAGGAAGGAAGGGAGGGAGGGAGGGAGGGAGGAGGGAGGGAGGGAGGGGAAAGAGAGAAAAGGAGAAAGGGAGAAAGGGAGAAAGGGAGAAGGAGAGAGAGAGAGAGAAAGAAAAAGAAAGAAAGAAAGAAAGAAAAAAGAAAGAAAGAAAGAAAGAAAGAAAGAAAGAAAAGAAAAAGAAAGAAAGAAAAGAAAGAAAGAAAGAAAGAAAGAAAGAAAGAAAGAAAGAAAGAAAGAAAGAAAGAAAGAAAGAAAGAAAAGAAAGAAAGAAAGAAGAAAGAAAGAAAGAAAGAAAGAAAGAAAGAAAGAAAGAAAGAAAGAAAGAAAAGAGAGAAAGAAAGAAAGAAAAGAAAGAAAGAAAGAAAGAAAGAAAGAGAAAGAAAGAGAAAGAAAGGAAGAAGGAAGGAAGGAAGGAAGGAAGGAAGAAGGAAGGAAGGAAGGAAGGAAGGAAGGAAGGAAGGAGGAAGGAAGGAAGGAAGGAAGAAGGAAGGAGAAAAAAGAAAGAAAGAAAGAAAGAAAAGAAAGAAAGGAAAGAAAGAAAAGAAAGAAAGAAAGAAGAAAGAAAAGAAAGAAAGATAAAGAAAGAAAGAAAGAAAGAAAGAAAGAAAGAAAGAAAGAAAGGAAAGAAAGAAGAAAGAAGGAAAGAAGGAAGAAGGAAAGATGGAAAGAAGGAAAGAAAGAAAGAGGAAAGAAAGAAAGAAAGAAAGAAAGAAAGAAAGAAAGAAAGAAAGAAAGAAAGAAAGAAAGAAAGAAAGAAAGAAAGAAGAAAGAAGGAAAGAAAGAAGAAAGAAGGAAAAAGGAAAGAAGGAAAGAAGGAAAGAAGGAAGAAAGAAGGAAAGAAGGAAAGAAAGAAAGAGAAAGAAAGAAAGAAAGAAAGAAGAAAGAAAGAAAGAAAGAAAGAAAGAAAGAAAGAAAGAAAGAAAGAAAGAAAGAAAGAGAAGAAGAAAAGAAAGAAAGAAAGAGAAAGAAAAAAGGGGAACTTGCTTACTTTGAATATATTGGAATATCATTCATGGTTTTTCTGAAAGCATCCAGCCTATGAGAAAGGCCTTCTCTGCAAGATGCTTAGCACTGGTTATCATCACCGACATACTAATCTGAATGAAAAGAGATAACAGGCTAGAATAGAATAGAAAATTAGAATAGAATAGAATAGAATAGAATAGAATAGAATAGAATAGAATAGAATAGAATAGAATAGAATAGAATAGAATAGAATAGAATAGAATAGAATAGAATAGAATAGAATAGAATAGAATAGAATAGAATAGAATAGAATAGAATAGAATAGAATAGAATAGAATAGAATAGAATAGAATAGAATAGAATAGAATAGAATAGAATAGAATAGAATAGAATAGAATAGAATAGAATAGAATAGAATAGGATTCCTTAACTGATTCCTTAACTTCCTTAAATTAAGTTCCTTAACTTCTGTAACTGATTTTCAATATCTTCCAAAACAACATTCTCCAAAACTTTTCCAGGTACTGAGGTTAGACTGAGAGGTCTGTAGTTCCCTGGGTTGTCTTTCATTCCCTTTTTGTCGCTTGGTATAATGTTGGCTAGTTTCCAGTCAGTAAGGACTTCCCCAGACAGATGTTTGATATCTTGCAATATCAGGGCATTTGGGCAACATATCAAAAAGTTATCTATAACAAAATTGTCTATGCCTTGTCTGCACCTAAGCTGTCTTCTGTAGCTGGTATAGCAAGAGGTAGAAAAACATAGACCAGTTCCAGCTTAGCAATTATGAGAGAGAGAGATCTCATCCACCTTTCTGCTTCTCCTTTCACATTCTGCTCTGCTGACAGACCCCACTAATTTGTGTTGTTGGGATAACAGCCCTCACATTTTCTAAACCACGAAGAAATGAGGGCTTAAGAGTGAAGTTTTGCCTTCCTTTGTGCAATACTCCCTATTGCACAAATGAGGGTCAGAGTCCAGGGCCAAGAGTCATCAAACAAAAATTTTGTTATGCAGGGATTTCTCTACCAGGCACTTGTAGCATAGTTATTACCCCTTTCTGCTAAACTGATGAAAGGTTTTGACCTTCTCCCTTTTTAAACCCTTTCAGAACAAAAAAGCTCCCACAGGAAGAAAAGTGTATTTTCAGAATATGGAAGATTTGTATTACTTGGTTTTCTGGCTGTCTGACCAGGTAGGTTTTTTTGTTTGTTTGTTGACTGGAAAGAAATACAAACAATCTGCAATCAACTACACACAAAGAAAAAACCTTAAACAGAATAATAAACATGCTCACAGCATGCAAGACAAACATGAAAATTACTGGGTTTACAGCTTATTACAAGCTTCTCAGGTGTTTCACATACAACAGCAGCTAAGCTGACCTATGATTTCATGCTGACATCACACAGATATAATGGTTTCCCATGAGTGGAATGGGAGAGAAGATGAAACTTAGCACTGGCAGATCTGACATCTGACATGCAAGATGTGGGAAAGCAAATCCATTTCTCCACAAATCAAAGAAAATGTTTGCACCAATTTTGGGGTCATGAAGCTTCTGAGTTATGCACAACGTAATTCAAAGTCCATTACTTCTTTCACATCAACCCCACTTATGCTTTTGATTCACCACTGCTGTCACAGAGAACATGTCATTAATACATCTTCCCTTTCCAGTCAGCTATATAAAATAGCATGTAAAATGTGTCTTGCAAATAGACATTATATACCACTTGCAACAGCAAAGCGGGGCCAGGTCACTTATTTGAACAAAACAAAACAAAACAAAACAAAACAAAACAAAACCAACCTTGTGGTAGTAGATTTTGAAAAGGTAATTTCCTGCAGGTGAAGAGAAATGTACTGCTGGGGCTGGTGATTACAAGAAACGTTGCTGTCCAGCTTCTCCCTGGCTTCAAGCTCTCCTGCTCTGTGAAGCAGGAATGGTCTCTCACCTTCCACCACTTCCTGGAAACCTACCTGCTGATCATACCACAAAATTCCTGGGAAGCAATTCATCTGCAGTGGTACAAGTTATAGCTTGTAGTCCAGAGTGGCCTGAAAGATAAGAATACCTCTCTGCAAATCCACTTTTTCAAGGTGAGGCTCCTCTCCCCCCTGATTATTTGCTCCCTGGTGCTTGTACCTCACTGTCTGTGTGAGCTGCCTGTGGCACAGCAACTTTTCTGGTTTTGGTCCAGAAATTGAAAAGGGGAAACAAGCCCAAAATATAATATGAGGACAAGGGCTCATCTACATCCATCTGCAATCTCTCCCTTGCTATATGTTTCAATTTCTCATACACGCTTGATGCAAACATAAATGCCCTTTTCGTTATGAAGATAACAGTATTTCAGCTGAGCTGAAATTGTTCACCACACCTGCATATGCAGTAATTTCAGCAAGCCAGATACCAAAATTTCTACGCATGGTAAGACAACAACTTAAGCTAACTGCAATAATGAAAGTCCTTTTCATTGATTAATTGTATTATTGTTTTGCTGGCTATACAAAAAATAGACTTCTAGCCCTGCTTATTTAATTCACACATTTGGATATCTGGTAAGAGCATTACCACTATCTACACCTATAAGGTCAGTGAAGAGTTTAACCTGTTTACTTTTCACAGACACATCTAGCAATATAGCTCTAGATTCAAACTAACTTTGATTCTTTATTGTTATAATATGGGTCTCACCCGTCATTTGCTGCATGGCATGATTTTCCCATTTAGAGCCTTTTACTCTTATTCACCCATGAAAACCAAAGGTCCCCCTGGCTCAGAAGGTGTCTATAATATAACTGATCGATTGCATTTGGCACAATCCACAAAAATACACAGGAAGTTATTCCTAATTTGAAAAGACTGTTCTACCCATTGTCTAGCAGTTTGGTCCTTATATAATCCTGCTGAAGTTCTGCCACAGCTTTTGAACTCAGCTTTTGCCTGCCATCAAACAGAAATAAAAAGCTGTACTTCTCAAAGCTCTCATGCCTAATTTTATCATTAACAAAATGCAAGTTGTTCATATTAGTTTCTCAGAGGGATATTTTGAGAGAACCTTTGAGATATTTTGAGTTGTTTAATTATCTAACAGATCAGTGGGGAAAGAGGGAGAAGAGTCTATTCATAGCTCATAGCTTTATTTTATTTCTTTTCCATTACCGTTACTGAAGAACATAAGACCCGTCAGAAAACTATTTTGAACAGAACAGTGAACGACTCACAGACCATAACCTGAGCTTCTTCGACAGTTTTGATGTCACCTTGACCTAAAAAACTGACATAATTTTAAAAAGTAATTCCTCCTTTGTTGCTGCAGTATTGTGAATGTCATCCTTTGGATTACAACACATTCATGTTTCATGCCATTGTGTGGTTTGTAAGTGCTTGGTTTAAAGAGCGAGTTTCCCATATAGTTAGAAAAGTAAGGTTTTTGAAGCTTTTCTGGAACTTGTCTGTGAAGCATATGATTTTTATTTTTTTATTTTTGTTTTGCTTAATTATGGCCTTTCTTGTATAAATATTCAATTTAGTAATTTCACTAAAAGAAAATATAGTTAAAATTAAAAAGTCCATAAGGATCAGACATTCTGAAATCTGTGTAAGACACCTGCACAGAAATAAAATTGTCCATTGAGGGATGATTTTTTTTATTTTTTTTTTTTAGCTAGCTTTTTTTCATGGAGATTATTTACATGGCACATCACTGCAAAGGGATTTTTACACACCCTAGAGGGGGATCTTATTTTAAATCACATAATGAACAATAGTTCCCCAGTTGAAGTAGTCAAAAAAAATATACTTTTCACAGTAACAAAATTTTCAGCAATACTGTTTTGCAGTTAACAAAATAATGAAGAGATACAAATTTAACAAAACATTCTCCTGAAATTCAGAAAATATGGTTAGATTATTTCTCTAATATTTAGTCAGGTTTGACACATAAAAGTAATGGAAAAATGTTTCCATTTATAGTAACAATGGTAAAACGGAATTTTAAAACATTGTCACTGTTCTTCTCCTCACTTCTCTGTTTTGTTTTTATTTCATTTCTAAAAATGAGTTTGTCTCCTGCTTTTTTCTTGTATTTACACCATATTCTTGCAATGTAGTTTGTAGTCAAAGCTGTAAGACTAACACTACCAGAATATCTGCAGCTTGCCTCCTAGTTATTCATAATATTCATGTTTGTTTTGATGTATTTATTTTCATGAAGTGGAATTCTTAATACTATAGTTTAAATAATAGATAACAATTCTGTATCTCTTTCCCAAGTCACTTTGCCTCTTTTAGTGATTTCACTGAGGACTTAATATTTTCTGAGAGAAGAAAATATTAGTCTGATGTAACTTCAGCTATTGGATTGCAAATCGCTTTGTTTGCTAGCTTACCAAAACCGCATGTATGGATTAATCCACATAATAATGTTATACATCTGTCATTTCATTCTTCAGGGGTGTACATTTTTTGAAAGAAATGGTAATTTTCTGCCTTGACATCTACCATCAAGTCACAGAATTCTTCACATTCAAAACTTGTTCAATCTGTAGAACCAGATTCCACTATGACAGGTAAGCTAAAAATGCCAGTCTCCCAGATCCCAAGCTGTGAAGAACCATTCTCATCATCCAGAAAAGCTAACACTGTTAATTCCACAAAAGATTCAGGAAACTCAGCTCTCAAGTGTGCAGAAGTAAAAGGTGTGCTCCAGTAGGATACAGTGAGAAAGACGACTGCAGAACATCATGTTTCTGTGCAAGTGCTTCCAATGTAGTTCAGAAAAGCAGGAATTCCTGTTGTATTTAGTAATGATGAAAGAAGAGTTACAGTAAAGAATCGTGGGTTTTATTTACATGGCAGATCATTACAAAGGAATTTTTACATACCCAGAGAGGGTTCTTATTTTAAATCACATAATGAAATTTATTTGCCAAGTTTCTGAATTTATTTGGGATTATATGAAACTCCATATTTAAATGTTATAATGGTCTAAGGCCCAAAGACATGGGTTAAGAGTACATGACTCATATCTCTTATTTATCAACAAGTATGTGAAAGAAGTTATAAATAAAATAACAAGATTGACAAACACCTTGACTACTTAGCTATTAAAATGCTGTGCTACCATATGGGATTTATAATCTGTGGCAATCAGTGTTTTACCAACAAAATTAATCATTTTGCTTGTTTGGTTGGTTGGTTGGATTGTTTTTGTGTGCTTCTTTATCTAACATACATTGGTAGTAAATGAACAGTAATGTTCATTTTGAATAAATAAGACAATATAGTAACTGTTAAAATACTGCAGGGAAATTTTAGACCATGATTCAATTAAGTGACTATCTGTATTCAATCATTCCTCTTATAAGATGTGGTTGTTTTTTTTTTTTTTGTGAGAAATTTGTAAATAGCTCACAAGAAGTGTGTTTCTAATGGAATTCCATGTGCCAGAGTTTAGCTTAATAATGTATTATTTTCACTATGTTTTATTCCATTTTAAGTAAGGACACAGTGTAAAAATTGTCTGTATACATGAACATTCATCACACACAGATACACAAATGTTTCAGGATTGTTTTTACACTTTTCCTTAATAAATATTTGCCACCTAAAAAGAAATAACAATTTTAACAAATCTATTAATAAAACGGAAATCATTCATGTAGAGTTGCTATCAGGAAAGCTGGATGTCATATTTGGTTTCCTGGAAATACAATTTCTATTTTCTTTTCTGAGAAGCAATTGCATCTTTCTCAATTCTTCTTTTAAATTTAACAGACAAATAAGGTACTTTCCCAGAGTACCACTAGCACATACAGTAGCATGTATACAAGCCAATATTTTTCTTGATGTTTGCATTTTTTATAGTCTGGCTGAGATTACCTGAAATCTTACATTTAAAGTAACTTTTTCATAAAGATGCGGGACTGTTAACAGAAGGGCTAGAGGACACACAAAAGCAGTTTATACAGCTCAGATTTAAACTAAGATTAATATTTTGATTTGGTGTGAAATAATAACTCAATTAAAAAAAAATGCTGAAAAAAAAAAATGCCTCCTCTCACTTTCTCTCCCTTCCCCTCCTCTCCCCTCACCTCCCCTCTCCACAACCGCATGTGGTGGTCAGATAAGGCTGGAGAAACAACAGTGAGCACCAGGGAACATACACCATGTTTACAGACATATGCTGCTAGTCTGTTCTGATCCTACAAGTCATACAGCAACAGTGCCCCCACCCCATCCACCACCCCTCCCTCCCTCCAATGTGCAAGACTAGGAGAGGGACTGGATCATGCATCCTTACCAGCTCCACCACTTCTAGCACAGCCTCTAAAGATTTGTCTGCAATAAGAATTTCGGTACACATATTGTCTTATTGGTGAAATATATATTCTCATGGCTGGTATAGCATTGATAGCCTGATATAAAATGGTTTACTTTGATGTAATTTATCCCTGTTTAGAATTAGGATTATTAATTCCCAAACAAATTACTCTTTACCTTGGAGCAGTGTACCTACTGCGTACAAAATAATGCAAACAATCATGATGTTTATAGTTACGATTTATCTTCCACTTCAGGATCACCTTTATTTTACACCTAGCTTGCCAATAAAGCCAGCTCTTACTGGAGGCAAGTTGAAATTATAAGATGGAAAATATGGCAACTAATACTGCAAGCTGTCAACAGTTTTGCTGCAGAGGAATTCTCACAATCATAAAGTCATAATTGTGGAACAGAATTCTCACAATCAAAAAGTCACAGAATGAGAAGAGAACCCTTTCTTAAACAAAACATTTGGGAAAAGATCAAATGCTTAACACAGGCAACCAAAATGAATGTGGTTTGACTAGTTTTAAAATAAATGGAAAAAAAAAAAAAAGATTATTCATTAAATAAACATACTTGTGTGTATCATGAATGGGATTCAGCTAATACAAGAGCACATGTTTAAATTTAAACACTAACTGCAAAGTGTCTTAGGTGCATATTTATGCGCTATGCTGAACAAAGATTTTGCAAGTTAAGTTGTTGCCTGCTTCACTGAATCACATCATATTGTAATTTCGGGGTGGGGAGGGGGAGGGAAAACTAGTGTTTTACAGTGAGATACTTTTCTCTTTGCCATCATCCTTTTATAATAGTGGTAATGAATGACTATAAAAAAAACATCCTTGACATTAGATAAAATATTGGGCTTGTGCATCTTTTAAACAGATCATGTCTTGCTGCTTGGAAAACAACTGAGGACTGTAATACCAGCCCTATATAGCTCTGCAATGACTAACAAGGCTAAAAGGATTAACATTTAGTATCTATTTCATGAGGAAACAATTGAACTCTGGAAGATGACATAGAGAAAGCACTTGAAAAAAAAAATCTGGATTTTTTGACAAGTGAAGGTTTCTGTTACCACTGTTTGTAATTTCAGAGCATATGGCTGCTGGCAACCATTGAAAAATGACATCATCTTTGACCCCAGAAATACGAGTGATAAATATAAGAGGATTATAAGCCATTTTCCATAGTGCTTTAATGCTACTTCCTAGCTTGTCAGAAATGATTGCCTTAGAAGCAAAGTAGTAAATATTTAAAAGTCTTCGTTGTTGCAGATTTAGCTTGTTAACTGTGAAGGCAACATTAGCATAAATATCTTCTAAATAGTACCATTGCTGCTCCCTGTCTACTCATGTGACCAAGCCACAGCTCGCTGAGCTCACCATCACCCACCTCTGGCAAAGGGCTTGCTCAGCGTTTTTGAAACAACTTCACTTCCCATGGCTGTGGCTCACCCTCTCAGACTCTTCTTTTTTCTCTAGGCCACCACTCTCATCCCTGCATGTCCAAAGTTTCACAGCTGTGATGCACTTTACATTTGATGCCACTCGAAAATAGGTGCTTTTCCTTTCGGGGCTGTATCCTGGTTGTCCCTGGAGGCACAACACCGGTCTGCCAGTGGAAAGGGCCTTCAGCTGCACAGGTGATAAGCATTAAGGAAGAGCTGAATATCTCCACTTTAAGTCTTAAAACATTCTGACAGAGTGGATGTTGGGTTTTTATCCACTCTCCAGAATCCCTGGTCTTTTTTCCACCAATTATGGTCTGCAAATGGCAGCAACATTGGAAGACAGCTGTTGCCTGTTGTATTTTGATTTACCACATTACAGCATTGTTGTTAACACATAAACAGTTATGCCAAGCTAATAGGAGCAGAAAAACACTACCACAATCAATAAAAAATGGTACATTTTACAAATATTAAACAATTTTTCTCATTTATCTATTTACTTTTGTGGGGTGTTAGAATTAAAAACAAACAGCAATATTTTTAAAATTATGTAGCACGATATTTACATTAAAACACACTTTCTCAAGGGGAAAAGGAGAGAAGGGTTCATATATTATTTCATCCTTGTGTAACCCTACCCTGTTTGTTTGTTTGTTTGTTTGTTTGTTTCACATGTCTGATCAAGCACGCTGATATCTGGGATTACACATCATCAAGGGCATGAAATTTTAACTGTGCAGTACTTCTTGCGGTAATCCTATAGACAGGAGAAGGGCTGTAGAATCAACTCCCCTGGTTTATTTACTGTACTTGTCTACTGTGCATCCCATTAGATATATGGCTGACCTGTACATCAAATAAGATTGAAACCAGGATATCTGTTACACGCTCCAAGTGTGGAGTTCTGGAAGCACTTACTTTTACAAGGAGCGCTTACCCATTTGAAGTTTAAAGAGACTCTTACAACACTGGCACCACTCACATGAAATAACAGCAGGATCAAGTCTCATATCAAGACGAATGTAAGCAATGTACTTAAGCAGGTGCTCAGGCACACACACAGTGCTACTGAATTCAACAGTAATACAAGATGCATAAAGCACCTTTGCAGAAGGGGAGTTGAGTGGGGTGGCTTCTCAATGAACTAAAAATGTCTGCCCTAATATATTTGTCCTTGGTTAAGGATAACTTGCGTAAGTAAGGCTGTGCAAGGCTGAATAGTTACAAAACCAAGACAACAACCTGCACTCTCCAGGAGAAGCATAAGATTGGTGGCTAACCCTTGTACTCCTACAGAGTCAGTACAAAATAAACTCACTAGTATTAAATGAAAGGAGCTTCACTGAAGATTGGTTTTAAAGAGGAAACATACTGCTTAATTTTCAATTTCGGGTGAAGGTGATTTGTAATAATTTTCTCACATTTCATGTTAGAAACTTATAAAGTATTGCAGTTTTCACAGAACTGTTTTCAATAATTGATGATTGTTTACCATGTCAGCTTGCCCTTTGATGTTTGTCATTTTTTCTCTTTTAGAGAGCACTTACAGCTGTACAATAGATTGTTTTGTCATCAGCAAACTGACATACCTTGGAATATTATTGTTTACACAGAACTCCAGTCCTGAAGTCACCAGATCAACAGGAAATATAACATTAAATTTAATAACACCAAGATGAACCTTTTCAGTTTCTCTTAATCTTCCAGCCAGAAAGTATACAGGATGCCCATATCCACATGCACATCGCCCAGGGAAAGTCAGATACTGCATTCTGACTCATAAAATTAACAGTAAGTCTCCATGCCTACTGAGGGTAAGAGGACTCTTATATTGATGTAACCACCATCACTACGCTTTTAATTATAGCTATATCAAAAGAACTGGAGACTCAGATGTCAAGACATTGCACAAGCAATCATTCTCTATTTTCAGCTTTTCTACCAAAGGTGTACTAGACTGTGTTGATAATCAGGGTTTTTTTCTTTTTTCTTTTTTTTTTTTCTTGGTTTGGTTTGGTTTGTTGTTTTTGTATTGTTGTTGTTGTTTGTTTGATTGATTGATTTTGTTATTGTTGTTTTGTTTTGTTTTGTTTTGTTTAAGTCAGCCTATCTAAACATCAGTCATGGAACATGAAACTGTTGAAGGACATAGACCCATTACAGCAAGTACAGGTCCTTGGGCACCTCTCCTGTGAAGACAGGTTGAAGGAGTTGGGGTAGTTCAGCCTGGAGAACAGAAGGCTCTGGTCAGACCTTATACTTTATACACCTAAAGGGGGCATACAAGAAAGTAGGAGATGGATTTTTTGCTTTTGAGTGCAGTGATAGGATAAGGGGTAATGGCTTCAAAAAGAAAAAGGGTAGATTTAGAGTAGATGTTTGGAAGAAATTCTTCACTATGAGGACAGTGTTGCACTGGGACAAGATGCCCAGAGCAGCTCCAGTTGCCCCATACCTGGAGTGGTTCAAGGCCACGTTGGAAGGGGCTTTGAGCAACCTGGTCTAGTGGGTGGTATCCCTGCCCATGGCAGGTGGGTTGGAAATAGATGATCCTTAAGGTCTCTTCCAAACAAAACCATTCTATGATTCTATGATTTTATTGCAAGTCATTGGATGAAACCTCAGCTCACATTTAAGAGAAATATAAATATTCAATATAAGTTTCAAACCATATTTTTATATGGGGCAAGAGTGTTCTAAAAATCAAATCAAATCAAAACCTCCTTCTCATTTTTATCTAAAACATTCTTCAAGCTTTAAAATTTTTGTTCTTTTTTTGAAAATACAAGAAAATTTGTGGAAATGACAAAAGCAGTAATGCTGGTTGGTTGAGCTTGTCTTTTCCTAGAAAACAGATAATTAAATTATAGTGAGAGCTTAAGACCTCCCTGTTCTGGATAGGGAAATTACCGTGATCAGCTTTCACATCTGATTCTTATGTCCTCCTTATGAAAGCCACTATCCTTTCAGATTTTCCAGCTGAGCTTGCTCACATATGATTTCCAAAATGAATCAGATTGGCTCCTTTTAGGCTGCTCTTTCTACTGTTTCTCCTAACCTGGTTCATTTGGACCAAAGTTTACAAAACATTCATGCAAACACATTTTTTTAAGCAGTATGTGTGGTATGAAGCTCCAGGAGGAGAGCAAATATGCAATGCTTAGTACAGGCAGTGATACAACTATGTCACTCCCTGTTAGAGTTACTCATAGAGCCCCCACATTGGTCTTCTGTCTTTCACTTTTTTCCTGCTCTACACACAGCCTCTCAGAAAGACAGGAGGGAGATTTTACTTAGGATAACCAATTCTGTAGATAACAAGGAGAGTAAAATATTAAAGAAAACTGAAAGTATTTTATTTGGAGGGTCTGCAACAATATTTCAGATTAAAATAACTTCTATTAATACCTGGCAAGTCAGTTTCTAATCTGAAATATATATGTACATATTTGTGGTCCTTTAGATAACTGAAAATGACCTATTAGTATTGATATAGTATTTTGGATGGAGCAGATCTGTCTTCAAGTCTGTGTGTGATGTATATGCACAAGCTCACACACCTGAGTACATTTGCATCTCCAGGATCAGCCATTGTGATAAGGAGGAATTGCAGACATACAGAGAGGAATCAAGCAGATGAACAGAAATAACTAAGGGATCTGGAATTTGCATGGGCTGCATCATGTAAAGGTTTGGAAACTTCACAAAAAATGACAAATGATGCAAAATATAGTATATGTTTGAAGGAATTAAAATAAAAGTTATCCTCACAAAGCTAAGAGAAGAAATGTGCGTACATGTCTGTACATAAGTGGTAACTGTAAAAAAGCCAAAAAATTGTAAATGGGAATAAGCTAAGAACAAGATCAACTGTCAGAAAAAATCAAAACAAACCCAAAACCATACAGTAAAGAATGCATTGAGACAAGTGAGAAAGATCTGATGCAGCTGCCTGATCTAAACTAAAAACTAAACTGAAAACGTGCAACAGCAATGCCTTGTCAACACTAAAACAGAATATGGAGCAAAATGCACAGAGATAATTAAAAGTTTTCAACACCTCTTGCCTGAAGATGATTTTCAGTTGGCAATACCAAAAAGGCTGTGGTGATAGCCAACCAGGCCTATGTATAGATCACCATCTGTGATTCTGAGGCTGGTGGAAAAAGCAACAGATGACTGTACTCAGATCTCACATAGCATCTTTATAAGTGAGGTGCAATCATTTTATGGACTTTATCTATTATAATCTCAGAAAACATCAGCAATCTTCAAAATAATTCCCGCAAATAACTTCAGCTGAAGAATGAGATAAAGGGCATGGCTCAGAATAGGTGGAAGAAATGAATGAATGAATGAAACCAAGAGTGATCTATCTATACGCCTCCAGGAGGAGGTGGGCAGCCTGAGGAATATCAGCGAGTTGGAGGAGATCAGCTGTTGGAATCATACTATACTGTCCCTGAGACAGATACATTGGCCAGTCACAGCACAAGAAATGCGGGATCCCCTAGCCTATTGCTACCAGGCTGTAGGAGGGGACCTAAGAGAGAAAAGGGAATGGAAGCAGGTTTATGCTCAGGGTGGCACGTGAGCCCTCCCTGCCCACCTCACCTTCCCAGGTGCCCTTATACAACAGGTATGAGTCTCTAGAACTTGATGGACCAGCAAGCAAAGATGTGGATGAAGATCCATGCAAGCTGAAGGGGTGTGGTGGTTTTATTCATCTGGGCAGCTGAGCTGCACCACAATCACTCTCTCACTCACCCTTCTCAAAGACAAAAGGGGGAGAAAATATGATGAAAAGGGACTGAGGGCTGAGATAAGGATAAGGAGATCATTCAACAATTATCATCACAGGCAAAATAGACACAGCATAGGGAAATTAATGTAATTTATTACCTACTACTAACAAGCTAGAGCAGTGAGAAAATACATACAATAATAATTAAAAAAACACCTTTCCCCCATCCACCTTCTTCTACTTCCTCCCACTGGGCAGTAGGGAGAACAGGGAATGGGGGCTGTGGTCAGTCCCTAACACTTCGTCTCCTCCATGTCTTCATGCTCACTCTCTGCCCCTGCTCCACGTGGGGTCCCTCCCACGGGATGCCGTCCTTCCCGAACTGAGCCTGCGGGGGCTGCCCACAGGCAGCAGCTCTTCAAGAACTGCTCCCACATGGCTCCGTACCATGGGCCATCCCCCAGGAGCAAACTGCTCCAGCACACGTCCCCCACGGGTGGGCGGCAGCTCCCCCCAGACCCCCTGCTCCTGCGTGGGCTCCTCTCCACGGGCTGCAGCTCCGGCCCGGGGCCTGCTCCTGCGGGGGCTCTCCATGGGCCGCAGCCTCCTCCAGGCCACCTCCACCTGCTCCACCGGGGGCTCCTCCACGGGCTGCAGCGTGGAGATCTGCTCCGTGTGGGACCCGTGGGCTGCAGGGGGACAGCCTGCTCCACCAGGGGCCTCTCCACAGGCCGCAGGGGAACTGCTGCTGCGTGCCTGGAGCACCTCCTGCCCTCCTGCTGCACTGACCTGGGGTCTGCAGGGCTGCTTCTCACGCCTCACTCTCCCAGCTGCTCTTGCGGAGCACTTTTTTCCTTTTCTTAAATGTGCTCTCACACAAACAGCATTGCTTGTTGGCTTGGCTCTGGCCAGCAGCAGCTTCCTTTGGAACCAGCTGAAACTGGCCCTTATTTAACATGGGGCAGCTGCTGGGATCTGCTCACAAAGCCACTCCTGTAGCTCCCCACCGCCAAAACCTTGCTACATAAACCCAATATGAGGGGCTGTCTAAGGCGAGTCAGCCTACCCCACATATAACAATAACCTCCATCAAGAAAAAAAGAAGTGTATTGTCATAGAAAACTCCCTTCTGAGGGTGACAGGGGGCCTGATGTACCATTTGTACGCAACCCTTAGGGAAGTCTGCTGCGTCCGTGGGTCCTGGATAAGAAACATTACTAGAAAGACACTAGCTTGGTACAGCCCTTTGATTATAATCCACTAGTGGTTTTTCATGTTGGCAGTGATGTAGTAGCAAAGAGAACTCCAAGGGCAATCAAGAAATACTTTAGGGCTTTGAAGCAATTTGTTAAAGGATCAGGCACATAGGTAGTGTTTTTCTCTGTCTTTCCAGTATCAGGGAACAATATTAAAAGGAACAAGTAGACCTAGCTGAAGAATATATGGCTCTGAGGCTGGTGTCACTGGCAGAATTTCAGGTTCCTTGAATATGGGATGGTCTACACAACACCTGGCCTGCTGGTGCCTGATGGAATCCACCTTGTTTAGAGGGTGAAAAGGATTTTTGCACAGGAGTTAGCAGGGCTGATTGATAGGACTTTAAACTAGATTTAACAGGGGAAAGGGATAAAATCAGGTCTACCTGTGTTAAGCTATGGAATGGCAAACAAAAACCTGAAGAACTGAGTGCTACTCAGATCCTTCAGCCTGCTCCACAAGGTGCTGGGTACAATGAAGCACATTTGAAATGTTTCTATGCCAATGCACACAGCATGAGGAACAAACAGAAGAACCTAGAAGCCTTGGCGCCATCCCAGAGCTACAACATCATTGGCATAAGCGAAACTTGTTGGGAAGAGTCCTCTGACTAGTGTGAATTGAGAGTACTACACAGCTGATACAAACAGGTCCAGGAGATTCCTAAAACACTTCGATAATAACATCTTGGTACAGGTATTAAGGGAGACAACTAGGAAATTTGCCCTTCTAGATTTTTTTGCATGTAAACAGAGAAGGTCTCATGGGTGAAGTGGCAATTGGTGGCTGTCTTGGCCACTGTCAACATGAGCTACTCAAGTTTAAAATCTTTGGTGACAGTAAGAAAACTTCAACACTGGATATGGGAAGAGCAGCCTTGAAGCTGCTCAGGCAACTAGTTAGTAAGATGCCCTGGGAAACTGCTTTTGAAGACGTTGGGGTCCATCGGTTCTGGTCACTTTTCAAGTAGCACCTGTTAAGAGCACAGAAACAGGCAATTCCAAAATGTCAGAAATCAAGCAGGCTGGTCAGAAGATCAGCTTGGCTGAGCAGGGATCTTCTTGTAGAGCTCAGGTGGAAAAAGAAAAGGTATGGCCACTGGAAGTGAGGTTGGGCAACAGTGGAGTACTACAGAGATGTTACATGCCTTCGTAAGGATAAAACGTGTGCCCAAAGCTCAATTAGAGTTAAAGTTGGCCAGTACTGTGGGGAACAATAAGAAAGGATATATTTTTAAATATGTTAACAAGAAAAGGAGGACCAGAGAAAACATTGGTCCATTACTTGATGAAGATGTTCACCTCACAAATAGGAATGTAAGAAAAGCAGAGATGTTTCTTTGCCTCTGTCTTCAACATCAGTGATGAGCTCTGGGACCCCACGTACCCTGAGTTGGAGGACCATGACTGTGGTGATGATAAATTCCCAGCAAACCCTGAACTTCTGTGAGACTTGTTGCTCCCACTGGATGCATATAAGTCTGTGGGACCTGGTGGGATTCATCCCAGGGTACTCAGAGACCTGGCTGATGTCACTGTAAGACCTCTCTCAATTATTTTTCAGTGGTCTTAGGAAGGCTCCATTTTCATACAAGTTCTCTTAAATGTTTTTATAAATGACTTAGATGCAGGACTTGAAAATATACTAAGTAAGTTTGTGGACCATGCTAAATTAGGAAGAGTTGTTTATTTCCTTGAGGGTGGAGAGGCCTTGCAGAGAGATCTTGACAGACCAGTGGGATGGGCAATCATCAATAATATGAAGCTTAACAAGATCAAGTGCTGGATTCTGCACCTGGGAAGGGGCAACCCTGTCTGTACGTACAGACTGGGGACAAGTGGCCTATGGAAAGGGATCTGGAGGGATCAAAGGGATTTTGGTCAATGCCAAGTTGAACATGAGACAGCAACATGCCCTGGCAACCAGAAGGGCCATCCATACTGTTGGGTAAACCAAGCACAGCACTGCTAGCTGGTTGAGAGAAGAGATTGTCCCTCTCTGCTCTGCACTGGTACAGCCCTACCTTGAGTGCTGTGCGCAGTTTTGGGCGCCACAGTATGAGAAGGACATAAAACTATTAGACAGTGCCAAAAGAAGGGCTACAAAGATGGTGAAGGGTCTAGAGGGCAAGATGTATGAGGTGTGGCTGAGGTCCCTTGGTTTGCTCAGCCCCGAGCAGAGCAGGCTGAGGGGAGGCCTCATGGCGGCCTGCAGCTCCCTCACGAGGGGAGCGGAGGGGCAGGCGCTGAGCTCTGCTCTCTGGGGACAGCGACAGGACCCGAGGGAACGGCATGGAGCTGGGACAGGGGAGGGTCAGGCTGGGGGTTAGGGAAAGGTTCTGCACCCAGAGGGTGGTCGGGCACTGGGACAGGCTCCCCAGGGCAGTGGTCACAGCACTGAGTCTGCTGGAATTCAAGAAATATTTGGACAATGCTCTCAGACATGGTCTGATTTTTGACATATAGTGGTCCTGTGTGCAGCCAGGAGCTGGACTCAATGATGCTTGTGTGGGTCCCTTCCATCTCAGGATAATCTACAATTCTATGATTCTATTCTCCACACTTTCTAGAAATATATCATTTAGTTCAATTTGCCATTTCAAAGGCTGATATTATAAAGAAGAATGAACATGGAGATTTGAATGAAGAGCCGATCCTAAATTTTTACATGTAGGGTGCAAATACAAAAGGGAGTGTTTATGGGTTCAGGTCTCCTGCATGTTGCATATGGTTTTCATTACTTTTCAGAACATAATCTTAAATATCTTCTCTGTGTGAAATTGCATTCTTAAATGGTAAAATAGAAAGCTAGTAAGAATGAAAAGGTAATATTACTGTCTTGAAAGAGGGATTGGCAGTTTCAGTCAAGAAAATAAAATTCTAGCATTTCTGACATTTATATTTTGATTGACTGACAAATAACTTCTTATAGCTTTAAAGCACAAAATTATATGTATGTTTTAGGGATATAAAATACACTGGCTAAGTGTTCAAAAATAACAAACATCCAACTCTGCCAAAATCTCGTGTCCAAGACAAAAGCATATTATAAACCAAAAACAAAAAAGTAAGAAAAAAATGAAATTTCATAAACGTTACAAGTACACATAGGAATGTTTCACTTGTCAGATGACAGACCAACCACTGGAAAAGAAAGTATAACAGACTTTTCTACAGCTGTACAGTTTGAGGATCTCTGTACAAAGAGCTGCATTGTGTTTATCATGTCTACAAGAGAGCTCTGGACCCATAAAACAGTTTTGACCGTGATTGGACCAGTAGAGAATGCAACCACTCCCTGTTTCTGACAACTACATAGTATCAAGAGATATTGCGGCTTCTACATGAGGACCTCATCTGAGCGCAAATTAGCTGTAAAAAATAGGCTCAATAGCAGGACTTTTAGTGATTTGGCTGAAGCAGGCTACAGGATGCCTACTCAAACAGCTGTGCCAAGAAATCTCAGGGAAAAGTAACCACCGCTAGGGAGCCAGTGATGACAGTTGATAATCCTGAACCAAGTTTTTGAGTAAACATGAATTGCAATAAGTTTTCTCCAGCATAAAGAAAAAAAAAAGTGGTGTTTCTCCAGCATAAAGAAAATTCATGCCTTGGAAAGCTGACAGTGCAAGTAAACAGGTAGAAAAAGAGGGACAGAAAAATGGTGGTGTTTTTCCTCATTTTCATGCAAGAAATTAAGTGGCAATGAGACAATTTCCTATTTTCCATGAAACGCGTCTTGTGATCATTGGGACATAAGTATGTGTTCAAGCATTTTGCCAAAAAAAAATGTGACTTGAATAATCTGTTTGAGACCACTCATGGTACCAGTAATAGCACACACTGTGTTCTGAATCTCAGTCCAGTAGAAACACAGAAGTAGTTGAGCATGGTGCCAAATGTCTGTATTAATTTGGCTACACATACTCAACCTCATGTTAGCTACTAGCAATGGCAGTGATAGACTTTATCATTCTTTAGAAATGCTGGCCTCCTTTAGACATTCATTAGACTGATCTTCACTTGAAGAAAACACTGGAAGCTTATCTATTTTGGGAAAAGCACTGAAGCAGTTACTGCAAGACACCTTCTTCCCTCCAAAGATATTTCGTTATGGAATGGAATGTCTATTTATCATACTTTATTCTGGAAATACTACCTTTTTGACAAAGTAGGGATACAATATCTATAGGGCAAGCTATTTTCCAAACACTACTCAAGTAGTAAATCATATTTTAAGGGTATGTAAAATGAACATAGACTGAATAACAAAAAAGGAAAATAGAGTATTCAAAGAACATTTGGGGGAGTGGAGGGGCAGGCACCAGTCTATTCTCTTTAGTGACCAGTGATTGGACCTGAGGGAATGTAGTCAAGCTGTGACAGGGAGGTTCAGACTGGATATCAGGAAGAGATTCTTCATCGAGAGGGTGGTCATGCACTGGAACAGGCTCCCCAGGGATGTAGTCACGGCACCAAGCCTGTTGGAGCTGGAGTGTTTGGACTGTGCTCTTAGTCACATGGTCTGAATTTTTGGGTAGACCTGTGTGGTGCCAGGAGTTGGAATCAATGGTCCTTATGGGTCCCTTCCAACTCGGGATATTCTATGGTTCTATTCTATGATTCTATGCCCATTTCAAGCTATGCTAAGGATTAGATTATAAAGTAATTCTTAATACATAGTATATATACATATATATATTCGGTAATATATATATATAACTTTTTTTTTTCCAGATCCAGTACACACCCTTTTCATTCAGTAATTTGGCAATATCTGTGAAGACTATAGAGAGATATATTCAGTGTTAGCCATCTCTTGGTCTGGCAGGCAAAGTAACATCTGTTTCATTCCCATATTTTTCTTTCTTATTTTAACAGCCATGAACAATTTCTCAAACTGAAAAAGAACAGAGCTGCAATTCAGATAAATTAAGATTTCTGAATTCTGAAAACTATGCTTGCAGTTTTTCACCAAATCAAAATAAAATTTATTTTACTCCCAGAATGTCACATTCTCTACAAGTACTAGACGAAGTTTCAACAGTTTTACTCATCCCTTTGATTTTGAGTTTTCTGATCCCAGTAACACCAGTAATGATAAACACTCAGGACCATAAAATTTAGTCACCTCTGCAACTTATGTCCACATAAGCACTCCAAAGAGCAGTTGAAAACCAAGAAGTCTTTATCCTAAGAAAGTTAGCAATAGTAGGCTGATCAACAGTGTCTTGTGAGTAGAGAACCTTCAGGAAACTAACCAAATCTTGAGTATATCCTCTCTTAATACTCACAATGAAATATTACAAACTAAGATACATAACCAAATATAAATGAGCAAGGTAAAATCCTTTTCTATTTCAGAAGATCTGCACATCTCCTGTTCTTCCACTCTGAGAAAGGATTACATAAATATTTACATAGGGAATACAAGCATGCAATTCACTATCAAAGAACAAGTATAATAGCTGTGGAAACAGTAATAAAAGTACAGATTTGCCCTGGACAGAAAAGGATCAAAATATATGCTTAAGCAATTTCCTGAAGCTGCGCCTCGGGAAGGGAAGGGAAGGGAAGGGAAGGGAAGGGAAGGGAAGGGAAGGGAAGGGAAGGGAAGGGAAGGGAAGGGAAGGGAAGGGAAGGGAAGGGAAGGGAAGGGAAGGGAAGGGAAGGGAAGGGAAGGGAAGGGAAGGGAAGGGAAGGGAAGGGAAGGGAAGGGAAGGGAAGGGAAGGGAAGGGAAGGGAAGGGAAGGGAAGGGAAGGGAAGGGAAGGGAAGGGAAGGGAAGGGAAGGGAAGGGAAGGGAAGGGAAGGGAAGGGAAGGGAAGGGTATCTATCTTCTATTATAACTGATATACAGACTTTCAGCCAACAATACTATAATTCCATGGCCTCATACAAATTATAACAATCAAAACAAGGGTGAGTTAAAAAAAAGAAGAGTAATAGTATTTGCTGAGCAAAACTGATATTAATTGGATTGCAACCCAAGTAGAAATGTAACCTGTAAAGGACCCTCTAAGCAACTAGAGGATTCAGGTTGCAGTTAGGTTGAAAATCTGCAAACAGAAGTCCCTTCCAGCACCTTTTCTGTCTTCTAACAGCTCCATCTTAGTGTAATAAAGGCTAACCTAAGTTTCAAGCTCTAAATGCAAGTTCTAATAAGCTATTATTTATGAACTTCAACCATCATCAACATTTCTTCTTCTAATTCCTTCCTATCTAATTAATGTAAAGAGTTTCATTATCAGGTTTTCCAAAAAAATAAATAAATCAAACAAACAAACAAAAAAACATTCATTGGGAAGACAGAAGTATTCTACATTTGTCATATAACTAAAAGAGAACGTAGCCCTGGAAGCTTCCAAAGATTCAAAGGGAGAAGGAGGATGGAAAGAGTGAAAAACAGCTAGTTCCAGAAACATGATCTATGAATTTCATGGCATACTGATCTTACCAGACAACAAAACTACACTATTGTATACACAGCTGAACGAGTCAGGACTTGTTGGTAGAGATTAATCCTATCAGCAAGCTGATTCCTTAAAAAAAAAAAAAAAAAAAAAAAAGAGAGAAGGGAGAGAGAGAGAGTGAAAGAGAGATTACTTTTGCCAATAGGCAAAAGGGGAAAAAACAAACAAACAAACAAACTTTATATATATACATATAATCAGTTAAAACTTACATTTAAAACAAAAGAATCTAAATCTTTTAGACAATCAGAACAGGCCTGGAATGTGGCGGGTATGAGATACCCTCAAAGTACACTCACCTGTCTATGGTGTGAGACGTCCACACTGGATAATCTATTCCACCCCTTGAGATATAAGTCAGACTACGACTGCCATCAAGACTTGCACATGGCTGTATTTACCTACATAAAGCCTATATATGTAATACATCCTCTTTGATAGCCCTGTTAAATATTCACAGACATTTGGGGAGTTGGGGTCAGCCTCTTCTTGCAGATAACTAGTAAAAGGACTAGAAGGAATGTCCTCAAGTTGCACCAGGGGAGGTTTAGCTTGGAAATTAGGAGACATTTCTTCTCAGAAAGAGCAGTCAGGCATTGGGATGGGTTGCCCAGGGAGGTGGTGGTGTCACCATCCCTGGGGGTGTTCAAGGAAGAGTTGGACCTGGTGCTTAGGGACATGGTTTAGTGGGTGATATCGGTAGTAGGGTTGGACCAGATGATCTTGCAGGTCTTTTCCTACCCTTATGATTCTATGATTTAATAACTTTTAATAAAAATATGGTTTCAGACCACAGAACTGGCCTGGTGCAGTTCAGCTTTCCAGAGAAAGTGAACATATAAAGTCAGAGTCTGTCAACACTGGACAACTGTCTAGTAGTTCTCTTCTAAACTACAAAGAAAAGTTCAACAATGAAATATGGCATACAACTCTGAAAACATCTTAAATATATATATATATATATATTCTGTAAAGAAATCTGTTGTCCAGAGTCAGCATGTAAGACAACTGGAAGTCTCTCCAGCCTAGGTTCTTTCAGGTCTCTAAGGTCCAAAAGGTTTGAAACTCTCAAGTGTAGCCACTCATGCTTTCACTTTTATCCTGGTGTTGGAAAAGGAGTGAGGGATAGAGTCTCAAAGCACAATTCAGTACTCTAGCTGCCAAATTTTCCGTTGTAAGCTGATGGGAATGAGATGGCTAGGTGCCTTTGAAAGTATTACTGCTAGTTGTTCTCTTATTGTGATTAATACTTAAGTCTTTTAAGTGATTAATACCTGTAATAAAACTAATAAGAATTTAAGCTCAGCTAAAGGACGTTTTTCTTTATTTTACTTCCAGAGTATAATAAGTATATATTTTTACACAATGTGAACAGCATAAAGTAGTGCATGACCTATAGTAAGTCTGAAGAATCTCATTATTTCATACTAGCAAAAATACAGTTTTTACACTTCAAAATGTTAATGTAATCCATGCGAATGAAAAAAAAAAAAAAGAAAAAAAAAAAAGCTGAAAGGATTCAGTGATTGTATTTAATTGGTTTTCCACAAACCAGGATATATTTCCAGAGGCAACTGATAGTTGTTCTTGTGTTAACAGACTTCCTTTTGTGGATCCTTTTCCTGAGCTGCCAAAAGCATTTGCCCCTTGGCAGGCAGCCAGCTCTGATTTTAGGCCCATAGCAGGATCTATTCTCTAACGTGGTTGCTTTTGCTGAGAGGAGCTTTCTCAGCATTGTACTGGTGGTTACTGCAACAGTCAGCATATTCTTGGAAACATGCTTTAGCTCTAAATTAGGGATGAGATGCTGTAACACATTGCTCTAAATTTTGCACACCTGTCAGCAGTAGCTTTTGAAGCTTTGAAAGTGCTGCAAGATGATCCTCCTTCTCCCTTGCCTTCCTGAAATTCAAGGTCTCCTTGAAAATGGCAGCAAATGGCATCAGGGCCAGGTACCCATTCACCCAGCCCATCAGTCTCATCTTTACAGGTGCAACTTCTCTTCCTGCTCTCTCATTTCATTTTGCCTAATAGTGTCTCCCGGCCAGCTATACAGGCTGAGAATCAGAATGTGGACTGGAGTTTTAGTACAAAATACAAACCCACGGTGTGTTCATAAGCAATAGACTTATATTTTTTATATATATATATATATATATATATTTAATGCAGACAAAAAGTGTGAGGTGTTAGTAGGTTGAGCTGGGGGAAAGAGATTATTGCCCTCCTAGTGGTTAAGAAAAAATTGAGATAGAAAATACCTTTTACACTTGTTTACTGCTCTGCCAATAAGCAGATTGCAGCTGCAATACATGACATCTGTCTTATCATAGAATCATAGAGTGGTTTGGATTACAAGGAGCCTCAAAGATCATCTAATTCCACTCCCCCTGCCATGGGCAGGACACCTCCCACTAGACCAGGTTGCTCAAAACCCCATCCAGCCTGGCCTTGAACACCTCCAGGGATGGGGCATCCACAGCTTCTCTGGGCAACCTGTTCCAGTGCCTTACCACCCTCTGAGTAAGGAACTTCTTCTGAATACCTAACCTAAATCTACCTTCTTTTAGTTTAAAGCCATTACTCCTTGTCCTATCACTACCCTCCCTGACAAAGTGTCCCTCTCCAGCTTTCCTATAGGCCCCCTTTAGGTACTGAAAGGCTGCTATAAGGTCTCCCCAGAGCTTTCTCTTCTCCAGGCTGAACAACTGTCTCAACTTGTCTTCATAGGAGAGATGCTCCAGTCTTTTGATCATCTTTGTGGCTGTCAACTGGACTCGCTCTAATACTTCCATGTGCTTCTTGTGCTGGGGACTCCAGAGCTGAACACAGAACTCCAGGTGGGGTCTCATGAGAGCAGATTAGGGAGGGAGAATCATCACCCTCACCCTGCTGGGCATGCTTCTTTTGATGCAGCCCAGGATGTGGTTGGCTTTCTGGGCTGCAAGCACACATTGCTGGCTGATGTCAAGCTTCTCATCAACCAACAGCCCCAGGTCTTTCTCCTCAGGGCTGCTCACAATCCATTCCCCACCAAGCCTGTATTTGTGCTTGAGATTGCCCCAACCCAGGTGCAGGACCTTCCACTTGGCCTTGTTGAACATCATGAGGTTAGCACAGACCCATCTCTCAAGCCTGTCCAGGTCCCTCTGGATGGCATCCCTTCCCTCGAGTATGTCAACCACGCCACACAACTTGGTGTCATCGGCAAACTTGCTGAGGGTGCACTCGATCCCACTGTCCATGTCACCAACAAAGATGTTAAAAGCACTGTTCCCAATACTGACCCCTGAGGAACACCACTCATTACTGATCTCCACATGGATGTTGGCCATTGACCACAAATCTTTGAGTGCAACTATCCAGACAATTTCTTACCCACTGAGTGGTCCATCGATCAAATCCACACCTCTCCAGTTTGGAGACAAGGATATCACGGAGGACAGTGTCAAATGAAGTCCAAGTAGATAAATCAGCTGCTTTTCCCCTCTTCACCAATGCTGTAACACCATCACAGAGGGCCACCAGATTTGTCAGGTACAATCTGGCCTTAGTCAAGCCATGTCACATATCACCTCATTATATGCTCATTATATTATATCCTCCTTATTATATGCTCGTGACTGTGATTTTGAGAAGTCATGTTGCTAGGACTCCAGTGTGACTTCTAAAGCATGTCTCCATATTTTGAGAAGATTGATCAGCATTTTTTCACAATCATGCAATGTTATCACATCAGGCATCACTATCACTAAGTCCCTGCCATCCCTATACAAGATAAGGACAAGAAATTTTATGAAATACCCTTTTGTTAATAAGCGTAGTTGCAGCTAAATTCCAGACTCTTGAGCTCCAGTCACTTGTACCACAAGAGTGGTTTTGGATGGCTTAGCTCTTGATCTTCTGCTGTTTCCATGAATTACTTGATTTGACCTAAAAACATTTCAGGTTAAGTTCCTTGGTGAGTGTACACACACACACACAAAAAGAAAAAAAGAAGGAAAAAAAAAAAAAGAAAAAAACACCCCTCTGTATCATAATAAGTAGATGTCTGAATGGTGAGAAAACCTCAAACCACCGTCTTTAAGACCTTTGGCAGGAATTCTCAGGGAGGAAGATCAGCTAAGTGGCATTTATCTATTCTCTTTCTGTTGAAGAAGAAATCAGGTCTGTGAAATCTGTTAGGGAAGAGCTATTAATGTTCTTTTTCTTCCTCTGTTTCCATCACCACACACACACACTAATAATTACAATGCCCTGTTAAAAAATGACTGTTTACAATACTGTGAGGGGAACTGTCTGCTGACCAAATCAGGCCTTCATCCACTTCGGGTTCTCTGCAGTATTTATATAAAGAAATTAACGTTGGAGATAGAAAGTCATGTTCGAAACCATATTCATCCAAGTTTTCTTTGGACATTAGAAAGAGAAGAGATGAAACAGAAAGAGAAACAGAAACAAACAGAAACAGAAACAGAAACAGAAACAGAATAATCCTATCCCAGTTTTGTTTGGCATAACCTATAAGCTCTTTCTTTAACAGTGAACATTATTTTGTATTCTGTATTTTAAATATTCAAAGAGTTATACAGATCGAACTACCTTGAAGATTTCTGCTCTCCTTACAACAGGTCTAATTATAATAACAATTATTTTTAACATCACAAATCTCTTCTTGCTGTTGATTGCAATTAGACATTCGCCTATTTTCTGTGGAGAGAAGACCTAGTTTTTTGTATACAGGTATTATCTGCATGAACAAAAATTGTCTTCACATTTATATCTTTGCATTTGCAGATACATATTTACATAAAATACATATTACATTTTTGAACACTTTTCAGCAATACATTGCTTTTGAATTATAAATATTTTTATCATCATTTTCCTGCCTGTATGTACTTCATATTTGACTTGCTTGTAATGCAAATAAACCAAGGCTCAGTGTAAAGTTTTCTTTTTTGTTTGTTTATTTTTTTTATTCTGTGAAGATGATTTTTTTTCATGGTTCTATTGCTGTTGTTTGATTATTTTTTTCTCCCTAAACAAAAATGTATGGAAGTAAAAGGCATGTTGTCTAAGCAAGACTAGGTGAAAATCACTGGGCTGGCCCTTTAAGAAAATTATATCACCCTATATCATTCAGAATGGTTGGATTACAGCTCTGCTACTTTTGTGCTTCAGTTGAGCAAGTTACAGATATTAAACAGAATGGCACATCACAATAGGACATGAAATGAATTATAGCATAATGAGTGAACACATCTACTGTATTATTATACATAGCCACCTTTTATGTATTATGTAAAAGAACCCAACTTCAGAGATCTAGCTCATTTTTCATTTCAAAAGAATTTTGTAGAGAACATTTATAGTGTCAATTACTTCACTATCAAATACTAGATTTTTTTTGAAAGCTGGAAGGTGCAGGAGGGGCAAACAGAGGTAAGTACATCACTAATCACTTGGACAGCACTGATCTTAACACACAGCTGTGAAAGTAGCAACAACAAATTTCAACCCTATTTTGCTATCCTGCAGTATAACAGCTCTGCTTCAGATAAATGACAACGCAGTGTCAGGGCTCTGACAGGCTACACAGAGGTCTTACCAGTGTCTTGGGAGGAGCACCACAGCTATACCCACCATCCTATTTTACAGGTAGCTGCCTGCACTGATGAGAGAGGTTTATTCAGTAAAACTGATGTCCTGTGGAAAATAGGGCAAAGCAAAGTGGAAGAAAACATTCCTCTCCAGGAGGAAATACCAGCAGCCTGCAAAAATAAGGTTGTCTGCAGCAAGAAAGCAGGCAGATTACAGCTGATTTCATCTTTAAAAGGAGATGAAAATGTTTTCAAGACTTTTTAACTTCTGTTCAGAAAAAAATGGAACATCAGATTCTTCAGCTATCAGAAACACATTCAAGCTAATGCCTAGGCCACCCACAGACCATCCTGCACAAGGTGAAACCTATGTCCATCAAAATTTACCGATGTTTATAACAGAAAACAATGTTTTACCTTAACTTCTTGGATTATAATGGCTCATATGACATTGTGATGTTTCACTTAATAAAAACAAACAATCAAGCAAAAGTCAGCCATAAGTAAGCCATCAGGAAAACACACAATAGGAACTGTGTACTATATTGGTGCCTCCAAATGAAAATTATATCATTTCTGTTCTAAATAAAATATCTCATTGATAAATGTGATTCATTTGTAGCTTACCTGCGTGCAACTGAAAAGCATTTACCTATTGGATAGGTAAAACACTTAAATAGGCTAACACTGCCTATACTGCTGATAGTGGTTTAACAACTGCAGAAAATACAGTTTTCTTTAGAGATATAGTTTCAGAGTCTTTTATCTATTGAAAACCAAATACATTTTAGGAAAATTACAAATATTCTTTTATTTTACTGTGATAAAGAGATTTACTGCAAACATTAATTTACCTACTCACTGCACATAACTTATGACAGAGGAAGAATTTGAAACACTTTTACGTAATCAATCATAGATTTTTCTGTGTTTACTAAGAGGCTGTTTAAAAGTCTTTAGTAGCAGGGGACCTTGAAAAACACTGTTTCTAGCAAACCCCAGCGTTTCCTTTAACTTTTGCAAAATATTAATTCTACTGGCACCATTTTTGTCTCAAACCCTTACATTATCAATGTTTAGGGTAACCCTATTTTTACCAGTTTCTTGTAAAGCAGACTCTGGAGTAGATATGGAAACAAGGAGACCATTGTAAATTACTGAAAGTGTCTTCTAACCCCTATTGCTCATCAAGTAACTTCAGCTGTCTCCTTTCACAGAAAATGACACTTTTACCTCAACTTGTGGAACAGAAAGTATACAGGACTCCAAATATCATATGACAAACAGAGTTTCATAACTAACAATGCCTGTTATTATAAAGAATGAGCAAGGATGCACTTGAAAGAAAAAAGAAATATAGTTATTATACACTTGCCCCTATGCCCTCCATTCACATAACAATGACTAGAAAAAACTTTCAACTATAATGCAATCTTTTGTTGAAGTTCACCCATCTGGAACCTGGCTTCAGAAAAGGAGAAATGAGACTCCAGTTGTGATCACCTATTTATTAGAAGGCTGCTTCGAGACTCAGAGTAGGCTTAATATTTTAAGTTTCTGGTCTGTCTGGGAAACTACTACAAGCCTCCCTGTTACATTAAGTCCTCCTTAGAGAACAGTGCATCTGAGAGTAACATCATAGTGCAAGGCAAATGCCAACTGACAGACATTATGATAACCCTCAGGGAGGTACCTCATTTTATACATGATCCTGCATAATGAGACACAATGTGCAAGCATTCTGGATTCTGGAATATCTATAGACGTGTCAGGTTTTCACATTAGCCTGTCTTTTGGTCTCAAATTTCCTGAAGCTGATGTGTTAAAAATATGTTTCTGTTCTTTACATAATCATCCACTGAAATAATGTTATAGAGTTTATAAATTAATTCCTGAGTAAAAGATAATAGTCACACTTCCCACTTCTAATACATAGTTATCAAAGTATCTCATAAAGAAAAAGCATATTTATCAACTATATTTTAATAACGGATAAGAGCTAAGTTAAAGTACCTTCACTAAAATAAATAAATAAGTAAATAAATAAATAAATAAATAGATCTGTAGGTTTCACTGTAAGACATTATCAGAATGTTTAATTAGGAGTCACTGTGGAATAACTGATCCATTATGGCCATTGCAGAAAAAAAGGAACATGATTTACATCAGACTCTAGTATCAGCTAGTATGGGATCATACTAGCTGAAGTCATGTCTGTAGACACATATCATAACAGAAAGCAACATCAAACATGCCTCAGAATCCTCTAGCTTGGTCAGAGTAGGATTAGTAGGAGTTGATATTTCATTTTCTAACCCCCAACACAGAAAAGAAAAAAAAAAAAAAGGTCCTAGACCCATTATAATCAATTAGTGTGAAAGTTCATAATATCAATCAGTAGTAAAATAGATTATAAAATAATTCAGAAGGACATTCAGAATTGTGGTTCAGTCGAGACCTGTAGACACAGTTACCAGAACACGACTTTTGTTTGTGATGTGGTAAGGCACAAAGACCTCAGAAAGGCCCAGGCACTGCACACACAGAACAAGAGGCAGTCCCAAAAGCCAAAGAGGCTGCAGCCCAGGAAACGAGATAGAAAAAAAAGATGATAGACACAGGCACACAGATGTGCATCTGATGGCTGGGATCAGTAGCCTGCCACATTGGCAATGCCTCTGTTCAAGCTGTTTGGCTGAGCTCAGCAGAGCAGGTGGCTGAACATGGGGCTCCCGTCACATCCCTGGTCATACCCAGAATGCCCTCACATTGGAAGAAGAGAGGTCTTCATTTCAGCAGAAACTGAGTTCTGAGTCTTGGGAAAGCTTCCAGTTGAATTTGTCTAAATTTGCCTAAATTTGTCTAAAATAAAAATTTCAATTTAAAAAGTGAATTAGTAAAATTATTTGCGTTTCCTGTGAAGGAAAACCAGGACATTTTTCTTGAGGTGTTTTTAATTTACTTGTGTGTGTGTGTGTGTGTGTGTATTATTATTGTTATTATTATTTTAAGATTTTAACTGGCTGTAATTTGATGCATTTGATGTCCGAGCAATGCCTAAGCATAAGAATGACCAGCACCTTTATTAAGGAAATGTTTCAAAATGAAGCAAAAATATGATAATAGAAGGCAAATATTCATCAAGCTGGGCTGGCAAACACGACTATGCAGCATACATACTGTGGAAGTCATACCACTGAGTGGCTTGAACAACAACGCTTCTTTTTTGTCTTTATCCCACACTGGGCTAAGGCCATATAGAGATGTGGAGTGAAAGGCAGATAATATTTTCCTTTACCTCTAAATGTGGAAAGACTTGGTTTTCAACCAATTCAATAATATTCTTTAAGAAATTAGCTCTTTTTTTTTATATTATTTTACTCTCTTGTTCAATTATGCCTGTTCTTTCAAAAAGAAAAAAGAAAAAAAAAAGAAAAAAAAAAGAGAAAAAAAAGAAAAAGAAAGAAAAAGAAAGAAAAAAAAAGAAGAAATGATTTGTACTTTTGCTGAGCTGCAAGTACAACAAAACCAAAGGCTGCCAAGCAGCTGAGAGGCTTTGATTGGACACAATAGGCAGCTGTCCCAAGAATCTAAAGTGTCTACATCAAACTTATTTTCTAATAGAAAAGATTATCAGAAAGCAACATAAAAGACCAAATTCCCTTCCTGAAAGACTTGTCGAGATTATATCTCAGAGGAAGGGCATATCTCAGATGAGGTCGCAATGGCTGAGAAAAAAGTCCTTATAAGAGCTCAAAATACAACCAGTCCCAGTCACAGGAGTTTCAGATGCTTTAAAGTTTTCCACGCCTCTCATACAGTTACCATGAGCATGGGAATTCCATTCGTGCTTGAAGTCAGATTTGCAGGTGAGACACGGTGGGAGGAGATCACGGATGGTGAGATGGTGAAGGCCATACAGTATTGATGTGCCTGAAGCTGGAGTCCCTCCGTGCCCAGACTTGCAATGCCAAGCTAGGACTGCCACGTAGAAAAGACTGATGCTCCTTAAATCCCAGATATTTCAGTACCTCCAGTGTGGGTCAACCTTTCAGTGAGATCAGTAAGACAAACCTCAGTGCTCCATGACCGTTTCATGTGCTTCCTTCTCAAGAAATATTACTGACAGTGTGTGAACAATTGGGTTCACAAACACCATAATTGTGAAAGATTATCAGAACCTGCTCACATGAGCAAGTATATGATGGAGCACATCCCCACCAGTAGCTGTCCTATATTTTCAAAAATGCCTTACTTATTTTTTAAGTAAAGCAAATTTAAGTTTAAGGCAAAAACACTTTACTTATTTTTTAGCATACCTTTGCTCTGCTGAGTGGCTGCCTCCTGCCAATCCCGCAATGGCTGGAGCTCAGCAGTAAATAAAGCTTTCCCTGGACTGTGCCTGTGGTTTGTCAAGTACACTGGACGAAGGTGCTACATAAATGTCACTAGTTATATTAGGTGATTCCCTAAGGGAAAGCTGCTATAAAAGATGCCAGGAATAAGTGTTACCACAGTGCTAGCAGTAGACACATAATCCTTTTAGGCCTCCGGAAGAGTCTTCAGCAGTCTCCTCTCACAAGTCATGGCAAGAGAGTGATGAAAAGTTACACAGGAGCTACTGAGCACAGATGCATGTTCTCCACTGCATATTCTCAAAGTGCAGGAGAGCAGAGCAGAGCTCTTGTCTTTTATTTGTTTGTTTGCTTGAGTATGCCAGCTGTAATCACCCTTATGACTGTTTTCTGCATTAGAAAATTCAGCCATCTACTTTTTTTCTGTCTTCTGGGTGTTCTCCTACCTACCTGTTTTATTTCAGTATCAAAACAGCCAGGCACCTAACATAGCTGTATCAGACTTTTTGTTTGTTTTTGTTTTCTTTTGTTTCACACCTAAAACTGGTGTGAGGCCACACAAAACTCAGCTCAGACTCTCCTTCTGTTGGTACCTTTGCACTTTGGTACATTAAGTTCTGGAAAACTACGCAGGGTGATGGACAGTGATTTCTCAGGTGGACTGGTGTTCAGCTTCAGAAAATACGGTAAAAGAAGTTAGAAGATATAAAACAACTCTCTAGGTGATCTATCAAGCCTGTACATGCATGTTCACATTTTTCTAGCTGCAGTCCTGCCCAACTAAAGTATATAAATACTTCTGGCGACATATCAGGAATTTTCCTTTTGCTAAGCATTAAGAAAAGAAATGCCCCATCTCAAAGACACAGCTGATAAAATTTAGCCTGGTGTGGTATAGCTGCCTGAGTTTCACATGGAACAATTTGGCTTTTAATACCATTTTCCCCTACTCTTCCTGACATGGTAAGTGAAGGAATTTTCAGCAATCCTTGTCCCCAGGCTACATCTCTCTCAGCAGTGCACAGTAAGCAGCCAGTACGACTGATGACCCCCAGCTGTAACCATCTTGCCTCCCTCCTATGCAGGGGAAAAAAAAAAAATATATCTTCCCCCTCTTCCCTTGCTGTTAGTCTGAGCAGTTTACAGCTACCAGTCTGCAAGCTGCAGTCTGAGTTACTCCACCGAGCCCACGTGCCCTGGACATGACCAGTGACAGACGTGGAGAAGCATCTGCTGTGTCTCCAAGCTCAAGAAAAATCCAAACATTTTGGCTTATAACAGAAACCAGATCACTTGTCTGGGCTGATAGAGTACAAACCCAGCAAGTCTAAGTAGGCTGCAACATGCTGCATTAGAGCTTGAATAATGTGCAGTTTTCTTTTTAACTATTGTTTTTAGATAAGCAGTGTCATAATAAATAGACCTAGCAAGCAGCACTCGTTTTTCAGTAGCAGTGAAGCACTCCAAATGAATGTTTTCTGTTTGACAGGCTTTCTCTCCCACTCTCTTCACCCACCTCCCTTCTCTCCCTCCCTCACACCAAACTTTTTTTTTTTTTTCCAAAATAAACATCACTTCATTCATTCCCTTACCATTATACACCCCTTATACATACAGGTCAAACACACAGCAAGGACTGGAAGAGACATGCGGGGCTGTGGACTCACTGCCCTCCCACCTCAGGCACCCTTTTGTAAATGCATCACGCTCCAGCTAAAAGCAGTCTGTGATTTTCTCCGCTGCTTCTGGATGGGAAGCCTGCTCCAGGACCTCCCTGCTCTGACAGGAGCATCTTTAATTCCAGGCTACGTCGTTTTCCACACTTGCTTTTTGTGCTAGTTTTATCTTTCAGTTTTAATACCTTTTCACCCTCGATGAATAAACATTTGAAGCATTTTTAGATGACATTCGTATCTACTCTCAGCCTGCCACTTCACTAGATTAAAAGGACATAAACTACTTACATGACATAGCCTTCATCCCCTCAATTTTCTAGTCTGCCTGGTAGGCCCTTCTCCCTATCAGTCCCATTTTCAATTAAGTTTTTTGAACACAGATGACCAGACTTGCACTCACTATTCCAGGCAAAGTCTCGCCAGTGCCTTGTGTAATGGCAGCAATACTTCCCTCTCTCTGCTGCAAATGTCTCTCCTGACACATTCTAGATCACATTTGTCTTTTTCATGGCTGTGTCCTGCTGGCACGCTGAGCCAAGCCAGGACACTCCGCTCCTTCTCCTCCTCCATCATTTCCAGCTGATGAACACCTGTGAAACCTGGTAAAGCAGAAGGGTCAGCTAGACCGAGGGCTGCTCCTACTGCATCTCTTTATTTAAGACTGCTCAGAGGAAGTCAGAGCCATAAACGAGCCTGCAACAGCTGTCACGGCAGTTGTTACAGCCAGCCAAATCCCATAAACACTTTCCACTCCCATTCGCTGAGCAGCCCCCAAGATCCAGAAAAGCCACACGCCACAGCATCTCTTCAGCCTTGGGACGTTTCTCAGTGGGGGAGGAAGGAGTGGGAAAGCAGCAGCAAAGCCACACGCACAAACACACAAATGCAATACCACAAAACTATTTTGTTTGCTTCCTAAAGGTCTGAATGAAACAGGCTAATTTGTAAAGGAAATGGGATTTTTTTATATCAGGAAAAATATGTGTAAGGGAATTGGGGGATAACATTAATGTTGCTTTGGAAAAAAATATTTTCACTGAAATATTAAAAACGCTGTTCACACTTAGGAGGTTATACTGTAAAGGGAGCAGAATTTTGTGTATACTATTGCTTAACGTGATCCAAGGAGACAGCCTGGTAACTACCTTCATTCTTTAAACCTCGCTATTTTTTGTAAGCTGGCTACCCATGCCATCCTTAGTATCACAAGAGCATTCATGTTTGTTTATTTTAAAACGAATGTAAATTAGACTTTATACCTAATACCTTAAAGCCATGCCGGAACACAAGGAAGTCTATTATCTTCATACCACATATTTTAGGATTTTTTTCCCCTGCCCCAATAGCAGCTTCCAGCCATTAGACAGAAGACTGACAGTCTGTAAGGCACCTGTGCGGCTGCCTTGTTTGCACACTTACCGTGATGATATGGGGTTGAAATGCTTGATTCCCCAGAGGTCTTCCTTGTTCTTTTCACAACAGAAAATATCTCCCTATATTTCAATTTGGGTGTGACGAATTCTTATAAGCAAAGGACATCTAGTATTTAGATAATACCTTTTGTGCAGAAGAATGTGAAAAACATTTTCTACAGGGCTCAGGCAAATCATCTCACTATCTGCCAGGAGGCAGAGCGCAGCCTGGGAGCAAACATGGGGCAGCACGCTCCACCTGACGCCGACTGTGGCCCTGGGACCCAACCCATCAAAAAGCACCACTTTTTGCATCAAATACTGAATTACAGGGAAAAAAAAAAAAATAAAATAAAATTGTTGAAACCCATCAAAATTACCCTAAGCCACACTAGGTATACTTCCAAATGCACTCTAACGTATTGCAAAACATTCAGGTCCTGTTGCTCAGTAAATGAGGTAACACCATTGACCACCAGGTCATGCGGGCTTTATTTTATATCAATAGCACTGTCCAAAGTCTGATTTTTAATAGCTACTCCATCACCTATTTCCATTTATACCATTACAGTAGACTGTGCCACAGCACATTTGTTATAAATTTCTTCAAGAATAATGATAATAAAACTAAGGCAATTACTCTTCCAAGCACTAACATTAGGGTATTTTTTAAAAGAACATATTTGATTGAAACATAAAGATTAGCATTAAATTCTTCCACCCCCTCCTTTATTTGAATAAGAAAAGAAGGTGTAATACAGATGCTTGCCTTGATATGACATTAAAAGACAGTTTGGGTCAATATAATTACCGTAGAACAGCAGATTTTTTTTTTAAAATCCTTAAATATTTGTACTTACTGATTTTACCCTTCAGATGCATTTTAGGGTAATTGGCTAAGTCCAAGACATGGATGCAAAAGTCCCTCACTTAATGTATATACTACACGTGCACTATCATCGGATAATTCTCCCAAAACAGGGGAAAAAAAAATATTTCTGCAACAACATTTTAGAACACATCCATGTGACTCAGAGTGACCCCCAGAAGAGCTTCTTTGCACTTGATGGCAGGTTTATGGACATGTTGTATATGTCAGACTACACCATTTTTAATAATAAAAAAAGACACTATAATACTGTTTCCTTGTAACCGGGACAGAAAATCATTTGGTAAGAGTAAGAACATTTATTGGTTTTGACATAAAAATTTCTTGCCGTGAGGTGGAAACACTGTACTCCAAATACCGGAAGAAACGTGAAATCTCAAGGGCTATGTTCAGTAACTCTTGGTTCAAAAGCAGACGCGGCAGGTGCATTATTTAAGAGCTTGTCAGAGATGATCTTCTACAGCACACTACTCCAGGATTCATCTCCTGCTATGCCTGGGAAGGGGATTCTCATGTAAATATATGGCAGAACTGGCTAGCTGCCTGGCCGCATGTGCAAGCCCACACTGCCCAACCCACTTCAACACAACTGTGGTCACTAGAAAATGTTAATACTAGAGAAGGTCTTCAATATTGAATGCAACTACTCCTCCCACATATCCCATGTAAGAGCAGCTCTTTGGCTGAGCTCTTCAGCATGCATTTGTTCTGAAAAATTCAAAGCAGCATTTCTCAGAGCAGCCATACTTGATGTTCTTAAGCATTTTTTGTATTGCGGAATTCAGTGTTAATTTGGTACCAAAAAGATATAGGAAATTGAATGCAAATGACAAACAGTTGCAGACCAAACTATTGCTTTGAATTTACTGACTCCTGTACATGCAAAAACTTGACTATATTTTATTTAACAATATTTTGCATGTCATTCCTTCAGAGCATAAATCCTTGAATAGAAGCTAGTCACTTCAGGATTTCAGTGGGGACGATCACAAATAAGCATGCTAGTAGAACAGAAAAGGCTCAAAGGTCTAAACTGTTACAAACAAAGCAAAACACCACCACCAGGAACAAAAAGTAGTTTGATTAGATCCTCTATGCCGTACAGCTAGAGTTTCATCTGCATATGTCATGGGAGCATTATTGCCTTAAGAAAAGATGCATTCACTTGTGCAAAGGATATGACCTGTGTTTCTGTAGAGGATACTCCAAATACTTGCGTATCTGCAAACCTACCTTCCTGTTCCTCTCATTCATTCACCAGCATTTTGGGAAGAAATAATTTTCTGTATGTTTTAGGTGCCAGAGTGAAAACAAACAAAGTCCTGTTTGAACTATTCTAATACAGACTTAAAAATACAGAGAAATCACATCAAGTTACATATCTGGTATATGTCTAGTATATAATGTAACAGAGTAGCTTAAAAATAACTAGGAGAGAAAGATCATGCCTAAGTACATGCAGGAGAAATAACATTTAAAGTTACATATTTTTAGAAAATACCATTTTGATGGAAAGTACTCCCACCAAACATGTCTATACTGGCCAGAGAGAAAAGACAGAAAGATTAGAAAGAAATGGCTTTCCTAATGCATCATTGCACTAAAAAGCATTTGAGAGGGGAAAGAGATTCAAGACAGAGCCATTGCTTTTTTGTACTATGGAGAATGTTGGCCACGTTTGTGGTACAAAAAAATAGCTGTAACAAAACATTTCTGCATGAAATTGTGCTCTGCAGTGGTAAGAGAAACTAAAGAATGAAAAAGGAAGGTGCACCTATGTGAGTTTAACTGAAAAACGGAATGTAGCTGTTTACCACCTCTCACTTGCACTGAACCCTGAAGGGGAGAAAAATTAGGATGATTACACATTTAACTGCGATAATCTTTGATTAAAACATTTAATTCCTAGACTGTTTACAAGCCATCAATACATATATTAACAGGCAGATATATGGCAGGTTGCTTGAAAACTGTATTACTGCACTGTCAAAACTAGCTCTGGTACAAATTCAAGATATGCAGTGTTTTATTCTTTTTAAAGGAAAGCTTTATTTTAGGGGTTTAAAGTAATCTCTTATGCCTGAACTATTACAAAAAAATACAATATCCTCTGCAAACATTAAGTAGATGGCTTCTCTTTTGTTAGTAAATGGAGTACACCCCTAGCCTTTTACATTTTTGAATGGCTTTGAAAATAAAAGTTGTCTCCAATATAATATTTATAACAGGTAAATTATATCTCTTCAGACAAGAGTAACAATTAACAGAAAGCATCTGCACAGTGTTTATCTTTACAATGCATTATTGTACTAAGTAGCACAGAATCTTTGTGTGAGTGAAAACTTACGTTATTTTGGGGGACATCTGGAAAACTCTTCAGTGTTAACTGTAAGAAATCTGACAGCTCTAAGGGAAAAATACCAGCATTTCCCTCCACACTCTTCTCCACTGGCAAGTATTACCCTGTCACTCACAATGCAGGTAAATGACCTAATCAGCTTAAGCCTTGTTTTAGTACTCAGAAAAACAGTAATTTCTCAGCCTGGGGTTCATGAAACAGAAGTTACCATAGGCTGGACCTCAAAGCACAACAGGTTTACACCTCTGATATTTGTAACATGCACATCACTTTCAGATATAGGCTACAGGAGAAAGGTTTAGTTCCAATTTCCACTTGTATTTCTTCCATTTCTCCCATTATGACTAGTACAACTTCCCTCTCCCTGCATAGTGTATAATATTTCCTCTAGCTCACTTTATTTCCCCTAATAATTTCCCATAATTCACTTTGTGTCCTAACTCAATGGAAGCTGGATTGACTTCTTAACCAAAAGCCTGCTGTAGTCAAGAGAAGCCTTTGCACTGGTATGAACAGGTTTTAGCCCTTGATGAGGAAACCCAGGTGTGACATTTCAGTGCATCATCCCTCTCCCTTATCTTGCTGAGCTCTGCATAGTTCAGCAGGCCCGGGAGCTGGAGTTGTTCCAAATTTCCCTCTCATGGACATATGGGGTAACATAAAGCTTTATATCTGATGAGAAACTACACAAACAGGAGGTGACAAACTCCTAGGTGACATACTTGAAGTCTTGTGGCCTCCAAGAGCTGATACCTCCAAAAGCTGAGAATGAATGCAGTCAAGAAACTCAAGAAATTATAAATTCATTGATTTAGCTGGCTGGGAAGAGCTTTGTGAAACCTAACACTGTCTATCAGTGACAAAATTGCATGCATCTGTACTGGCATGCTCTCTGACTGAATGCCAGTTCTCCCTACAAACAGCATTCTACACAGGTAACTGAGTCTGTCGTACGCAAAAAGAATGAGAGAGGGAAAAAAGACTTAGAAAAATACATCTTAGAAGTTACTTATGTTTAATGCTTAAAAGTCTGAATGCACAAACAATAATCTACCATTATAGAAGTACTGGTGGTCAATACAATGCATTAGAACTATGTACAATGACACAGTTTAGTATCAAAATCTTTCTACAATGTAGAGTATTACGAAACTGTTAATGACATCAAACACTAAGCACTTAAGACACCATTTTTTGCTACCACATTTGGAACTTCAATGAACAGTCCATTTTAACTTGCAGCATCAATCCATTTCTAGTATGAAATTAAGTAATTTTCTACTTATACAATAAGATTTATCTACACGGGTCTTTTGATTTTGATCCATAGCAGCAAAGGCACTGTACATCAGCAGATCCACAGACTTAAAGATTTTTTTTTAAAGCATTCAAAAAAAAAAAGGTCACAGATCATAGTTTAACAGCAACAACAACAACATAAAAAGATAACACATTGTCTCTGGCACAATGGCTCAGTCTATGTCCGTTTTAGGGACATCCAATCAAGACTTGGATTGAACTGCTGGCAAACAAAGCAAGTCCTTTTCCCAAATGAGAATCCATTCCACTTTGTATGTCGGAATGAGTGCTCTTGTAAATCCTACCTCAGAGGTCATTGCTTTTGTAGTTTGTATATTGGTAGGCATCCATTCTTATTTCAGTGCAGTTTCCAAAGAACATATCAAATATTTTTCATAATCTCTTGTAATTGAAAAATTGCCCAAAGACACATATCCCCATTTTCAAGGAAACATTGCAAAAGTTTCCAGAAGTAACAAAGGTGATTCTTTGAGGCAACTTATTGTACTCTCTACAATATAACAAAGAGAGGTGTTCATATTAAAAAACCTAGCTTGACACCAAAATGCTTTATGTTCATCAACAGAAAAGCATTGAGAACAAATCTGTACACAAGATGCTATATTAACATTGCAAATATATAAATTAGCACATTCTTACTTAAAGTGAATTTAATTTAGATGTGAACTGAATTTGCCATTCATCACAGGCATGTAGATTACTGGCTACAGTTTGCGATTTCCTAAGTTTCCAAGACTGTCTAAAATAGTTAAGTTACAGCATCTTCCCACCAAATAATTATACTGTAATAACACTTAAGAGGTCTCATCCAAGAACAGGACTAAAAAATATAACAAAGTTTATTTTTTTTTTAAATAGAAACTACAAGTCTATTTAGTGTAACCTTCACTATCTCCTGAACATCCTTCTCCAAAATCCCCAATTTATCCACTAGCAAAAACACAAAGTATACAATGCACCTTTTAAACTAAAGCCGGGCCAGACAGCTTTATTTAGTCAGTTCATTGTTAGAAAGCCTTCTTTAAACAAAATAAATACATTACAGCTATAATACATAATTAAAGAGTCAAGTTCACTGTTAAGTACGCTTATTGAATCTTCCAAGTAGCTATCTGACAATTTGGTATCACAAGTTGTTAATGAGCATTCACAAATCAACAGCAACTTAAGAGGGTAAAAATAAATTCCACAACTGTGATGAACATTTAAATTCTCAGTTTAGAAAAGGGAAAAAAAAAAAAAAAGAAAAAAAAAGAAAAAAAGGAAATAGAGCAAAGTGCTAGGAGAAGGAGTTCTGCCTGCATTTAGATTTGTCTCTAATAAATAACTTCATAGACTGTAGCTTTCTTGTCCCCAGAGCCAGTGACAATGTATTTGTCATCCACAGAGATATCACAGCTAAGAACAGATGAGGATTCTTTGGACTACAAGAAAAAGAGAAAAAGACAAAAAGAAAATTATGTATTTTCCATCTTTCCATCCAGAAGGGTTTGAAGATTAATCAGAAGAGCTTATTGAGAGGGAATACATAGAAAGCTCATTTAAATACCACCACTGTAGATTCAGACCTAAAGTGACAGGGTGGCAACTTCTGCTACAAGACTGTTACTCCAAACTTGTTTCACCTAAAGCTCTATGGCAACAAAAAAGGGCAGCAGAAAGTAAAGTGAATGTTTTATTCAATGCTATGGACCTAGAGATAATCTGTCAATCCATCAAAAACAAGCAGTCCCTTCTATACACTTTACAAGCAATAAGCACTTATTAATATTTTATATGTTAGCCTTTGCTTAAAAATAAAAGACATCTTTCTTCTTCCTTCCTTTTTTTTTTTTTTTTTTTTTTTTTTTTTTTTTTTTAACTTAAACCTTATGGAGAAGCACTACAGAGCCCTACTACCTACAGGTATGAAACAATTCCAAAGAAGAAACTATATCTCATCTCAGTGTTTGCTCAACACGGAAGACAAAACTCTTGTACAAATGAATTTACATTATCAGGGAGGATGTAAATATAAAAAAGATACTGTGGTGTAATAAGAAGGTGAATGGAAGACAGGATATGACAGGATGCAGTAGCTTTGTCTTTCTCAGTTATTCTTTTTTTCAGATTACGTGTATATATTGTCACATTTTACTTGCTGTTTTATTGCATGTTTCCTATATATATGTCTACATTTTCTTTTCTTCCTGTCACTACAAGAGCTAAATACTACCCAATCATGCTAAGTTCTTGCAAAGAAACCTCTGCTATGCTGCACAAGAAGTTTCTTTCTCTACCCCTCATTAAGAAAGCTGCACTAGGAATAATAGTTTTGAGTGAGATGGGCTCCTGAAAGGACAACTCAAGCTGCCTGTGGTAGGTCATTCCATAGCTGAATACTCTCCATTAAGAAAACCCAGATTTCTCTTGCCAAGGCAGACTGCTCTAACCTGAAAGGCAGAACCACAGCACGTATCAGTACAGGTGAGACCTGACCATTTAACCCTGAACACCAGCTACCTTAATTGAAAAAAAAATCCCAGCATAGAAGTACCTGTAGGTGAAAGAAGAGAAGGACATGCCCCAAATCCTGATTTTCTGTAATGGCACTGAAGTGTTGTTAAAATTGAGCACAGAGGGACTAAAAACTGCAGATAGGTTAAGACTCCCAGTTACACTTCACAGGATCCTTCCATGAGGGCACAGTCTTCAGCTCGTGAGTCTGCCTGTCCAATCTACTGACTTTATGCATTCCATCCAGGAAAAATATGTGTTGGATACAACTTCCACTAGTTTAGTTATATTACCTTCAGTGACTGTTAACCTAACATAACTTGGGTGCTATATTACAGCAATATGGACAAGAAGGTGAGAAAGAAAGGTATTAAAAACAACTTCAAAATAAATGGTTAATTTATTGTAAGAGACAAATTACTAAAACATTAGAAAGGACAAATGCTCATGTCTATTTAATTACAGACAGTCTTAAGGAAACATAGCAATTAGCCAAGAATTTCTGTTATAAACTCTTTGAGCTAATAACAGACTGTGGGATGTGCAGCTCTACTGCACTGTAATGTGAAGTGGAAAACAGCTTTTAGGAGATTATTACCTGGAATATACTGGCTCCATAAGGTGTTCTCCAGGCATTAAGAAGATTATCTTTTCCAGTGCTTACAAACCATTTGCCTGCAACAGATTGTTTAAATGTTATTGTTGCCTTTTGTTTTCAAGGAAGGCACCCCAAGAAACACAGTAGTCATAAAAACAATGCATTCACACATTAATGAAAAACCTATCCAAAGAACAGTCATTTTCATCTGGTTACACTAAGGTGTTTGATGACAACATAAGGAGTTCTCATAAAAAAACAGCCATACAGATTTTTTTTTTTATTTTAATACTTAAATTTAACATCTAATTTTTTAAATATCTCTACTTTCATCTAAGGGTGATCTTGAATGAATATCTCAGGAAGTAAGGAAGGAAAATACTGGCATGGAAATATTTGCTTACCACAGTGAGCAAATTTGAGTGACAGCACACAGCTCTCATGAAGATGCAGCTGATACTTGTCCGGCTTAGTAACATGCAGCACTTCAACATTACTGTTCTCCATTCCTACTGCCAACCATTCGCCGGTTGGACAATAGCCCAGTGAGAAGATCTGGAATGAGCACAGCACATGCTTCAGTTAGTAAGGAATGAGAACGAGATATTGAAAATCGACTTCTTGTGACACTGTTAACACTATGCGAAAACACACTTTGGTCTGCCACAATTTTAAAAACATGATAATCCAATTACTATAGTAATCAAGATAAATTAGTTCATGTAAACAAAGCTCAATTAAAACTGTAATAGCAAAGCACTGAATCAAGCTATAAAAGTTAATGTCCTAGCTTATCTGACAGCATTTTAAAATATTTTTGTAAAATATTTTTGAACAAGGATCTACAGAAATAGGAGCAGATTGCGTACAGGAACACTTTAATCTGGCAATTCTTTAATAAAAAGGATTCTCCACTGCTCTCATGGGAGAAGTACTAATCTGTCAAACAGTCATAATCCAGAAAGATGTTTAGCTGCCACATCAAAAAAAAAAAAAAGTGTGAGACTAAGTGAAAAATTCTTTGGAGTTCTCTATGTCTTTTTTTTTTTTTAAATAAAGGGCTTGACAGATTTTTCTTAACATGCCAAAGCTTCTAAGATTGAACCTGTGATGTGAAGTCATGTTGCTGTAGCTGTCTCCCTTCTCTGAGGTCCCAGGATCTGACTGTATTGTCCAAGCCTCCTGTCCATAGTTTGGTGCCATCATTAGAAATGTCAATACAGCTGGCTCCATCTGTGTGACCCTGAAATTGCCTGAAAACATCAGAAGAAGGTTCACACATTCTTGCATTGGAACGAGTGAGTTCTGATCATGTACTCAACATACCTCCTTTTTCTTTTAGTCTCTGACACACAGCCATTGAAGACAACAGAAAAGTATACGCTAGTGGAAATCCAGGATTAATCTAAACTCCAGGATGAACATGTGAGTTTTGTGATGAATTGATGAAGCAATCCATCAGACCAGACAGCTCAAGAAGCATGCTTTATGAGTTAGGTATTTTGGGGATCTTTGTTGCTGTGTGACACCCACCATTTGACTGGAAATACCACATACCCCTGAAAGAATGTAGCACGATTGTCAAAATCCATTTGCTTTAAGAAGAATCTGCAGGACATCAACAAAATGTTTTTTTTGTTGGTGGTGTTGGTTTTTGTTGTTGTTGTTTGTTTAAAAAGCTGCCCAGTTGAGAATATTAGATGGTGAAAGTCTGCCTTTACATGCAATACTGAAAGAGTACATGTAATAGTGTGTACACAGTGCGGTGCACAGAGAAGATCTGTATGACTGGCTCTTAGCTAACTGTACATTAGTGTTGAAGAGCAACCCATATTCCTAAGAAGCTGAGGTGTGCAATGCAGTAATTTACACACATTTGTGCCTGAAACATTTGCTGAAGCATTGATGAAAGAGATGGGAGTGTGAGCACAGAGTATGACACGGGAAGAAAGAAATCCATCTGTTCAAAGAACCTACAGCAGTGTCAACACCAGCTGATCTTAGGCAATTATAGTTATGGTGCTGTTTGGTAGGCCTGAATTTATGAAACTCGCAAAACTTACAAAATACTATATAGACTTCTGTTGAAGTACTACCATAGTTATTGCCTAGCAATGAAATACCAGGAGCAGCTACTCTGATACCATGAAAAAAAGAGTGTATTTATGCAGAAGAGCATGTAAGGCTATGTCTAATTAATTCTTCACAACCCGATGATCTGGTTCTGTCGACCTACCTTACCAAAGTCTGGTTATGCAGATCCCACACTGCAATGTTCCCATCGCTACAGCAGGAGAAGCAGACCTTGGAATCAGGGCTGATCGCTAGGGCATAGCAAGCTGGAGCAGAAGATGTCAGCTCTGCTTTAATGCGTGGAGTTGGAGCTGCCAGGTCCCAAATGGATAACGTGCTGGCTTCCCCACCAACAATCAGGGTGCGGCCGTCAGGGAGCAATCTGCAGGAACGGATGTAGTTATCTCTGTTCTGTGGAGACAGAAGCCATCAAGAGATTACTCATGAGGAAAGGAAAACAGCATTAACATGAGAGCAGAAATCCATAAAAGTATTGTATTCCCTCCTGGTTTTAATGAGCCATTTATACTTATGACAATGATAAAGTATATTAATGCCAGAAAATTACATGACATTAGGGAAGTACTTAAACTTGATCTACAAAATTCAGTAGTGAGAGATATTTAATCTTAATTAGCATCAGAATGCAAAGACCTGAACCCAACCCCAAACAATTCAAGATAGCTGTATTCGACAGCTTGTGTAAAAAGTTACATTTTCATACGCTGTTTATTTCAGCACATTAACCTCTCGGCATGGGGGAGTACCAAATTCACTGCACACCCCCCCGCTCTGCTCCAGTGAGACTTGCTGCCACCATCTCGGAGTTGTCAGAGAAAAATATTTGGGCAATTTTCTTCATTTGTGTAGCAATTTGTGTAGCAATTCATTATATGTCTAGATGTGCTGCACAGTTCTCGTTTTACTGCCTCTGTAACAAGAAGCAACATCTTACCAAGAACTGGTAAATGACACGAGAAAAGCTGCTAACAATGGTTCATCTTGTTAGCACATTCAAATAATTTGTGAATAACACTCAGGGATATTTTTAATTGTCACATTAAGACAGGGCGATGCATTCACACACATACACAGACACAAAATACGTGACAATCTTCAAATATTCTCTGAGAATACAGCTGCAAGACAGCAATTTATAGCATTATAGGATATCAAGCTTTAACATTACCAACAAACGTCAAAGTTTATAAACAATATTGGGTGTGCTGTCTTTGATCTTTCCCCCTGTGAATACAATTTTAGGATATTAAAAATGTTTTGATTCACTGGGGGCGAAAAAGACACAAGTACTACAAGGAATATACTTTAAACTCCATTCTAAAAGAAACAACAAAATTACAAATGAAATACCAAGCTCTGATACCAATGACAACACCCAAATAGCCACTGTCTTTTGTACCTTACCAGTAGCATTTCAACCTTAACACAAACTGCCATTTTCTTCCACTGTCACATGCCACCGTTCACCTACCAGGCAGTCCAGCTGAGAAACAGGGCTCTTGTTCCCAGGGTGGCTGATGTCCCAGACTTTAACGCAGCCCTTGCCACCCGTGTACACGTGTCTTGTGGGGTTGCTGATGGTAACTGCACACACAACTTCCCCGTGATTCAGAGTGTTGATCTGGCGGGCATGGCGAGGGATTCCTGGACCGATGAGGGCGTCAGGAGGGAAAGGAACAGGCTGCATCTGACCATCTGCACTTACATGAAATGAGTAGGCTCTAAGGGGAAAAAAAAAAAAAAAGATAGGGGTAAGATTGAAGAAGTTTTTCTTCAAGCCTGTTTAAGAAAACAGATTTATAGACGTGTTTCCAATGCAGGCATTCATCAGATTGTTTGCTTAGTTCCTCTTGCGATTTTTTCAGTGATGTAAAGAAGAAATCCTTTAGATATTTATTTACAGTATGGATCTCAAAACATACACTTTTAATGGGGCAAGCCAAGGACCATCTACCAATCAAATGAGCTTTCACAACTCATGCAATGACAGTTTCTGGCAACGCGTGGGGAGGCCACTGCCTGCAGAGATGTGAAGGAAGGACAGGTCAAGGCCTACTGGCAGACAGAAATAGCTAGCCTGTTGCTGCAGAGCGCTGGGGCTAGCTGACTGCCAGCGGACATTTGGTTGTTCCCTTACTGACTCCAACATGTGGACTTCAGCTGGACTGCTGCCGAGCTGTGCCGAACACACCACGGATCTCACGCAGCTCAAGTGAAATTGCCAAGCACTATGTGTAAGGGTGCAGTGAAACCACCACCACACCAAGGAGTTAAGCCCTCAGGCATGCTTGCTGACATCTGACATGACAGACCAGCAAAAATACATTGGGATGTTCTTCCTTCTTTTGAGCTTACTTTCTTTTTCCCTTTTTATTTATTTTATTTTTTTGTGGAACTGACACAACAACTACAAATCCCAATTTCTCTTGCCAGAATCAGGACTCTCACTGAGAAAGAATGTGTTGTGTGACTGCCAGCTATGCCACCTGTGAATAACCTATCAACAGCTTCATCTCAAAATATTTTCCAAGGAGAACAGTTAGGTTGTGAAACTGTCTTGTTCTCAGATGCTCCCTGACACATCACATCTATTACAAGAGCACAAACTTAAGAGGATTCACCTAAACACACCAAGTATGCTTAACAGAAAGCTTTAATTTCCTTAGACCTAAAACGTCACAGAAATACAGATGAAAAAAAAAAAATTGTCACAATGGTGAGAATGAGAAGAGCTCACAAAAAAAAAATTATGATACTACTTAGAAAGCTCATTTCCTTAATTGTTGCTTGAAAGTCGTTGAAGAAGGCAGGCTTCAGAATTCAACTACTGAATTTGTTATTTAAGATTCATAGTGCATTAACATCTGAACAATAATTTTCAGCAGGATAAATTGCAACTGCATTTTCACCTTTCTGCCCAATTCCCAGAGCTTTACATACTCTTCTCATCCTGCCCTCTGTTTCTTGTTCTGGCAGGTCTGAGTGACAGATCATATCATCATTCTCCATTTTTTGACATTAAACACATTCAGGAAAGGGTAGGACAGATTTCTGTGGTTGTCAGAAGCAGCAAACTGCCAATATAAGTAGAATCTTGGGTTCAATTATCACCACAGAAATCTGAAATATCTTCCCCATTATCTCCTTAATTCCTGTTTGCTGCAGTAAGGTACTGAAAAAAGAAGCTAAAATCTCTAACAAAACAAGTGGAACTTCATTATCATCTTTTCTGATTTCTGCCTAAAGTTTCAGTCACTCTGTAGAGTCACAATGAACACTTTGTATATTATTTTCATCAGTCAAAGAGATTTTTGCCAGGCTTATGAAGTACGTAGGGAACAAATTTGAACAACTGCAGAAATAAAGCCTAGTTCTGGAGCGATCAGTGACTACAGTATTCTCATTCTAACCATTATTCCCACCAGCATATGTGATTAAACTGTTGCTTTGTTGTGTAACACTGAAAACTCACACTGCATGTTGCTTATTTGAAGTACTCTAATAACCCACAAAATATCTGACACTACAAACACCCAGTGAGCACTTTTTTCTTCTGTCCAGATTAGCTATCTTTTCTATTTATATATTGTACTATCCTCAGTTCTCTGAGGTATGTCCAAAGTGGAAAGAGAATTATTAGTAGCCAGACCCCTGATGAGCCACACGCTACCAGCTGCATTTCAACTAATACTCAACAGTGCAGAGTTACACAACTTTTGCGTTAAGGGCCAAGAAAGAGTAAATGAGAAAGCAACAATCCCAAATGGTAGCTTTGAAAAATAATGTACCTAACAACGAATTAAAAAGAATGCAATCATGCTAAAGGAATCACAGATTTCAAAGGTTTCAGAACCAAAGGCTGACAAATATTGAAATGCAACTGTCATTTCAAACTGTCATCAATATGCCAATGACATTCAAAATCCTTTGAGATGTAACAGAACTTGAACTGGTTTGAACAGTTTGCTACATGAGCAGGAAGGTCTGCACAGTTCACATTTCTCAGAGCACAGCAAACAAACCCTAGCAGAGCTGGTCACCTTTCTTGGATCCGGCTCCACCAAGGATGAACCTGAACAGTGCAAACATCTGAACGTTACATCAGGAAATTTCTAAGTGCCCACCGTATGTGTAGAATCAAAGTCTGCACCCTGCAGAATTTGTAATGCAAAGAGCTGAGCTGGTGGCTGCTGCACACTGCTTCCAAACCCACCTTACGCAACAGCCTATCAGAGTAGATCAACTGGCAGAAAGTCAACCGAGGCGAACAGCAGTGTGTGCAGTCTGAGAGTTGGATATAGTTTATGATTCCTGTGATATGTTTGTACAAGAGGAGTTACAGGCACTAGGACTGATCACTTCTCCCATGATAGGTTACTAATCCTGCACGTCCACAAGCTCAGTGGGAGGTAAATATGCATTCACTCACATGCAGGTGCGTGACTATCTCCCATCCACTCCCCCACAAACATGTTCATACGCGAGACAGAGAGAGGAGGAATGGCACAAACCACATCCCCTGCCCTTCCACCTCTGCAGTATTAGCCAGCCACAATTTCCCATGAGTGTCACATAGGAACTGGAGGACCGTCACATAAAATCTGAATCAATATCGTTTGCATTGCTGTTTCATTTTTTCCCCTCTCTAACTCAAGAGGGATGTGAGCACAGAGTTCTTCATATCTGTGTAATTCTTTTTCTGAGGCTCACAACAAGAGATGCCTGGTAGAGCAGGTCACCTTTTACAGGCAGTTCCATCAAGGATGAATTTGAACATTACGATACAATAATTCCTTCCAGTATTTTCAATCAAATAAAACATCTCAGTGTTCCTTTCTCTGCACACTGCTGTCTATAGCAGCTGGTAAGTTTGCAAGTAATTGCAAGGCTTTTGTGAACAAAGAAATCATTTTTTAAACTGAGAAGCAGAGTACAGTGGAGAAGGAAAGCTGAGATCCCATTCCATTTTGCATTTCTATATCAGACTAACCAGTCAGACTCAGCATGTAGTACCTCGAAGCTCAGCTCCTTTTCCCATTTATTTCTGTCTCCTCTATACCACCCAATACTTGCCCGCTGCTGTTAGTTCTTGAAACAAATTTACACATGCAACTTTAAGATTAAACAGAGTTTCTCCTTCCTTTGTCAAACAGCTGTATTTATTTCTATTCACACAATAATTTTCAGTAGCTAAGGGGAATTCCAACCAGCAAGGGAACATAACTTCAGCAGATGAATAATTTGTGATGTTGAATGTCTGATACTCACGGTTTTCCTCCTGGGATGCCTGTGAGATTGGGAGGGATGCCTGGGACTCGCATGTGATGATGTGGATCAAAACCAACCTATAGGTTTCCCAAGCAAAACAAAAAGGTATATTAAAGATGGAGATAGGCAAGAGAAGACTGTTTAATTCACTTTCTCCATAGCATACTTCCCAAATTACAAAGAGACTGAACTAGATATAACCCCACAGGTCTTACTTTGATACGAAATTTGATATGAATTACTTTCAACACCAACTGCACTAGCAGCAAACACTTACCACTGGAGATCTCCCATAAGCTGCTGCCGCTGCAGCTGCTGCAGCTGCTGCACTCATCTGAGGGGAAATATTGTGCAGACCAGCGTAGGCAGCTCCAGGGCTGGTCAGCTCCCCATTCATTCCAGCATGCGGAACGATGCCAAACGGAGTTGGATAGGGACATGGCACTGCCATAGGTGTCCTTAAACCTGAAGCTATTGAAGGAAAAAAAGAGAGAAATCACACAGCCACCCCAGACCCATTAAATGAAATGTGAGTTTCCTAAACCACTAAACTGTATTTATATATATATATATACACACATATAATATTATACATATATAAAAACAAGCATATATACATATATACATATGTAAAACATATATATGTAAGTTTTAAAGTGCTGAAGAACCAGTTCAGCATCCAATTTAAGCAGTCATAACATACTGACTTTGCCACTGTACGTGGAAAGGAAATGAATGGCAGCAGTTTCACATTGCTGAGACAGACTGGCACTCACCTAGTGGGTCCACACCCGGGGGCTTGCCTGGCACAGGCCTCAGTCCGGGAGTGGAGTTGCTGCCTGGAGTTGGCGCATCAGTCCGTGGAGTTGGGGTATTTGATTTAGATACAGGAGTGGTAGATTTCTCATTCTAATTACCAAAAAAGAAAAGGAAAAACAGTTTGTTCTTTATGTTAGCTTTTTGAGTACTGGCTGAAAAAAGAGTGGAAGACAACAAGAACATGCACGATCAATGAAATCTAGCTTTTGGGTTCGGGCTTCAAAAGTCACTGGCAATGAAGAGAAGCTACAGAGACAATGAAGAAGACAGAATGGCTTTGCAAATTAACTATAGCCTTCACAGCTTTCCTTGCCTGGGGCATCCATGTGATTCAGAATGAGGTCAATGACTGAAGATCATTGCCATCTGGCAATTATATTGGCAGCACGTGATCTACGGTGGTGGTCTCAGTCTGCTTGTGGTGGACATGCTCATGTTATGAGCTTCCGTGAGGGTCCACCTCCCAGCAGACAAGAAGAGCAGAAAAAACATACAACTGACCAACAACTCACACCCAGATCTGGGGCTGGTAACATAGCATGGAGACAGTGATGAGTATTAAGTCAGGAACTGTGCAGTGCTGCTCTTGTGACAAGCTTGTTCATCAGACTCCCAAGCCTGAACATGTCATTCCATCACCTTTCCTGAGCACTACTTTCACTTTAAGCTTTTTTATTTATTTTATTTCTTTAAATAATCATGTACCCTGACCTGTGAAGAACGGAGATGGGAGTTACTGTGCAGCTCAGAAATGTGATTAAATGTGGTCACAAACAGGAAAGGAAAGAACACCCCCAACTTGCTGGCAGCTCTTTTTTTGCCTTGTGATTTGTGATGCAAGTCAAGGAAGGCTCTTGTAAATGACAGATTACTTTTTAGATAGAAAATAAAAATTATTGTTGTTGTATATGGCCTGGTAATTCAAACAAAGCTAACAACCAAATCACATCCAAGCAGGAACTGAATTTGCTATAAACCACAGTGCACGAAAACAGCTCAAGGAACCCCTGTGTACTCTTATTTATTCTTAGAATGACAGTTTTTCATATGGGGGAGGAGAAAAACATCTCTCAGCACAGCACATCTATCATCTACCCACACCACCAATGAAAATAACCTCTTCCTATACCAAAAAAAAGGCCGTGGACTTTCTGCTTACTGTTTTATAGAATTTACTTAAAAATTTTTTTTTGAAATTAATGTTTCATGATGATTTACTGATAGTTGTGGAAATCCAAACGGTTTCTAGATAGAAAGCTGGTAAGCATCTGTTTCAGCTTATTATCATAGGTTTTGGAGACTTCAGAAGCACTTACAAGGCTAAGTTCTTTGGATTTGGAGGAAGGAGTACTGCTGGAGGATGCAATTGACGCCGGACTAATTGGTGCATCTTTCTTCAGCAGTCGAGTCTTGTCCAAGCCATTCTCTCGTGGAGAGTGTGCTGGGCTCCCCCGGGGAGAGGAAGGATCCTAAACATCAGCAATGTGGATTAGCATAAAAACTTCATACTACCCACTAGTGCTTGTCTTGAGCAATTCACACTTTGGAGTGAAGTTCTGTCATAAAGTGTGACATCTTCCTTCAGTCCTTAAGCAATTTAGTTGGCAAAAATGTAAAGTCAATATCAATAATGAAATATTTTTAAAGCCTTAAAATTTGTTGCCATTAAACATGAAAAACTGTTTAAAATCTATGGATACTGAAAAATATTTCAAACCTATGGATATTGAAATAGGCAAATAAATCTATTTTGTTCAGTTGACAGACTGGAAAGGTTTAAGGCACTTGGCAGACCTGATAAAGTTTGCAAAAGAAGTCAGGGCCAGAGTGAGAGAAAACACAGATACCATTACAAGCTGCATCCTATCTGCTGGGCTGGGCTGGCTTCAAAAATCTCAAGTAGACTTTTGGTGTGAACAAGAAACAAAAAGGTCCTTTGTAGAAATAAGTATTACAGATTTGATTTGCATTCTAAAGAAAGACCTGACTGGACTTCCTTACACATTTCATGCCCTCTTATGAAGGCAAAGGCTGTAATCTTATTCATACCCAATACACCCAGAAATCGTTGAAGACATGACCAACCCCACCACTGCTAGTGTAAGGTATAAAAAACACAATTCTGCATACCTCATTGGAAACGTCAACTACCAAGTTATCATCACTCTTTTCACCATCACTGTCCTGCAATGACAGATCACAGTGTGTAAAAATATATATTCAATATCCTGAAGTTTCTTAAGTACAAAGAAAAAAATAAGCCAATGAAATGCAAAGCTGCTCACAACTATGTAATATTTCCTTTACTTTAATCAAGCTTTATGCAGTAAAAAAAATGCTGTAATATTTAGGTGCTTCTCCTTAACAGGTTCTCACAGCTACAGCATTCTTCCCAGTTTTCAGAACAGTGAATGAGGCCCGAGGATGAAAATCTTCACTCAGAGTTGCACTGTACTTTGGAGCCAAACTATATTCCAGATTTATCAAGTTCCAGCCTAACTAATGCTCCATCCTCGTCCCCTGCCTTCGAAGTGCTCTGTATCTGTATTATCAAAAATACTATTAATCATACACACCCAAACCTTCTACCTATCACAGATGCACACAGTAAGAACACAGTAAAAACCTGACCATCAATTTTAAAATTAGTTATGCAGTAGGAAATTGGTGAAATTACTGAGGAACACTTAAGTTTAACAGTGCACAACATAAATGTTTTACTCACATAACGAGCTGCTATTTCCTTCTCTTCTGTTTTCTGTTTTTTACTCTCTGAAGAGTAATCTGTCGAATTTCTGTGCTTTTCCGCTGTTCTGAAACTGGCTGAGGGAGATACAGAAGAGCTCTGCAGTTAGGAAAGAGATGGAGAAAACACATCAGATGCTCATTCCAAACAGGGGTTTATTTGTCACATTCCCTCAATACAACTTAAGCCAATGAGGTGATTTAGAGCTGCTCTTATGGACAGCACTTTGGGTTTTAATCACTGATAGCTACCCAGCAAGTTTCTTGTGTTAAAAGTGCACTGCGTTGCAAGAGATACATATAAAGGAGAACAATTTACATCACTGAATAGTTGATATCTGTGGTGTCAACAGGATGAATGTAGAGCTACTTTGGACCATTTTAAGAATACTGTACATTGGCCTGGTCTTGCCTTGTTTCCTGTACAAATATGCAGGGTTAAATCAATACTGACCTCCAAGAAGAGGGGTGTGTATGCATGCATGCAGGAATCAAAACAAAAAGAACAAAAATCAAAACAAGAAAAAAGATGACTCAAGGTAAGTCAGACCTCAGCAAACATTTGAATGAAGATTTCTAGCAAAGAACGAAGCAATCTTCTGAATGAACAATCTTGCAACTGGAAAGAATAGGGGAAAACTCCTAAACTGATTTTAATCCGTCTCCTTTTACAACTACCAGGTGTGCCTGCAGTAGACAGGAACACAACACAGTGTCTCAGGGAGTCTTGTCATTCTGCGGCCCTCACTTAGCAATGATGGTTGCAAGGCATATTTATGGGACAGGAGAGAAAGGAAGGTAATTTGTACTTTATGCACTGTCATCCAGCAATTCTGCTCTACTCCTTTAAACAGGAAAGGTGACATTTATCAAGTCCTACCATATTTCCAGAGCTTGGTAGAACCTGTATCTTGGTATACAAACAAGGAAGTAATGAAAGATGCAAAGTTCCCTCTGGGATTGATTTTAGCAGCAGCAGCAGCTTTTGGCCCTAGTTCAAGAAAGCATTTAACCGTACGCTAAATTTTATCTCACACTGAAGTCAATGGTTGAACGTACATAAGTAAGGATGTGTTCAGGCACTTTGCAGAATTGGAACTGACAGGAATGAAGATGAAAGTAATCCTCAGTCGAAACCCTGCTGACTGTTTCCATCTCTCTATCCTCCTTATATAAAGGATTCAGTGGAACAACAACTAATGAAGTCCTTACTACTGGATTTTAGACACTCCTGTTCATCCAGAAACTCTCGTCTGGGGGTTCTTCTTCCACATGCTATGACCAGTTGTTGTTCCTCATAAAACTGTAGGATATAGCACTCTGGTTTTGGGGTTCTAAAGGAACAACTCCCTAGGTTTATTTTAATCACCGCCACCAGGAACACAAAAACAAGAATTAGCATTTACATTGTGCAACTTCTGTTCCATTGCTGTTACTGCATTTCTTCTTTTCCTTAACTTATTACACCACAAACTTCTGGTAAGAATGAAAAACACTTAACCATGGAAGCGGAGCTGCGATCATTGCCGAAGTCACGTAACAGAACATTTCTCCTTGCTGGGACACTCAGATCTCTACTTCTCTAAAATTTCCAGTTCTTGTCAACAGTAGCTCAGATTAATGAGTGTAGAATTTGGAAAACAAAACAAAACAATTTTTGGTTGGTGATCGCTATTTACCTTTTAAGTACACTGAGTGGAAATTAAAATTTTAAAACAAAGACGGTGCTGAGCACAGCCTGTGCCTTTCTCATTTCCCTCCCTTCTTCCTTCCTGACAGTATACAATAGGTAGACAAGGATTTCCTATCCTGAGCAAGTACATCTTAAAATGAGTTCACTGATCTAGCTTTAAAGTAGATCATTAATCAACTATTATACTGCAAATGACACAAATTCAAAATGTTATTGTTTGCTCTGAAAAGACAATGTACGTTAAGGCATTTGGAGGCAGTAGTGACAGTAGCCACAGAAACCCTTATAATAAAGGCCAAGTAGAAATACAGTATTAAATGAACTGATGGCTTGAAAGAATGTATTTGTTTACTGCAATGATATAGCATAGTCTTTTGCAAAAGATTTTAATAGCATACTCCTATTACATTTATATTCATTTACAGTTTGGGAGGCAGTAGCTTGTAATGTGAATTCAATTCATTATTTCTCAACTTCACCCTACAGAAAGCAAATTACTTTAAAACGAAGAAAAATAATCACCAGTAAACTACAAATTAGAGTGGTGTCTAAAGAATTAAAGCAAACTACTGCACTTATTTAAATAGAAATATTTATTTTCATAAATTTGAAACCATATAGTTTCATTTTTCACAATCTAGTTAGCTATGTGCTATACATACCATTTTAATCTTTGATTTCACTGCTTAATAAAGTAATAAATTAAAGCTCCCTACTAGAATGATAAAGTAGTTAATTATTACTAGCACATAAAGGATGAGCACCACATTGGGCACTGGGGCAACGGATAGTGCTTAATGGTTTTATTGCTTCAAAGATGGATCGGACTTGATACTGATATTAAAAGATGGTATCCCACCTGACATTAGTAGAAAAAATGGAGACAACTAACTTAATGATAGCTGGTGGGAAGAGTGGGCAAATTAGTGGAGTGAAGAAAGCAGGAAGAATCTAATTTCCCAAACTGAAATTTGGCCACTGAACTTGGATTAACATTATTTTACCTAAGGAGTCAATTACTACAGAACAAATTAAACACTCTCACTTAAAACTATTTCACCCCATTTCTTGCATGGAGCCACAGCTACCCAACGAATCAATACTCCTGCAATAACAGCTTCTTTTCTGTTCAGTATTTAATGCATCTGCCACACAGAGATCTCTAACTTCATGGGATATCTAGTACCGGTACTGACAGATCTAAATTTCTCTCTGATTGATAATGATACGTCAAGTACTGCTCAGCCAAAAGGCTATGGTCTAGATCTTCACATGCACCTAACTCCCATTAACTTCAGTGTGTGAGGGACAACATTATTACCCATAACGAGTTCCTGCTAATTGTTTATCATCTTATCAACACCTGTAAGGATCTAGCTACAAATGAGAAATACCTAGACGTAACAATGTCTTCATGGTTTCCACCGATATCAAATTCCAGCATACAATCCTGTATACACACACATCCTGGTTCTCATGTGTGCAAGCCTACATATATATTCCTAGAGAGATTCTTACATATGCGAACTGTGCAAGGAAAACTCCATCAAAGCGCACCACTTAGCTGTCAGACTCTGCCCTGCTTCTCAATTAAAATATTGGTGTTCTTCTAACAGCTGCCTTTAAGAAACTGGAGTAGGATAGCTACTTAGAGAAATTAAGTGATTCAGCATTATACCTTGGCAGGCTGTAACTTAATGGGCCAGAGTCCTCATTTTAGTAACTATTAAAATTTATTGAGAAATAAAGACTTTTCGCACTGCTGTTTTCTTCAATAAAATGCATTAATCTACTAGAGAGAGAAGCATTTTCCTCCTAACCAACATAGAGTTTGCTCACATATAATAATTAGATCAAACATAGGAAACAATATTCTTTGGTAAAAGTGGGTTACATTTAGTTTCCATTTTAGCAAAATGTACCAGTTATTCATTTTCTGCTTAGGTAAGACATTTTTATTGATGTTAAATACATCACAAAATGCTGACAAAAAAAAAAAAAACATTTGAACAGATACATTTATAGAAACGCTGAGCACATTGCCTTGTAGTTTGCTTAAGAAGTGAATCTATTTCTAGTGCTGGATCCACAGTATCTGTTGCACTAGACCATAAAGCATGACGCGTTATACTTCACTGTGTATTTTGGGCAATGCTGAGCACAGTGCTAAACAAAAAGATCACCCATCATGAAGGCCATTTGGAGTTTCATAAAGCAGTCCATTTTCTCTCCAACGCTTGCAGGGTGCTGCTCCTGGTGGAGTATCGGTGCCACACAGGAACAAATTAAACGATCATAAAGAGGGCAATATAAGCCTCTTACAGAGCCGTAAAATTCTCACCGGTAACAAGGCAAACATCTGCGTGCTCACTGTCTCCTTGGGAAAATTAATACTTCAGACTGCTTGGAAAAAAAAAAAATCACAGGAATCACAATCACCATTTTAACCCCAGCTTCCACTGGAAGTTCCTTGCATTAACACAGATGACTCACGCTGGAACACAGCAGAAAAAAATCAATATGGTCAGATTGTGCAGCCTTCCAACTGCTCTCAAATCCTGTAAGCCCCAACTCCCCATATGCTAGCTCCTGCAGATGAAGACCTGGCTTGAGCAGACTAAGTGATAATTAAATGGAATAAGTGTTAAAAGTAATGACTAGAGATGACAGGATGAAAAGCCCTCCCACATGATAAAGCTGGTAACTCTTTAAAGCATTCATGAATATGACCATTCCCCAGCGTACCCTTACCGCTATGCCAAAATGATGTATTTGGAGTGTAATAATTAAAACAATAATTCCCAACAAAGTGGGAATTATGAGATAATTGACCATCCTGAAGTATTAAGCAAACTGCAGTAAAAGCCAAGGATGCTCAACGCTAAGGTCAATTACAGTATAATTATCTGAATGACATTATTGCTGTTATAAAGTCTGTTGAAAGTATAAAAGAAACTATAAAAATGGATACAGCATGCATCACAGTCCAGGGATGACCAGACAGTAATGCTGCTTGGTTGGATGGTTGGCACCAACGTCGTACGTGGGCGTACAACTGCCACAGACTGCCTGCAGGCACTGCTCCAGGCCTGGGCAGGCACTGGCTGCTGCCCTGTCCCTCCAGCTTCCCCAGCACCCTGGGCTGCTGCATGGAAGCCACCTGAGACCCTCTGCCTCTTCCCTTCAGAAACCACCAGCAGACCACCTATCTGGGTTTGTCTCGCCTGCCCCTCTGAAACTGCTGGTGACCGTCCTGCCTCTGCTGCCTCTCACAGCAGCAGGCTTCAGACGATCTGTGTGAAAAGGGCTTTCTTTTTTCTGTTTCAGACTCAATCTTCCCACTCATTTTGTCATGTCCCCTAGATCTAGGGCTGCAAGAGTTGGTGAACATAGCCCGGCATTACCCACCGCCTTGCGGTTTTGCACATCATCCCTCAGCCTTCTCCTCCCCAGACTGAAGAGGTCCTACCTTCCCAGCCTCCCCTCATCAGGTGGGCTGCTCCATCCTGCTGGTTATTTCAGCTGCCTTTCCCTGTTCCTCCTCCGTTCTGTTTCCCTTGAGACACGGAACCAGGAACCACACACGGTGCCCTAGCACCAGCCACCAGACACAGAGCAGCAACACTTCTCCTTTAGGATAAGGCCTGCACCAGCCCAAGCCAAGGCAGGAATTGTCACCATGCTGCCATCCCTCAGGTCGTGGAAGAAAATCCCACCAGCTACCAGGTTTCCTACAAAGGCCTGCCCAAATCACATGCTGCCCCCCCGAGCTCAGGAGATGCATGTGTGGAAGAGGCAAACAGCTTCAAGGAGCCCTCTTGCCTCTTCCATGAAATGGTGAAGGAAGTTGCCCAGCCTTCACCTCCACTCCTCTTTTTAGAGGCAGGTGATGAAAACTGTCTGGAGCAGTCTGTCAAGGCCATGTCACACACCCATGGAGAAAAACTACAACTAAACTCCCACGTATCAAACGTTCTTCATGGCTCCAACTATAAGGGAACACCCATCTGTTTAAAAAAAAGCATTTATTTACATACTTCTGTACGCACATGTACATTACTTCCATTAAACTGCGGGAGGTGGTATGAAATACCGTGGGCTGCTCTGTAGGTACCGTATGGTGTTGTTTGTACAGGGGCTGTGTTCCTAAGGTCACCCACACCTCCACTGCTAATACAGCTTTTTGCTCTTATTATCACTATTACTACATCCCAGAATCCATGCCAGCCTCACTGAATTTCTGCTATTTGCATTATTTTAACAACATCCTCCCTTCGCTGTCCTTATTTAGGCAACTGGGTTTTCCTTATCCCGTTATGTATACACAATAGTTATGATCACACGGATACAGCCCAGAATAGGCTTATCAAAAGAGGAGAGACCCAAGTATTGTTCCCCACATATATCACCAGTCACAGCGAACATTTTAGATATTTCCTGCTGCTCATTTCCAACTTGTTTCTCTACTTACCCAAACTAAAACCCAAAACCTAGTCTGCCACACCAAGATCAAGCTGTGTTTTTTGTCTCATTCACTGCCTTTTCCCTGTATCTGCGTTTTCAGATACCAAAGTCTCAGTAATTGTTTGTGAAAAATGCTACTAACTAGCTAAGAAAGACACAGAAAAAAGCTGTTTTTAATATCACATGACCCTGCCCGAGCTAACTGAATCGAGCTTAGTAATCAAGGGTGTGATAATTATTTTAATACAAACTATGATTAAGATGCAAACTTTGAAGTTTTATATAGCATTTTTACCCACTAATTAACTTCACTAATTGCAAAATTAATGAAGTTAATTAGTGGATAAGAGTGTCATAAAAAAACATCAAAGTCTAGATGTGCAGTGCTGCTGCAAGAGCAACAAAATGGCCGTAAAAAAAAGCCCACAGTAAAAGGAACGTGTGGGCTCAGCAGTTCATCTTCGAAAGACAAGTGTTCTCAGAAGTTTTACATGAATAAAAATATAGATATGTATATCCATTATGCATATGTGCTTGTAATTGCTTTAAACATAACCATGCAACTGTTTACACGGGTGATCTGCTTGCCCTGCTGGCACCACTGTGATTTCTAATCTAACCTAATCAAAAGCACCGAAGTCTAGATGTTACAAAAGGGGTGATAAAACGAATAATAAACCACTACGGCATGCATGTTAATTCCAGTCGTGTATTTTAACATACACTTACCAATCTGCTATAAACTGTGCTGGCCACGCAGGAGAAATTGGAGATATCCAGCAATTTTGACATGTAATCCTGTCAGCATGTGCTGTTGTTTCTCCAGTCCCTCCTGGTGTACAGGCACACAGTGGTGGCAGGAAAAGGAGGTGTTTAAAGCAATGGCGAGGGCTGCTGGCTAGCCTTTCACAGATGGATTTTTGCAATAAATCCTTTAAAATACAGCTTCTCCAGTAATCACTGGCTGAGGGACATAACACACATAAGGCCTAATCACTGCTGACACTGTGAGGGTCAAAGGATGGAGAGAAGAACCGATGCGGCTTAAGTACAAGCAGTGAAGTAGTAGAGGAGCATAGCTGTGAGGCAAAAAGGAAAGACAGGTTTAGGTTAAAGTATATCTTAGCACAAGCACATGAAGGTAGTGAAATCAAGCAGTGTGGCAAGAATAACAAGCATCCTTTGGTAAGCAAGACGGTTTGAACAAAGGACCTGGTTTCAGCAGGGAACAAAAGAAAAAGAAACAGATGGGGCAGGAAAAGGAGTTAAACACTTCTGATAGGTTTACAGAAGCTTCAAAGTTCACGGATTACATTTACCATCAAGTGTGCTCTTGTCCACATCTGCCAACTCGTAAATATTGAATTTAATTGATGGTAACACAACCCAGGCATTGTCAAACATCCTCCCCTTTAATCCGCAAAGCAATTCACCTGATCCATTTCCCACTCGCTGTCCCTCAGTTCAGTCTCCTCCCTTTTGAACAGACCCCAAACCAAGACCATGGGCTTCAGCACACAGAAGAGCAGGTGATTTGGACAGAATGAAAAGATTTACAAGAAGGTGTTAACACAGAAATTACAACTGGTACAGAGAATACAGAGGGTGAGAGCCCCAGGGCATATGCAAGATGCAACGGAATTCTGTCGCTAATGATGCCAGAACAGATAAACACTCCTGAAAAACCAAGGTGCACAAGTACAGAAATGCTACCTGACAGAGAAAATTCTGCTGCTGGCATATTGGAAAATAAATGCCAAAATCTGGCACAAGCCAGCATATCAGTCATCACAGCATACAGAATCCTAAACGTTGTTTTAACCAAAATCAGAGACACTGAAACAGAGGGGTCAAAGGCCAGTGAGTTACAGACATTCAGAAAGACTGAGGGTAAATACAATCATCACTGGAAATCTGAGGAACAGAGCTGTGCCAAGGAAACACAGAACTACAGCTCTGCTCTTCTCAAATATTTATTTGGGGTTCCAATTACTGATCTCTCATGCTATTTCCTTCAGCAGAGACCTGAAACAGTTTGAGCAGCTCTAGCAAAATAGAGGCAGAAAGAGAGTGTTGGGAGTTAGCTAGAGAGAACAAGCGAGGGAGAGCACGCAATCACAGGATAAGAGAAAAAGCTCAACCAGCCAGAGCATTCAATGCAGCAATTTAATTGTGGGCTCACCACCATGAAAGAGAGAGAGACAGATAACCACCAGCCTGCATTACAGGCTTTGATTCAGCAGCGTGCCACAATGCGAGGAAAAGCAGCGGCGCTCTGTGAGCATTCTTCAAAAGCCAGTGACGGATGCACACAGAAAATTCCCAACATCCAACGTATCTCCAGAATATTAACACTAATTACATTTCCATAGCAGCTGAATCTAAACAGAGCACACAAGGTAATTTGGTTAGTTTTAGAACAGTAAGAAAACACTAAAGACGGAATGTTTTATGATATCCATTAAAGGCCTGTGTCAGTATGCTTTATACTTTGTTAAAAAATATCTATAAGAATCAAGAAATCCCTCTGAAGAACAGCTGGCCCTTTTCTCAGACTGAGTACCAAAGTAAAACTGTTATCCTTTCACTTTGCACGGTAATTAAAATGGACTGTACGGCACTGAGCCAAGCTGAACACGAACACTTCCCTGCAGTGGCTCAAGCCACGGGGGTTATAAAAAATATCGTCAGTACTAGCAACAGAGGTCAGGAGGTAAAAATACACACACATACACCCCCCAAATTTTCCATGTTAAAGTAATAACAATCAGGTTTTAAGGTTTACCTTCTCTGGGGATAGCTAAGTGGATTCCCTTTTCATGTGACAGGTCCTAACAACTTTCTCCAGGGATTTACGTTCCCTATCTAATTCTTCACTTTGACCGGAAGGATATAACCTGGCACTAATTAGCCTTTTTTGTTGCTGTAAAACCACAGAGATCATGTCTGAAGGCAGTCTCATGGGACATTCCATTTAGCTGCTTTCAGCAGACATTCAAATCAGACACTTTGCCCCAGTGCCCCACATTTTTAGTTTTGGGTACATCTAACACAGGTTATATCCATTACAAAGGCATCAATTTGAGTTTTCACATTTCCGTTCCTTTCCAATGTATCTATATATATATAAATTCTTCAGAGGAAAATGTTCATTTTTTTTCTTTCTGCATGTCTCAAAAGTTGCTTTGCTGCAGAGATGACCTAGGAGATGACAAGAAAACAACGCAAATGATTGTTTTTACTGAATACTTCAAGGGTACCACTAATGATCTTTCTCCACACTTTCTAATTGTTCCATCTTTTCCCCTTATTTTTAATCTTATTTTTTCCTGACTTGATCAGTAGGAAAGTGATAGGAAAAGTTATAGAGGGTAACAAGATTATAAAAAGCACCCTAAATTTCAATAGAAACATTATGTTTACTTGCACGTTGCTTCAATCAGCAGCAAAGCACTCGTGTTTATCTCAGGTATTAAATCAGAGACTGGCAATTTGCTCACTCATCTCTTCCTGTGTCAGATCTTGTGTTGCTTTTGAAGACCAAATATACTTCAGCCTTTTCTAGTATCCTACATGACTGAGGAAACCAGAGTCACTGCTACTCCTCCATGAAAACAGAATTCATTATCCAACCAGTGCAGGTGAATAAAACATGATTGGGTGCTATTAAATATTTGCAAATTACAGCTCATGGCGATTCTGAAGAAAAACGTTTTCTCAAACATCTAAAAAAATATTTTCCAGAAAGAAATCTTTGAGCACTACCGTTCTCCTCCCTGCCCACATAACATCCAAGCCCACTATCTTTGCCTCACTTCATTTATACTCACCTACTTGTGTTCCCAAGACCCTTGTTCAGGAAATTATCCTATTTCCTATTCAGGAAAGCGCTCGAGCAGTTGCCAGATTTGAGGCACACACTTTGATTTCAGAGAAGTTACAAGGCAGATAAAGAAATGAGAAAATGTACATATGTGCTGAACTTTGGATGCCTACTGTGTGCTACCCTGAATCAAGACCTCAGCTGGTTGCAAAAATAATTGTGCCCAAACTTATTTTTCAAATCAAGGATTGTGGTAAGTGGAATGGATAGAACAGTGGTAGGAACACAGATCCTGCAGTCAGCCTTAAAGCAGTTACATCAGTATATAATAGCGCATTATATGTACAACACCTATTTTGAAGACTGAGAAAATAAAACACACGGTCCTTCTGCCAGATTTTTAGATGCATTACAGCTCCTGAACATCCTAGAGCTTTGCCAGGAGAAGCAGCAGTAGCTTTTATTTTTCTGCTCCTTTCATTATTTATATTAGACAGGTCATGCTGTTAATTTTTTAAACGTTAAAAGCACAATCAAATACTAACTTCAGGCTAGCTGGAAATGTTTTGATGTCAGGAATGAGCAGCCAATACATTTTTAATTCAGGTTAGAGGAGAGGAAACGCAAAAATCTCCCTCTTGTACTCCCCATACACTCTGCCAAGTAGTTAAGTGTGATAACTGGCATGCACACACATGACCTTCTGTTCAATTCAAATGAGTTATCTCAGATAATTTGTGAAGACTGTTCTGTCTCATTTAAGTCCTTCATAGTATGATCCATCTTCCCCTTTGCTTTTGTTACGGGAAGGCTACAGTAATCCCCCTAAAACGGCATTCTAGCAAACACTCCTAAATTATGTAATTCACTAGGTTCAACTCTACTGTTACAATCATTTTCAAGGAAGATAAGTATAATACATTATCATTATAGCTATACAATCCTGAGTTGAATTTTCCTTGGCTGAATTCCTAACATTTTAATGCTGAAACTGATCTGTTTTAAAAACATCATGTGAAAGGTTTTTTAAATACCATACATGCTCAAGATTTTTATTTTAAATGGTTTAGAAATGAGCTGGTAGAAATAGGGGGGAAAAAAAAAAAGTCTTACGTTCTTTAATCTAGCATTAAGTACATTTTAAAGAACAAGCGGCATGTTTCCAAACAAACTATTGCAGTGTACAAATTACCCAGCAGGGATGGAGACAACAATACCTATGGTGTGGGTTTAGATCTGCGAAGAAGTTGACATTTCATCAAGGTTGTCTAGGAAACCATTTTTAAAATTTATTTAGAAAACAAAATGAAAGATGTTTATTTCCGTTTGGGATGCTTATAGAAAAGCTGGCTAGTAACAAGTTTATTAAAATGACAAGTTCAAGGTACTTTCCTTGTTGACTGTAAATAACCACCCTGTGAGCCAATTAAGAACATGGAGATCAAAGGCCCAAGCAATGCTATAAAACGAGTCACAGTATTAAGAGAAATCTTCCTCAAGCTACCCACAACATGGGAAATTTCCTCTACCCACCATTCACTCTCCTAATGGACCAGCACAGATAAGCCTTTTTCAGTTTGCTGTGGAGTAGGTAAAAAACTTACACCTACATGTTACTGGACACCTAAGCAAGTGGCTTGATTTTATGCATGGTCAGGGACTGTTTTAGCTGTTAAGACTGATCCAGATGAGACTCGAAGCAGCTAGATGGCGAGGAGGCAAGAAAAAGAGTTGGGGAGGTGTATTAGGATTTTGCCTCTGATTTGCAAAATGGGTTTCTCAGTTGGGAAGTGTTATTAGATCCCAGATTGCAGCAGTTTGTCAGTGCATTTGTTCTCCTTAGTAGCTGCCAAGACCGTGACTTTTCGAGGCAGAAGTCAGCATTGCTAGCAACCTGTCTCCCAGTGCAAGACTTGACTATTATTATGATCTCTGCACACATCAGATTCAAATTTGACATCAATGTAGGGCACGCTTGTCCTGATGAGTGAGTGGGGTCTTTTCACCGTGTGCGCAGAGAGCTGCCAGCAAGTCTCTCACTAGAATTTAAGAGGCTGAATTGTAAGTCACACCACTGTTACTGACTGACATCTGGGCTGCCTGAGCAAGAGTGTACTCTGCTTCCTTGCAACACCACCTTGCTTATTCCTAGACACAGTTACATCCTACCCTAGGTCAGAGAAAATCTTGAATTTTCATTAGTGCTTCCTGTAATTAGGGGACAGATGCTGAAAGCACTGAGTCCATTCCCCTCAATTTCCACATTACTGGGTGGAAGCAAGGGAAGGGCTTTTAGCATTGTTGTGGCCAGTGAGATCGTCAGACTGCGCGTTGCGCGCAGACTTTAGTTCTGACAGTACATGTAAATTTCCATTTAAAGACACCTAGAGCACCAGATGGAGCCCTTACAGTGAGAAAGTGTAACAAGCTCTTTCACAGCAGGCATAATTGTATCCAGAGCTCCAGCCCGCAGATGGAAATCCTTCTTCTCTGCCTACACCATCTCCCCACAGGGCACTTTCACTACCGCCAAAAATCACATTCCCATACCCACCTGTGGGGCTGCTCCCCCTGCAACCAAGCCAGAAGACGCGGGGGAGCGCCTTGGAGCCCCTCAGCACCCCACGTTAGCTGCGGGTCTCGGTGGTGTGCTGCACGGCATGGTACACGACTGCTGAGCGGGTCGGTTAGGGGCAGGGGACGTGGCAGGCGTGTTCCCTGTGCTGTCGCTCTCCCAGCAGTGCAAGGGGGTTCCTCAGGCACTGCCACATCTACAGCCCCCAGCACTACAGACGGATCTGCTCCACATGAAAACAGCAATGTGATCAAACCCCGAGGAAGGATGAGAGTTCAGCCAAAGCTTCTCCTCTGAAAAAACATACAGAGACTAGGTACTCGGCTGAAACAGGTATTAGCCCTGAAGGACTGAGCTGGCAAACTTAACCCACAAGAGCTACCACCAGAAAGCATCGCCTATACATTTGCCCTGAATGGGACTCAAATGCACTGAGAGATTGAAAAGGAGGATCAAAAATTGTGTTTATATTTGGGAAATACAGGTTCAGTAGTCTGCTCTTTTATCTGATTGCGTGAAGTTAATTAAGCCTCTTCATGTCTCAGTTCAGTATCTATAAGATAGGGATATATCTAGATAGATTATATATCTATAAGATATATAATTTCAGAAGCCTAGAGAGCCTTTCTTTTCTTTATAGGGTTGGTGAGAGGATTAATGTGTTGAAGATTTGGAGGTACTTCAGTATTATGGGGATGGATCCATTAAATACCTTAGACTGGAATGGACAAATAAGGGTGGAAAAAAAAAAATGTTCCTTGAACCAGCAAAAACACAACAACAGCAATCCATATACTATAACAGAGTGGCTATGCTCCAGCAACTAATATGTCTACAAATAGTAATTTTAGCCTATTCTTAATTTGCATAAATCCATATCACACAGACAGATGAAATGTAAAAGAGGAAACACTTCTGCATTGTTTATAAGCCTGCCATCAGCTGAACTCAGAGAGGCTAAAACCTCTACATCTGAGATGTAACTAAGTACCACCGAACAACATTTCAGAAATTGTTTTTTTATTATTATTGTTGTTGGTTTTGTTTGTTGTTGTTGTTGTAGTTTGTTTGTTTTCTGAATTACCCATGGGTAACAGAATTAACCAGGAAATCTGCTATCTGCAGGCTTGTCTTTGAAATGATTTTTCTCAAATTAAACTTATGCATTTGAAATGTGAACAAAGCCAAACCTGCAGCTGCCTAATAAACTCAGATCTGTACTTCAAAATGCATAAGGCCATCTCAAAGACAGCCAGATGTCAGATGAACCTCTCTGATTTTGCAGAGCCAGTCTTCCCATCATTACTTGTTTTACTATAGCCTACTAAGTATGCAGTCATACCCTGCTTTCTGCTACACAGTGTTTGCAATTACAGCACTCCATAAATATAAAAAACAAACAAACAAACAGGGTGTGTGCTTATCTGATTAAAATCCAATGTAAATTATATGCAAAATAGGTGCAGCCCACTGGCTCATGGCAACATGCCAATAAAGACCTTCTGTGCTGAAGGCTTGTGCATCACTGATTTAGGGCATCATCTCTCTGTTATTCTTATTCTGTTTCATTATTTTACACTTTCCTATGCTCTATTTTTAATATCCTTTCCCAACTCTGCTCTTATTTCTATCTGGATGCTGGCACTCCATTTTCTTACTGTCTGATGCCAGTCTATGAAAAAAATCTTGCACCGTAACGCGTAATCACTTTGTAATTTGGGTGAGTCCAAATCCATTCTCAACCTATGTAGTACACCACTCATCTCCCTTCTTCTTGCTCCTGTAATCATTCACAACTATTGTTACTCCAATGCAAATTCTTTCCAGAAGCACTTTCCTGCTTCCAGGTCTCAGCTTCCCAAAACTCGTGCTTTCTCCTGGTAAAGCACAGCTTGGGGCCATTCTTACAGGTCTGTGAGCAAAGCAGATTAGCCTAAAGAGCTAACTCTCTGTAACCAAGTACAGGGGAAAGTGCATTTCACATGAAATCAGAAAACTACCCAAGCTTGATTAAAAAGCACCCAGGCAATGCTGTAGAACATTCATGAGTTATTTCTTCTGAATTCTCGCATAATTTAGATGACTCAAAACTGGATTTCCCAAATGCTGTGCAGAGATGATTATGGGATATATTTGTTTTGATTGGGCTTTAAGTCTCTATTTTTCAGAGATTTCTCACTTTTCCTTCATTCAGGGTTGAAATTTGCTATGAGAATTTCTTTAGCCCCCTGCAGAACTCTTAAGGGAATTCCCTAAAGAGAGAGACAAAAAGAATTGGGGATTCATCATGCACAAGCTGATATTTACAGTAACACCACTCCCAGTACCTGCCTGCTGGAAATAGCTTGATATTTCTTCACTTTCTTTTAATATTTGTAGGATTAATAACAAATTCAGGCCCTGATCCCACAATATTTAACATCTGGGCAAAACACTCCTTGCTGACGTCCACAGGGCTCTGGTTTGGCACAACAAACACACTGCAAGTTACAAAAAAAACCCTCAGCAATGGCAGCAGTAAAAGGCAATTTCTTCCTTATCTCTTTTTGTGCTGCCCTTCTTTTGTTGCTGTGAAGAGGCTTGGAACAATATGGCAACCATAACAAAAGGGAATAAAGAAAACACTCATGGATGATTGTTCAAAGTGGGTCCATAAATGCCAAGATTACCTTGCTACTAAAGCATTTGGTTTTAGGACAACTTGAAGCTGCACGAAGGCAGGCAACAAAAAATACCTGCATATGACAGCTTTGGTGCTCCAAACCCTTGGGGTGCCTCAAATACCACCAGGCGCACACACTGCAGCAGAGGCAAGAAAGACCTTTGTTTGCCTTCATACAGCTGTAGAAAACTGCATTTTCTCCTCTCATCATAGTGGCGTCTTCACCCCTGTGAACTCTATTTGCCACTTTCCAGTTGACCTGCACAATACTTGGAGGTTGATTGTTACAAGAAAAGTGTAGCTGCAATAACAAATATGAAGCATCTCTCCTGCTAAGTGGTAAGACCTTCCAGATCATACATTAACTTCCTCCATGACCAGCCACGGCAACCATATTTCACAACGCATTAAATGCATTAAGGGGCCCATGCAAACAATGCAAAGGCACAAAGCTCAGAGCCAGAGACAGCTAGAATGAACTTGCACCTCTTCCAGGGCCGAAACGGCCTTTTCAGCAAAGATATCCTAAAGTAACTCTATTCTTCTCCCTCTATTTTCTGCCATCACTCATGAAAGACTTGAAAAGAAAGGACAGCTGACAAAAAAAGAAATGGCAAAACCGTGAGTCAGACAGAGGTAAAAAGGTTAGACTCTGGGAGCCAGAAACCGCAAGGATAGACCTCTTAGACACGTATTTTTAAATGCTTCCTTTCGCTCTCTTTCCTCTCTTCCAGAAAGACTAAATGCAAAATGAAATCATCTTACAGAAGGACAGCCGCTTCCCCCCTGTGCTCAATCATTCCAGTCACACTATGTTGTCCAGTAACCTGCATTGATAATTCCTCATGAATAAAATGCCAACATTATCATCCTCAGCTATGTTGTTGACATGCTTTTGCTATTTCACTAAAAATACCATTAATTTTCTGGCTTCACAACAGCTGAGCTACTCCCCATTTGAATATACAAAAGAGTATTTTGTTTAAACCAAATTAAAAGCGTTCCAGTAAATGACTTCAATTTTGCTGGCTATACTACTTCAGTGTATACTGCTCTATTTAATCCCCTCTTTTCCCAACTCTACCCCCTTCTACCTCCCCCTCCTTTTCTTTCTTTCCTTTTTTTTTTTTCCCCATCCCTTTTTATACTTAATCCTTTCATGCCAGGAACTGGATTTGCCCAGCAAGACATCCACAGTCAGAAAGCGCTTGAAAAATGTGGTGCCAAAGAGTTAAGGCAATGGTGAAATTGCCTCCGCTCTGTTTTTATTCACCTGTGTTTGCCAAAACATATTTAGCAGGGAGGAAAGGAAGCAAAAGGGGAGGGGGGAGCACACAAACACTGAACACACCTTCCATTTCCCATCCTGATTAAGTGTCGACATTCCCCATTTAAGTCAGAATGAAAACCACCATTACTGCCAAGCCCTCCTGGCATCTCAACACTTTATTTGTTCCCATTTGTATCTAATGCTTTTGTCAACAGTTCAACAAAAGTCAAAGCAAACAACCCACTACAAACACTGGGGGTAACAGCAACAAGCATGAATCCTTCACAATTATCCAGCCCAGCTGCTCAGTGCCTGTCCAGGCTGCTTTCATTTACAACAGTGTCAACAAAAGGCTGAAACCCAATAACTAGGTGGGTCAATACTACCACTGTAAACCCTCCAGAGAAGGAAATGCTGTTCTCCTGCTTTACTGCTTCAGCAAACATGCAGAATAATTCAGTTAGATAGACAAGTGCTTGCCTAATCATTTGTTGTCTGAATTATTCAAGGCTTTCCCCGTAAACTACTAAATGATGGCTCTTCAAATATTTCCCAGGAACTACCAGATGTCCGAAAGGAGCAAATGAAACATTAGGCAAATTCTGACACAGCAGAGGACAATGGTAACCTATGATCCTGAAAAGCGTAGTGTTCAGAGGATTAATGACTTCCTACGCATTGTTTCTGGTGTTACTGTATAGAAAGCAAACAAGTTTTTAAAATACAAGTGTTAGGCACACATCGGTCTATTAGTTGCCTGATCTTAATCCAGCATAATCAAGGCTGCTGCCTACAATTTTTCTTCCTCTTTTCAAGTGTAAGTTGTAAAAGAGCCCTCTCCAGAGAATATCTAAGACGTGAATAAAAATAAGCACAGCAGTTAGTAAGGTGGACGCAGGCAACGTGCGTTTATTCCCACATCTCTCTCCACTGCTCATTTGATCTCTTACTAATCACCCACCTTAGTGTTTCTTTCTCCTCGGTTGTCAGGCGAATGTTCACGCGCTTTTCTCCAGAGGTTTCCTGAGGGTTCATATTTACGCTTTCAAAAAGCAGCGTAAACCAGTGCTACAAGGCAGCACGTTTAAGTGGTATTTCATTTTTTACCTCATTTGTCTCTTCAGTGCAGGCAACAGCCACCTTCAGAACATACGTTTCCTTCGTTTTGTTGGCTTTGGCCATAACCACATAACTGCATTAAAATATTGTTTTTAAACTTTAAGAAAATGTTAGTTAACAAGTATTGGTGCTTGTTTTGATTTAATCTTACGTTTGGCACCAATAAGCCTGGATAATAGCAACCGCTTCATCTAAGACCAGTTTACGTATACATCACAGAGTAGTGTTGGACGGATACATATTTTGAGCCAGAACACAGTATCAAATACATTTACAAATATTTTATTTTTGACATCCACAGTAGCAGTCGTGCATGCTGAATATCTAGTATTCCAAAGAGAATCCCTGGCAGTTTTAAGACTTAGCAAAACAGCACGAGAAATTCTGTCTGTATGTCAAATTAAAGCACATATTTTTGTTTTTATAATTAAAATCTGTAACATATTTTGTTTGTAAAACAGTTTTAGAGTGATTGCACTGTAACAATCTCTGGAGTTCTGTGTTGTCAACATAAAAACCTTCTTCAGTCAAAAAAAATTTCATCCCATTCCTGTCCAAAACAATTATGAAACGTTTGTCTACTACATAGATGCGGCTATGTCACTTTGTGATTGCCGCAGCTGTTTGTAGGCATTCCAGCCCTACTCCACTTGGTGGGCAACTTCAGTTACATTTACTACTATAAATCAAACTAGCACTATTTGCAACACTAGGTTTGTTTATCAGTAGTCCTAACAGCAGCACCTTCATTGGTTCAGTTGATTAGCAATATTTGTAAAATGGTTTAGGGTCCACGGGGACCAAAGGCACAGTGGAGAGGTACTACAGCACAAAAAACACTTGGCATCAAACGAGTTTCAACTTGCACAGACAAACTGGAGAAAAGACTGCACCGTCTGGTGCTAGATACTCTCAAGAGAACCAGGGAGAGAGAGAGGGAGAGACAACATTACACCAAATTTCCCCCCCTTCCTATCCTACGGAGCAGGAAGAAGGGCCCAAAAATGGCACTTCCAGCCTGTGCCATGGCTGGCGGCAACGCAGCTACCAGAAAACCTTCATGAAGCACACAAGAGTCCCACAGAAGAAGGTCTGCTAAGTGCTTAATTGCTTTCAAATACCCCGCGGTGTGATATAAAGCTTTCAGGCTGCCTAGGTGGTGAGCATACAGTGCTTTTTACAAAGGCACCAAACTGACCCTGGACAGGCTGTCTTTATGCTGAAAGCAGGGTGCCTTTCCTACTCTAACACCAATTATGCATACTGACAGGGCACCTTACATCAAGGGAATAGCAGGAAAAGGGTTTCTCTCTCCCCACAAGGTTTACTGGTAATTGATTTTAAAGGGCTTATTTTTACATTATTCAGACGTTTTTCAGAATTCCTCTCACATATTATTTTTTTTTTCAGTACGGGACAGCAAAGCTCGCTACAAAATGTTTGCAGGTGAAAGAATTGAAAGGAACTCCTTCTCAAAGCAGGGGAGGAAAAACGTAACACTTGTTTCCTGCAGGGTCACAATAAATTTCGGTTTGGCATTTTTAAAAGCAGCCCCGAAACAGAGGTGCGACAGACCTGTGGCATCAACAAAAAACGAGTTCGGCAAACATCAGGGAGAACCAAGGCACTCAAAGGCACGATTATAATTACTTCAAGCCAATGACAGTGCTTTCCTCACGCCCGGCGCTGCAACACCGCAAGGGGAGGCTGCGTGTTGCTGAGGTCAGCGCTGGCTTTCTAACTCCAGCAGTGACCTCCGCATCGCCTGGCCGCTCGTTACCGAAGCAAAAGGAGCGAAGGGCCCGGCAGCCCGCCGGGCTCGGCCACAACCCGTGCCCACAACCGCTCGGACCCGCGGGGCGGCCCGGAGCACGCCGGAGGACGGGCGGAGCGCTCGCCCCGCGGATCAGGGGAGGAAGGCGGCGTGCCCAAACCCTTCCCTTCCCCGCTTCCAGGCGATGGGGAAACCTCCCCCTGCCGCCCCTCGAGAGGCTGGGGCACGGGGTGCAAACACAGCAAGCCGCGGCGCTCCCTGCGGAAAGCCCGCTCCTCGGAGAGGGGCGACCCGAGCACAGCAGCCGGCTGGGGCAGCGTTGTGCTCCCAGCACTTCATTAAGTCCCTGCCGCCCCCTGCCAGCGCCGAGCTTGTTTCCAGCCCCCCCCCCCCCCCCCGGCTCGGGCCGGGTGTTTTCCCAGCGAAGCCGTGGGACGGCGGGGCCAGCAGCGAGCCAACAGCGCCCCGACGGCACCGCGGGGACGGAGCGGGGCGGCCCCGGGCCCCCGGCGCCGAGGGAGGAACAAGCTGGAAAAAAAAAAAAAAAAGAAAAAAAAGAAAAAAAAGGAAAAAGGTTAATTCAGAGATGTGCATGCGTTTCACACACAGGGTGCCCCGCGGTCTGTTGCCAGGGCGACGGGAGACCACCGGCGGGCGCCGCATTGGCTTTATCAAGTGCGCCCCGGGACGCGGAGACGGGGAAGGGCCGGGGGAGGGAGGGCAGGGAGCGATCCCCGCTTGCAGCCTGCAAAGCCTCAGCCCCCAAAAACCCTAGGCTGCAAAGCCCCATCCCGCACGAAGCCCGTCCCCGGTGCCCCCCGCGGGCCGCAGCAGCGTGCCAGCAGCCGCTTCGGCGGCGGGACCGAGGGAGGGGAAAAGAAAGAAGGGGAAAAAAAAAAAAAAAAGGGGGGGGGGGGGGCGCACCGGCTTCCCAGGCACGGTGCGGGAAACCTCGCCGTCTCGTTTTTGGATCCCCCCCTCGCAAGGGAACTCTGCAAACCCGCCCGAAGGAGCCGCTGCCGCGCCGCGTCCCCCGCCCCTTCCCCGTCCTCCCCTCGCTCCGGTCGCGGCTGTCACGACTCTCGCGGCACCGGCGGCAGCAGCAGCCGCGCACCGGGCGTTAATCCAGCCGGAGAGCAAAGCGAGGAGGCGAGGGCGGCGGAGGGGATCCGTGGCCGAAGCGGCTTACATTCAGGTTCGCGGGAGAAAGAGCACGCAGAGACAATCATTTCCTGGGAAAAGCTAAAGCCTAATGAGAATTTACTCTGCCGCCTGTATTCAGACAACCAACCCTTTTGTGGCTAGGGCTTCCTGAGTGACAGAAACCCAGGGCCCCTTAATAGGATTTCCATATTATTTCCAACACCTGCCTAGAAGTTATTTGTTTACATTGAAGGAGGCAAGATTCTCAAATCAGACATCTGCTTCTGGTTCAGGCATATCTTAGGAAACTATCTAGAAAGAAGCTTTGTTGCTATGGAGACATTTTTATTTTCTTCCTTTAGTTGGCTGAAAAAAACATTAGCATTTCCAATTTTTTGTTCTTCAAAAGGCCAAATGTCGCTCAAGAAAACACAGAACTTTTCAAATCGTCATGCAGAATAGGCTAATCGAGCTTTAGATGTTTAATTAATTATTCGACTCAATTAGAAGTGTACCGGAGAGAGGCGGGAGGCCCGGTGTAACTTTCCTGCAAATTCTCCTCAATGGCTGATTCCCGCTGGCCAGCGTAATTGCTCAAAAACACATCTAAAACTTTGCAATTCATGATGCACTCGACAATCTTTCACAACAACTTAGGAATCAGTCAGACCACTCATTTCCTCCAGCTTCTTCTAAAATCAGCCTCAGAAACCAAAAACACTCTGACTGGGAATTTACTTCTTTCCCAGCGCGGGGGAAGAGACAGCAAGAGCCGTGTAACACCAGCATTAACCTGCTACCGGCACTCAGTGTCTTCAGGCAGGGGACGGAAAGTTGCAGTGCGTTTCGCCCATGTTGCTGACTCCACAAGGTAATCTCTTCTCCTCTTCTCCCTCTAGTAGATAATTAGAATGCCCAATGAATCCACTGATACGCATTAAAATAAGGGATGTCTCAAATACCTTGGCTGTAAAGGTCTTAATAACAACTCAAAATTAAAATAGGTGATTAGCGCTCAATGCAGAGAGAAAACCTGTCACAGTGCTGGCATAAACACATAAAGCAGCCACCTAGTTTGTGTCCCGCTTCAGTAAAAGTTGATGAATATTATCTATCTTCTCCTATCCCTTAGGCTAACACCTCTTTAACTGAACCTGCAAACACGTGCTTCATTCCAGACACGTTCACCCTGAGCAAACTGGTGTAAACATGAATGCCAGCATTCAGGGTATGATTTTAATTGCGCATTTACATTACAACGAGGACTTCAAAAAAAAGATAATAAATAAATCCATCTCCTCCCTCTGCTTCTTTCCTCCTAGCTATTACACTGTCAAAGACTTTGCGCTGGAGAAGACCTTTCCACCCACCTCCTCACCCCAGCAAACTTCCTCTTCCTACTCTACAATGTGAAGTCATAATCTTGTATTATCAACATCACAGTCTGTTGCCATGGAAATAATTAGACATGACTGCTCAGGTTAGAAATTACAGCCCATGTAAGTGTTTGCCTCCTGGGTGAAGAGAGCATCTGGAGAGAGAACATTTGAGTTACCCTAAATCACCAAGTGGCAAAATAAAGTTTGATAGTGAGAAGCGCTGTAGGAGCTCATCCAAATGTGGGCACACCACTGAGTAAGAGTCACCCTGCCGTAACAGGCACAAGCAAAGAGGCCAGCATAGTTTATACACAGAAGAAGGAAAAAAGCCATTGGGTAAAGGAAGTGAAGCCACAGACATGGCAGAATCAACTAATTCTTTGATAGCAGGGTACATGCTGTTACTTTCATATGAATGCTCTTCACTAAATTAAAATTCCCAGACGACCTCATTAAAAAGGCAAATGATGTGACACTGAATGAAAGAAATGTAAAATTCAGTTAAAAAAAAAGAGATACCTGAGGTTCAGTTTTGTGTTTTAAAATCTGTTAAAAACCACAGACTTGAATGACATGCTACAAGTCTAGCTATGAAAAGGTTATTAAGAAAAAAAAAAAAAAGGGCAATGCCAAAAAATCAGCTCCATAAGATAGACCAAGACAACAAACAGGACCCTGCTAATTAATATTTGTTCTGCTTCAGCAGACAGTTACTGGACGAGACTGCAACAAACAAGCATGTCTCACCCAATCACATCATTAATCCATTCACGTTCACCACCTGAGGACCAGCTATGCCCTACAGATATTTATTCATCTGTTCCACATACAAACAATTACAACACATTTTCTGGAATTAGGGCACCTGTTACATTCAGCACAGCTTACATGCCCAGAGGCAGATATCAATTAATACTGAACAAATTATTGTATTGCGAGCCAACAGAAGTTACTCATTATATTTTGATAATGCTACCCTCAAAACACCCATGAAGATCAAAACACAACTCTTGTGGAGCAAAGTTTAGTTCAAACATGTTCAGCTCAAAAATTACCACTTCATCATTACAGAAAGCAAAATACACGCAACGCCTTGTTTCCGTACAGAGAAAGGCGCACGCAGAAGCCACGACACGAATGCGAAACATGTTTTGATTTTTACAAGCCTGTGAAGAGCTTTTCAGCTGAGTGGTATTGAAGTGGCAAAATGAAATGATCAGGAAATAAATTCTCTAACTTTCTTTAGGCATGTAACAGATAACTATGTTTCTTTGGCTCGTTAAATACAAACTGAATGCAATGGTGTTTGGCAGGAGACTCATATCACTGGAGGAAGTCTCACTTAAAAGAAACTTGACAATTAAGATGAAGTCTACTGCAGTGAATCACGTCAGTTTGTGGTGTTCCTCTACCAGTGGAAGAACAAAGTCCGAGCAATGCAATTACATTTGGTAATATCCAGAATTCTGATCGTATATCTTGGTCTTTTTTATTTTAAACTACCTTGTTCTTTTCAGAAGCATTACAAGTATCAAATAACAGCTGCAGGAGTAAGCAGCTTACTCTTACTTACATACTAAGTGAACAGAGGTCTAAACACTTAATAGCGGCTAACAGCTCGAGAAGCTAAATTGAGACAGGCTCAGGTTTTAGCAAGCACTGGAGCACCTGCCACCAGAAATGTAAATGGAACACGAGACTCACACCAACGAGTCCCCTTTCTCTGTATTTGCCACACGTATAATTATTAGCCTTCCCACAGATTAAGGCAAAAGTAATCTTACTGCTAAACCCACTTGAATTTGCCCTGACAGACTTCTCCTAGTTCACTAACATGTTGGACAGAAATGCATCTCCAATCTGCGTTTGATTTGTTATTTCAGAAGCTAAAATTATCCTTTCATGTAAAACCCCCCCTTTTTTTTTTTCTTTTCCAGAGGGATCTCAAATAGGCTATTTTATTCCAGCCACAAGATAGCAGCTTTTAATTATTGACTTATTGTGACTGAGATGAACTCACAGAAATGAACAGTTCCCACCATGTTGGCATATCGTACTACAGGTATGGCCTAGCCCCAAATAATTTACAATTCAAATAAAAAAAAAAAAAAAAGGAAAAATACACCACATGGGTATAAAGAACAGAAATGGATTAACTACAGACAGGGAAAAAAGTTGCAAGAGTTTAGTCCCATGTACAGGACAGTGATTTTGAAGACTTTGAAATTCTTGAATATGTTGGTAAGGGACATCACTGGCTGTGACAGACCCAAAGCTTGGCGAGCGGCTGGGGGCTCCTTTAGTCCAGGTGTCTCAGCCAACGCCATGGGAAGAGACTGCTACCACTTGATTACTGTCTGCCATATGACACCTTCACACACAAAATGCTTCCTAAGCTTCTTCAGAAGGTAATTTTTACAGAAGGGGCTTTGTTATGGACCAGAGAAACTTTTGTCAAATTTGTCCCAGAGACAGTGGGTGAGGAGCAGGCCAGGAAGAATGACATGCCTCCTGAATCAGCAGTCCTTACGAGAGGTGGAAAAATCCTTGCGGGGTGCAAACAGAAAGCAAGGGCACACTGCAGCACCGCAGAATCATATTTTATTTATTTACTAGTTAGCCAAAAAAAAAAAAAAATTATTCTTACTGCATTGAAAAGAGAAAACATCAGACCTTCTCAGAAAAGCTATATGTTTAACTGTGCAGCTGCTTGTTTGTCTTTGAGTCTAAACACATATTATTCTGTCATATCCCTTAAGCCACCACTACACTGTCAGCACAGCCCCTTGCTGCCCTTCCCTCCCCTCTCCTCTGCCTTGAAGAGCAGACCCATGACCCAGTTTACTGCATCTCGAGCTCTTCCCCACTTCAAACTTTGCAGAGGATTCGGAGGACTGAATCTGACATGAAATCAAAGAGTTCCCAAAGCCATCCTCCTCCACCGAACTTGATGTGCAGATGGTGATCTATTATTTAGGAATAGCTCCTGGACAATCTCATGTTATCTGGAAGGTCCCTCCTCATTTTCAGCAGTGAACTGCTTGCTCCAGGGAGGTGCTGGGAAGGATGCAAGGCTGGGCTCTCTTATCAGGCAGAAAGTGTCATGTTTAGAAGAGTGATACAAACCGAAATGGGACTGTGTCTGAAAAGAAACAGCCTTTTGATGCCAGCCTGCCTTACTCCATGGCTGCAGCCTCAGATCTTGGCTTCAGTGCTCACCAGTGACATGAACAACTTGCCTGCCACAGCCTCCAAAGAACCCGTAAAATCTCACATGCCAAAGGTGTTACCAGCCCAGCCCTTCTCTTCCTCACCCACACGCTGCTCATTCCTCTCTGTGCGGAGGAACAGAGAGCAGCAGTTCCAGCTGCTCCAGCACAGCATTTTCCCTGGGCAGAACTACGGGGAGGGTCACGGTGAGCATAACTGGAAACAAGTTTCATGAACAAAACTGCCTGCCAAATCAAAGACACGGGAAGTGGTAGCATGAAATGGCGAGGGGAAATGGGACACTTCAGTCAAGCTCCTCTATACCGATGGGCAGGGTACCTTCATTATCTGAATCGTACACTAAAGCGTAAATTTACACTTTACGAGCTATTCTAAAATCTGCCCTGCTTAATAATCTGTATCAGCAAGAAAACACTTTAAAGTGTCTCTCACAATTAAACCCAGGCACAACCTTGTATAAATCAAAATTTTGCTACCATATCAAAACGTTACACTGGGGCTGTATAACGTTGCCCATATCCTCATTACATGCTACACTAATTACTACCAGCAGATTCAGAATTTTCTGCACATTAGAGGCTTTTAGAGGAGCTATAAAAAATTTCAGGCACCATTAATTTAAATTTGTATTGAAATTTCCTTTTGACAGATGGCCAAAAATTACTTATTATTTAGAGTACCAGAGCTGCCTGTTTGCACATTAGAAGAGGAAAGGGAAAAATTAAAAGCAAGAAGGAAATTTATGTCACGTTCATTACCTGTTAAATGTTAAGGAGCATTATCCTGCATGAATAAATTATTTCATACAAGCACACAGACTCCAGCTGCTGGCAACTGGCACGTTCTGGCTGACAAAAAACATCTCAAGTCACACAGCAGACGATCATAAAAAGCCTCTCTTAACCAGGAGCCACTTAAGGGAGGACAGATCGATAGAACAAGCGACTAACTGCTACTCTGGGCATCACTGAAAACATTTAAGGAAATTAGCAAACTATTTCACCTTGCAAGGCTGGCAGCAAGCCCCATAATGCTGACACACAAGCCAACTCACAACCTGAACACTGTACAAGACAAACATCTACTTATCATTTCAAAATAAATTGCTACAAAGTAGTGACACCCTCCTCTCAGTGTCAGAAGCTGTATGAGTAACAGTGCATTTGAATCATTCTAAGTAATTTCAGATGAACTAAACAAAATCAGTCTTTTTAGTATAAACACACCCGCAATACTCGTACCAGCATAAATACCCCAACATCCCACTGACATCATGGAAAGAGGACTAATAAATCTATTTAAAACAGTAATTGGCATACCCTATATGCTAGCAGTTCTCTTTATTCACCTTCATGAGTGAAAGGCTTGTGGTCTCAACTATACAGGTATGCAAGCCTGCTAAAGAAAATGAGCATTTTTATATTCTCCGATATATATAGATATCTGCCCTACTTGCACTTGTTTGTTTGGATGTGGAGAAAAAAGAAGAACAGCTAAAACTATTTGCTCAGAGTGAACAGCGGGTGTTCTGCCGAAATCATCATTAATCTGTGCCTGGTTTCACTGCACAAAGCAATAATCCCAGTTTCTAGCCCTCGTGACAAAGAAGCTAAAGTGAAATCCAATGCGCTGTTGTCCTGTGTCGGTGGATAGACAGCTTCAGTGCCTTTGCTGCTCACAGTAAAAACTGACAGTTCCTGTCAGCTCCTGGTTGTTATGCAGAACCACGTGAGTAACAGTAAAACTGACAACAACCAGCTCAATTTCATTCTGCTGGGACAGAGCAAAGTTGCCAATGGCAGCATAGATACGTGGGGGAGGGCACGGGACATGTCCCCACTGGGAACTGCTGGAGAAGCAAAGGCATGCCCCCTCACACGGCAGCCCCTGGTGGGACAGGTCTGTGGTGGGGCAAAGCCTGTGCCTGGCACTGTGCTTCTCCTGACTCTGTCCAGGGCACATGAGCAAAACAATCGTAGCACATCCTGAGCTGAAGGGACCTTAGTTGAGTCCAACTCCTAACTCCACACAGGACCACCCAAAAACCAGACCATGTGTCTGAGAGCATTGTCCAAATGCTTCTTGAGCTCTGTCAGGCTCGGTGCCATGGCCACTGCCCTGGGGAGCCTGTCCCAGTGCCCGACCACCCTCTGGGTGCAGAACCTTTCCCTAACACCCAGCCTGACCCTCCCCTGTCCCAGCTCCATGCCATCCCCTCGGGTCCTGTCGCTGTCCCCAGAGAGCAGAGCTCAGTGCCTGCCCCTCCTTCTGGTCTATCAAGATCTTTCTGCAAGGCCTCTCTACTTTTAAGGGAGTCCACAGCTCCTCCTAATTTAGTATCATCTGCAAACTTGCTTAGTATGCATTTTACTTCTGCATCCAGATCATTTAAAAAACACTGAAGAGAGCTGGCTCCAAAATGCAGCCCTGAGGACACCCTACTGGCCAGTTCCTGGCAATCTCATCAAACGCTCCTAAAACTTGTGCTGTGAACACCTCTTCTGCCGTTTGGCCACCCCCAAGAATGAATCACACATTTCTTAAAAAAGCACCGCTGAAAACTTGACAAATTGTTTGCAAGTGTTCAGTAAGTCAGGTGCACACATCTTGCCCTTTGTACGACAAGCACCCTTTTCATTTCACACTCACCATCACCTAAACCCACTAAATCTTACGCTTCTGAAGATTGTGCAAGCTGTTCAAGCTCTACTCTAACTGCATCCAGCTACCCAGGGCTATGCAGGTAACTGCGCAACCAGCGACAACTGCTTCTGCCGTGAGTTGGTAAATGGCCAGTGGCAGTGAGGAGAGCAGGCTGATCCAGGAGAGGGCAGAGCCAAGATGCACCTTTCCATTTGCAGCATTAAAACTCCAGCATCCTCTGTGAGACTGTGATGGTTATCAAGTACAGATGAGCACACAGGAATATATGCTGAATTGCTGCAGTATGCATCACTGAATGCTCAAAATTACATGAGCTGCAAGATATGTATTACGGCTGTTTATAAACACTATCATTCACAGGATGGCGCACGTATGTACACCACAGAGTCATTAAGAGCGTGAAAACTGACTTCTGGGAGAGGAATATAGGATTCTTAGTGAGTGCTGCCTTCTGCAGCTCCTTTCACTACAGTTAGCCAACAGCTGCTGAAACCACAGCAGGTGGGAACCCGTTTCTTCCCTGAAAGTGACACAGCTTTCCATAACTTCAATGCAAATGGTATTATGCGGATATATCAGAATTACAGTTTTACAGCCTCCGAAGACTTAAAACCACCGGCTAATTCTTTCTATCTCCGAAGTTTACAAAGAGACTCAGGACAGTCCTCTTTACCATATCCGAGAACAGTCCCAACACTGAGAGTTGGCCAAGGGGCAGAGATCTGATCACCAGCCTCGCTGGATGGTACATCACTGGCAATCCTAGCTGCACTATGACCAGCCACTCTCTTAGTGTGATACACAGCCTATTCAGGACTCTGATAATCAGCATGAAGGTCACACCCTGGTTTCAATCAGTGACTTCTTCCACCACTCCAGACCACATGTCAGAAAAATGCAGCGTGCAGCTCTTTTGAGCCTATCCTTCCACCTGCAAAATGGAGTCCTACCTTAATGGAGTCTCTGTCTGCGTGCAGAGCAGCCCCACACACATGGAGGAGAGGAGGCAGCAGCAGGGGATGAGGAGGTGGGGGGAAAGAGAGAGAAAGAGAAAAGTACTAGTTAGTTTACATAAAATTACACACTTATCATTCTCAGAAGAAAGAATCTTGATATCTGTTAAATAATAAATCGCACAGATGTTAACTTTTCTGTACAGTTAATTATTAATACCCTACAGCCAGATTTATAAAACCAGAACTCCACCTTTTGAACACACTTTCTGGCTACTACAAGGTAATAAATACTAAAGCAATTAGCTAGTGAAAATTACTTGTGAATATTGTTGTTGTTTTTGTTGTTTGTATGTTTTTCAAAACATATGGAGAGTTAAAAAATAAAAGAAAGAAGGAATAAGAAACAAATGAAGCCATGTACGCATCTGGCAGTGCCTACCTCTTTGGTGATCGTTATCATGGTGCTTCTTTTCATCTTTGATCGGGAGGTGGGACTGCCCCCCCAGTGCGCTGGACAGTGCCAGAAGGCCAGCACTGCTGCCAATGGGTGGGATGGTTGGAGGCTGCAAGCCTGAGGGGTGCGGAGTGAGCGGCACGGGCAGACCATGTCCGTGTGACAAATGCTGGGCCTGGAGTTGTTGCTGCTGTGAAAAATGAAACACAGATATTGAATGTGTTCAGGGAGAGGGGGGTTGTCTGACTGATCCTGTACATCAAACCTAACTGATCAGATCAACCAATACATCCGATCAACCCACGTATTAACTCTCACAAACACCTTGGCATTTTAAAAATGTCTGTATGTTTGGACACAACACAATCTGTAAACTTCAGGCTGAATTAACAAAAAATAATTATAAAAAAAAAAAGATTTTTTTCAGTTTTAGTGAATTTTTTATTCCTCTGACAGAGCTGCTACATTTTATTCTTGCTAGCAGAAACACACAACGTACAAGTCTAATCAAAACATATGTAACTATAAAAGCAGTTATATAATGCAAAAAAAAAAAAAAGCTGAAAATTGAGAAAATTAGTGTTAAACAGTTCTCCCAGCGCTACTGCACAGCATGCAGTGAGAGTTAATTTGAAAGAGAAAACCTGAATTAACAATCCAGAAAAGGAAACTGGTTGCAGCCACCGTTTTAAGCCCTTTAAGTGTCCTCAGCGGTACTTGAGCAAATTACTAAAGAAAATCTAATGTAGCAAGGCTTGGGTCCTCCTGTAGGCTTGCTCAATAATGCTGAAATAATTGGGCACTCTGTGCACGTTTAGTGATGCTCGAATGAAAAGCTAGAGGCCTGCCCTTGTACTCTTCTCTAGCTGCTGACTCTGTGTTGTGACAGGTTTATTTGAGTGGGACTGTGATGCATGCACCAGTAACTGCGCTGACAAGAGTTTAAAGTCATTTTTACCAGTACACTGGCAACACATAGAGAAAGCCCTTGAGAGGTTCGAATTGGAGTGCTTGACCTCAACTAGGGCTGCATCAAGCTCTGTGCTATGCTAACCATTGTGGGTAGATAGTTTGTTTGTTGCTACTGAATGGGAAGGCATGAAAAAAAAAAAGTTATGTTAAATATATCCCAAGAGAGATCTGTTTAGGTCCATGACTTGCCCACTAACTGTCCAACTAATTCCTGTTCATACAGAAACTAGATTAGCTTTGAAATTTTCTCTTAGTTTCCAAGCAGTCACTTCTCAGGACTCATGGTAAATCAAATCAGAAGTCCTCTAGGATTGCTCTCTTCCCTGCACGTCTTCATAAAGGACTTTGGAAGAGGAAGAAATAAAAACTTAACTCACTTTGCATAAAAACATTCCATTTTAAATTCCTAATTGCGGAGATTCAAGTTCTGCTTTTATTTGTTTTTCATTTGAATCTAAATTCAGTTCCCACCTCACAGCCTAGCTCTCTAATCAATCGAGAGGCAATAATGCTGTTCACTTGATTTTTCCCTCCCCTCCCTAGCATGAAATCTTTACATATGGGTGAGCAGAAAGTAAAAGAATGCAAGTCATGTATACAGCACGCCACATAACTCATGCAGCACCCTGCACGCACACATCCCTCCACACTTTCCTGCGAAGGTAGAGATCTTTCTCCTACTTTTCAAAACACAATCCAGGCGGTGGAATCTGAGTGACAGTAGCACGTACACGGCATCTGACTCAGCCCAGTGCCAGGGACAGAAGATGAATGACCCAAAAGGAAGGGGAAAAATAACACAAATATAAAAAATAGGACAAAAAAAGACACAAAAAGAAAGAAAACCAGAAACAAGATTCTTGCAGGTGGGAAAGAAAAATCAATCCTCTCCCTACTTGCAAACCCATGTCACTCTAGTTAACTGTCCTTTTTTGTAGAAAGTACCAAACACATTTTGTTTGTTTAGTGCTCTTATGGAAGGATGTTTCATTGCTCAGAATTGAAAATTAACTACAACAAAATGAAACGAGACAACTGTGTGTTGGTTAGCTTTAGAATTCGAATGGGGGTACCTTACAGCAAGGGAACAAGCTGGCATGCTGGGTTTGTGGAGGGAGGAGGACAGAGAGAAATGATAAACAGAGAAAGAATATGAGCAGACAAAAGATCCTGTAATCCAGAATCTTGGATTTCGTTTTAAACATGGATTACCCGTTCCTCTTTGAAAATGTGCTATAAACCAATGCAAGAAGATGTCTTCCTGAGTTTGCCAATGGCTTTGAGAAGCACCAGAGAATACCAGCAGTGACAGAGTTTTGCTCTTGTTAACTCTTTCACTGTTGATCAAAGCATACAAGTAAGGGTCACTCGCTGCACAATTCTGTACAATCCATAGATATTTGCCTACCAATCTACCCAATTTGCATTATATGACCTTCTCTGTGGATACAGGATGGTTTCCAAAGAGCTTGAAGAAAATGTCCGTACAAACTCAATGGCATTTTTACTGGACTTTGTTGGGAGTTTCTCTACATAACTCAGCCATACAGCACCACAGGCTCTGCATATTGGCTATGCCAAACATTAACATCTCCCGGACATAACTTGGGCATTAAGATTAGTATGTGCAATGACTCCTCAGTGCAGCAGCTTGAGATCACCCAGAACTGCATGGCTGGCCCAGATTCTCTTGACCAAGAACTAAAATGTTTTCCCTTGCAAGCTGACTTGCAGACATCTCTGAAAAGAACTGAAGAGAGCAGGTGAAAAAACAAAACAAACCCACAGCCTTCCTGCCACAGAGAACCATGCACACAACTTTTCTGAAGGGACTCTGAAGATCTTTCACAGAAAGTGATGGGAACATGAAATCTGGATGGAAGATGGCCCCACAGTCACGCAGTGCCATTCACTGGTACAGCAGAAAATTGGTGTGATTTAGTCACACTGCAATGGCACAGAGAAAACACTTTGGTATGAAAAACAGACTGCTAACCTAACATCCCAAATTCCGTTACTACCTCACTTGCTCATGCCATGCAGTTGCACATAACGGTGCATATTTATAGACTAGAGTAGGACTGGAAGTTCAACAACACGTGGATTGGGAGTAGGACTGCATCGGTACAGAAAAGGACTATGAGCTCCTCCAATATGATGAGCAACGTCGTATGTCCAAAGTGAGACACCGGTCCAAAAACATAAATGAAAAAAATAGAAATGAAATACTGGGTAGACTTTTGCTCTCAGAATACAATGCCTTGTGGGGACAAAGCTGGCAGTCATCATAAAAGAAGGAAAAAAGTAAATTACAACATAATTAAGCACTGTTTTCTAACGCACATACTCAAGAAGGCAAAGCCAGAAAGTGGTAGCACCTCCCCAGCTGCCATTTCCAAACCTTTGAAATCTATTACTACGTTCAAATGCCTGCAACATTCACAGCTTGGTTTTGCTTTTTCACTACCCATCAGCATCAATAGCGAATATTATCTTCTAGACCAGCCTGTACACAGCTGCTTGGTTACAGAGAAAGTTAGAAAAACATGGGCAATTCCTTACCCGCTGGGCATCTGGTTAGTGCTACAAAGTAGTAAGAAAAAAACATGGTCTTCTCTCTAGTCCTCAAAATGCTGAAGATATGAAATAAGACAACTGACAGATATTCTCCCCACAAATAAATATGCCCCTGTGGAATGCAGGTTACATTCATTTTTGCCTATAGAATGAATTTAGATCGTGAAATCTGATACAATTTAAAAACTTGCAAGGAAAGCCTGAAAATGAACTAACTGAGCAACCACACAATTTTTTGATGTTGCTGTAATGCTTTCACTTCCCACTCCTCCATCTCCTCTTTAATTTATTATCCTTAGTCATGTCATTTGTGAACTCTTAGCATACGGTTAACTAGACAATCCTAGAACAGTTGACTACAGTATGCATAAAATCAAGCGTGCATTTTCGTAACAGGTGAAAACTTGCAAAACCAGTACACCAGGCTTTATTATGCTGTAAATTTTCCAGAACTATTTAGAAATAAAAACAGCTACAGTTACCAACCAAGAAACATACCCTATAGAATCCTACTGGATTGCAATGTTTTTAAGAAATATCCAACACACAAAAATATAGGAGCAAGGGTAAAATCAGTAGTCAGAAAGAAGCCAAAAAAGAAAACCTCGCTCTTTTGGTAATAAGTTTAGGAAGACAGTCATTTAAATAAGTTTGACATTAAAAATTGAATTAAAAATTTCAACAATTATCAACCCATATCAAATAAAGATAACATCTAATTGCTACTAATCTGGTTTGGGTTTTTAAATTTTCTGCATTTTCTTCTACTTAGTCTATAGTGACAAGGGAAAAAAAAACTCCTAAAGCCATGTCTAAACAAATGCATAAAAAGGCTTTGTAAAAGGCTCTTATCTGAGTATCACTAATTTTTACAACTGGAATTATAAATATTGATGCTTAGCTTAATTCTTTTCCCCACACATCTTAAGAGATCAAATTTAAAACAAAATGTGATAATAAACCCACTAACAAATTAGCTTCTAATGCTCTCTTGTTATAGTCAGCACATTCAAAACCTATTTTCCTGGAAAAGGTTCAAGTTTTTACTGGATACTTTCCAAGCAGCTCTGTGTCACAGTAATCTACCACTTTTTCCTTTACAGACCCTGGAAGTGCGCGGCCATTATCCAAACAACCTGAACATACTCCTCTAACCCGAAGACATTTCTAATGTTAACAAACTAACGTCTCAAAAAGACACGTAATCACACACAAACCTGCTATACTGCTGGGGGCACACCAAAGCATCTGACTAAGACAGCTTCATGAAATTATTCAGGTGAAGTGACTGACTGTTCAGAGAGAAACATTATTGTGATAGCATACACACAAAACCCTAATCAGGATAAAAAATATAAAGAGATAAAAGCAATGGCTTGAGTACACAGTGTCAATGGTTCAAAGACCAGCAAGAAAAGGAAGTGCTCTGGCATACACAATTTTAAGCGTGTTTCAGATGATACGAATTTTTATCTGTCATGCCTGTTAGCACCCCCTGACATGATGTGCACTGTCTCCATTTCCTTCCTCTGCTGTCATAACCTCCCAAACCAGGGTTGTTTTTTTTTTTGTTTGTTTGTTTGTTTTTTAATGTTAAGGTACAACATGGCAAAACAGCATAGAAGGACAGTCATGCAATAGCTCCTCCAGTGGAACAGACCTGGAGCTATATGCACATATAACATATGATAGGTTTGTCTTAAAGAGACTGTGGTGCAGATGTAGGATACAGCAACCTACTGTCCTTATGACTGGACTTGTAAGGGAGTGATCATTTTGCATGTGCCCAGTGTGAAAGGATTGCATCAGAGACTGGTGGGAACTCAGTACCCTCATACACAGCTCATCTGCAGCAAACAGTGCTTGTTTCTGCTCACAAAGGAAAACGGATGCACAGGTTAGAAAATCCAGGACAAAGAATGAAAAAACATAAAAACAGAGAAAAATGAGATAAATGAAAAGAACAATAACAAAAATAAGTAAATAAAAAACATTAAGCAAATGCCAAAATTCTTCCTCCCTGAGAATCAGTATTTTCTGTCTTTGAGGATACTGATTCCACAGAAGGAAAGCAAGCTCCACTGAGAAAACTATGGGGGGAAGGGAAAAATCAATAGCTGTCATTAATCAGAAGGGGAGCATTTAGAACTCCTACATAAATAACAAAGAAACTATCAGAATCATATCTCTACAAATTGCCTCAAAGATCTTTAAAGTGATCTACGAATAAGAAGTCAACTCCAGAATCATATTGTGGGATGAAAGGCAATATATGCAGGGAACATTTCCGTTCTTAATCATATATACAGGAACATCTGTCAGGATACATTTCACCATTTGTCCTCCCTTCCCCCCTTATGACTATTTTTCACGCAGTGAAACAGCAAAGACAGAGGATGAAAGCAACAACAAAAAAAATATGATCCACCACCAAACCGAAGACCTGTGGTTAAAGAGGCCAGCATTTTAATAATGAAAAAAAAAAAAAAGCTGGTTTCCCACAAAAGGCCATGTGCATTTTTCCCCAGAATCTCAGAGTTCAGTAGTTCATTTGTCTGTTTGCAGGACTCCTCTCTCATTTTTACACTGGGAGTGGAAGGAGGAAGAATTAGGCTCTTTAAAATCACTTTCTATTATCATTTAATAAAGGGCAGAAATTCTTGCACAAATCATGCCACTTAAGCTCTCTTCTTCCTTCTTCTCCATCCCCTTGCTAGCTTAGGAAAAGAAAATTCGCATCTGCAAAAGAAGGCAGAAAGCACCAAGTGCAGCTGTGCTCAAGGTCTTACCGTAAGAAACACCAGTGGCTTCACATGTGCCTCGCATAACAAACCTCTGCTTCAAAACCGTTTACAAAGACCAGTGCAGAGAAAAGAACAGTGACAGCAGCAACGGGGTGTCTTCATTTACAGAGGGCAAAATTCAGATCTGGACAGGTGCACGCTGTCCTGATTTATCCTATTTACACACACCTGATTTATCCAGACACTCTATTCACATCCTACCCATGGACATTGGGAAGAGATTTTCTCTGCTCTGGGACAGACAGTAGGAAAATGGTGTCTCCACTGTGACTTGGTGCTAAAAGAAAAAGCTAAAAGAAAAGAAATGCCACTGATCACACAGAGACCTGAGTTGCTAAATCCATAAGCAATTCTACCACCAGAGCTTTTAATGTGGCAACAGTAATTCACTTCTAAACTTCCTCACAAGGTATAGTCAAAGAGCCATGCAGTCTTAGCATAAAATGGTATCTTGCACGTGCATTTGCTTGATGCTTTTTTTTTTTTTTTTTTTTAAATCCACCGCTAGTAAGTCGAATTTCTGGATAGCAATCACCAAAAAGCACAGACTACATAGCTCTTTCAGTCCTACTTTCTGTTTTCTCATGGTTATAACACACAAATCCACGCTGCGTTGAATTTCAGCAAATTGTCTTTGTTTGGGATCTTCATACTGTAGAGCACAAAGAAAATTCTCCACAGAAAATTCTTCTCCTATCTGCAGTGATTAATCCTAAACCCCCCAAAAAAGATGTGGTGGTCAATTAGCTGTGGTGCCAAGGTTTGGAAAATCTTGAGAAACACGGAGGCAGAAGTCAGCTCTCCTGCCTGATCAGATACAGCATGTGAGCTGTAGCACTCGTGTCATATGCACTTACTTAAGCATAACGAGCAGGGCCTCTGGCATCAGCATATTGGCAGTGGGATGTAATAAGTGGTCTGCACTTCGCCCTGAAACATGTTACTGACTGCTCCTACAGTGATAGACCAATATAAATTCAGTAGCTACAACAGCTTGCATAAAGAGGAAAATAGTGGCAGCCCACTCCAAGTGTAGGAACAGCATTTAAAATCCACCCTTGGAGCATTTTTTCAGTAAATATGGAACCTGGAATTATTTACATTCTAATTACTTCTCTCAAAAATCCCTAAAAAGATCTTGTGTACTTCATTTTCACCTTCTTTAAATCAGGATAATGCTGCATATGGAAGAGATTTATTTAAATCAGGCCTTACCTATAAGGCTCTCTCTGAAGCTGGCACATGGGAAAAACACTACAAAAAACTCTCTTCACTTCCCCCACCCAAAAAAAAGCAGTGTCTTCAACCCGGCCATACCTCAGACAAATAATTAGAAACAAAAAGATGTTTGCTGAAATGTTTTTCCTCCTACGATTCAATTTCAGGGATTAGGTAGTGTCAAAAAATTTGCAGACCACGTCTCACACATTCTCAGTATACAAACAGCAAAGGAGCAATTAAACAGGGAGGAGTGCATTTCAGTATTTCTTTAGGTACACAAATGAACACAACCGAAAGCACGTACCCATTAAGTCAACCTCGTCTGCCACCTTCCCACTATAACAATCTGTGTACAATATACAGCAGGTGGCCACTTTGTTTTACAGCATCTAAGCTTCAACCACTGCTAAAGACCAGCACAGCCCTTGCACAAGCAATACAAAAGGGCTCGAGAGACAAGTGGCTTGTGCCAGTGCAACAACACAGTTGGGCATTTTGCTGCCCTTCCTTCCCCGTCCTCACTGAAGTTCCCATTTCTGAAGGCATGTGTTTTTTGCAGGAACGGCTTTACCACACAAACCAGAAAGCAAACGTTCACAGTTTACACAGGAAAAGCTTCTGCCACACCTCCCCACGGTCATCTCTCTGCTCGGGCACTGGGCATGGGGTGGCAAAGAGCATCCCTGCCCGGCCCCCAGTCCAAGCCTCAGCCGTCCTCTGCCCAGGTACCACCAGCAACATCATCCCGAGTCCATCCCCACCAAGTGCTGTGGCTCACCCAGAAGCCCCTCTCCTCTCTTCTCCACTGCACAGGCACGCACGAGAGGCAGAAAAAAAAAAAAAAACACCATCCGCAGGGAGGCAGAAATGCCGCTAAATTGCACACCTTCGCACCTAGCAGCAGAAGCTCTGGAGCACAGAGGCCCCGGGAGCAACAGCATGCGCTGACATTAAGTTTTTTATTATAGCCTGTGTGCACCTATCTGCATCTCAATACTCCCACAGCTTTGTGTACCTGCACACCTATAAAGTTGGTACAACAGGCGTCGTACTCCACATCTGTAAAAACGGAATACTCACTTAAAAATAACCAGAAATTACATAATTTCTGAGATGGAGCAAACAAGCACTTCTGCCCCAAACACAGGATTGAAATTTTGACAAGCAGTGTATTAAAGAAGAAACCTTATAGCTTGATGGTTATAAGTCACAATACAGAGGCATCCTTTTTTCCAACAAATGCCATTTGCTTATTTTTAAAGAAGACAATAAAAGTGACATAATAAAACAAAATGCTTAAAAATTAAACCAAAGCCTTCGTTCCCTTTTTTTTTTTTTTTACACTTTTACCCAGATATGTATAGAATGGTAAAAGCAAAATCATTTAAATCATTTCCTTAGTAATACAAGTAATATTTAAATAGATTTAATAGTGCTGCTCCAAACCAATGAATTATGAGTTTAAAACCTATTAAAATGTAATGTTTTTTTCCTGAGCTGAGGGGAGAGAGATTTAAATCCACTGAATTTTAATATTTCAGCTTGAGCTGCAGGAGGTAGAGAAAGTCCAAATGAACTATTCCATCAGCACCATTCAAGCATGAACATTTTAATCAGTTTTACTTCCTTGGAGTTCTCTAACACAGTTTACGCTGTCATTCTGAAAGCACTTAACACAGAGAGTGTGAAAAACCACCAAGGCTTGTTATTGCCTTCACAATTGATGGCAAATAATTTTGCAGACTTCCTATCATTAAAATGTCACTGCTAAAAATTGAGGTTCAGCATTTCTTGTGCTAAACTGCATTTTCTTTGAACACCATCACATACCTGTTCTTAAGTTTTTGGAGCATTTATCTGTTTCTGTGATAAACAGGCAGTAGCCTCCATTTCTGTCTTACTATCCAAATGCAGTTGAAAACTGACTATTTTAAAACAGGGAAAAAAAAACATACTCTGATAAAATTCTTATAAAGTTGCAAGTTAAATTCCCTGGCTCCCTTATTAAAACGTAACCACACTCACACAGCATGTTCCGATTATATAGTACAATGGATTAAAAAAAAAAAAACATTTTAAGAGAGTTAGACAACTCAATTTAGTAATACAGGAAATGAAAACATCATTCCTAATTAGATCATATTACTGATTTAAGGCTACAATTTGTGTGTTGTTCCAACAGTGTGAACTTGCAGTTTCTAATTTAAAAACACGGCAGCTATGACACATGACGAGATCAACTGGATGCATTATGTTGCTCATGCCGATGCACCCAACCTGGAGAGGGACACTGAGTGTGCACTACTAAGTACCCCAAGCAAGAATCCTGCACCATACTGCCCAAAGCAAATACCACCAGATGCAGATTTACAATCCTCTTGCAGAGCATGCTTATGATACATAGTTTTGGTTTAGTTTTTCTCCCTGTATCTCTCAAGAAGAAGATGGATGATATTTAACTTGTTTCAGTCCGTCAACAGTTTTAAACTGAACATGACCTGTGAAAGAAGTCATTATAACTGTGTTTCATTCCATTAAACACAACGAGTTTGTTGTCAGGAGAACAAGCAGTCTCTCCAGGTTCCAGGCTCACTTCAGTATTTTGCATTTAAACTGCACGGATCAGTGATTTGGTTCATTTACCAATGAAGATAGAATAATATTGCAAAGTTAAAAAGGTGCTTCATCAGATTCCATTAAATCAGAGAACATTCATATAAAAATATATATGTGAAACACAAAGAGAGACATGATTTGTGCACATTCTTTTCTTGTGCCATACCCCATTCCAGTAAAATGCATTTTAAACTCTAACCGTAGTTCCTCCACTCAAACGAAAAACAGTTCAGCATCAACGAGGTGAACTGAATATGGCCCCAAAGCACTGAGAAATCTAAGCTACATTTGTATTTCAAAAACTCAGACACTGCTTCTGCCTTCTTCCAATACACAATTCAATGGGTAATTAACAGATATCTTTTGAAAAACTATCAACAGAGAACAAACACTGGAAGCTTTTTAAATATCGGTGTTAAAAGAACACAAACTTTGTCAGACTTACCAAGCAGCAAAATAATATAAAACAACATAATTAGAGATATAAAGAAGACATGATTTCTAATTATGTGTTTTGCTTTTTTTTTATTGGTATTCACTTTACAAAGTATGACAAGCCTTTTCGAGTCCCTTGCTACATTTTCAGACTCTGAATCTCTCTAAGAGCAGGCATAAAATTATTGTAGATATTCATGCAACTAGAACTTAAGCTCTTTCGATAACTTGCTATCTTATTTATTCAATTTTCAATGAATCTCTTAAAGACTGAATTAGATTACTTCCCCTTAAATCTGATGAACATGAAATTTTCAGTCCGTATTGCTCCTGTTTCTCTAAAACTATATAGAGGGCTACACAGCATTTTTTAAGTCAACATAAAACAAGAGTGAAAAAAAGGAAGGTAAAATCACTCTTCTGAGGGAGATGAGAGCTATCCCTTTTTAATCCACAGAAACAAAACTCAGATATTACAAAGATTTCAAGCAATGGAATCTCAATTGACTTGAAAAGATAAATTCAGACAGCAACAGACAAAATAGGAAATTCACTTCTGTCTGCCGGGGGCAGACCAACAGAAGTAACTGCTGGGCTCCCAGACAAGCTTCTAGACTCTATATTTATTCTGTGTAGTTTAGCGGTTCATGAAGGCAGGATAAACTTAAATAACAAGTGCAATAGGCAGTATCTACAATGCCACATGCTCTACATCAATACACTTAACATTTACTAGGAATGTAATTACTTTTCACAGTCTTCCTAATATATGCAAGGGTGAATGACAAAAACGTACACAGACTGTGATATATTCATATGCATGTGTGTGCATGTACACACGCACAACGGTACGTGCATATACACAACAACACTACGTACACACTAGCAAAGCAGACGTAAAAACTTCTACAACAAAGAAGCCAACCTTTAGATACTTACTTTATGCAAAGAATGTTAATAGAAGGCAATATTTTTGGTTAGGTAATGAAAACTAATTGGGAAATTATTCATCTCCCACTCTCCCCACTGGAGCGTAAAAGACGTACAACAAATGTTATTCATGATTCTACACGACTCGCTCTGATTCACCCCCTTCTTTCTAACGGGTACTTCAGAGGAAATAAAGGTTACTCTTTTCCATTTATATCTTCTAATTGACTACCAGTGTTTTCTTGTGGTCAGAGGGATACAAAATAGAGTTAGAAACAGCCTATTAAAAACAAGCTACAATCAGACCACTGCTCTACACTACCGTCAGCAATGATCAGAAGAGTCCTGATTTCCTTGTTAAAAGACAGAGGCATAATTGAAGCAATATCTTCACTTCAGATTGATTATTCGGCGACCCTTATCCACATCTTCACTCAGCAATTTGAATTTTAATGAAAGTAAATGGAATAATTAGCATTTCAAAGTGTGTTTGATACACTGAATAAAAAAAAGGAAAAGACTTTTATGTATAATCTATACACAAAAGAAAAAGCATTTGGGAGGGGGCAGAATATGGGAAGTACAGTTGTAGTGTCTTCATTAGAATAACTTAAACAACTGCTTTTACCAGCTGCATAATTATACATGTGAATAATGTGCTATTAAGCTATGACTTCTCACCTTTATTTTATGTAGTGCGAGCAACCATGGCTTTTGTTGTTATGCCTTTCCTCTCCACTCATAAAATGTAAACACTGTGGCTGCCCACACCCATAAACCTTGCAGGGCTTCTGTACTACCAGCCAATACTGCTGGTCGTAAAGCTTTTAAAAGAGGGGCTCCCCCCACCTGTATTTTTAGACAACCGGGACTGGATCCTGTGAACGAACTGGGGAAGGGTTATTGTGCTTCTTTTCCTTTATTTAAGCAAAAGGTACCTGAATCATTTTTTAACGTATAGAGAGAAATGTGTGGCGTATATTTATGGTCTCGGGCTACCGCACAGAAAAACACAGGGGCAGCAGCAAGGGGAATAACCAACCCCTCAGCAACGCACAGCGCATCATACAAAGGCTATCTGTTAGCATGGCTAGGGGAGCAGGCTGGCAAGCAGTATGCAAAGGAAGCAATGTGGCTTAAAAAGGACAACAGAAAACAGATACCCACTCCGCTTCAGGGAATGGATACAACAGACATTAACCCTCTTAGTCTTCTCAGCGCAGCACAAGCGGAAGTTTTCAAGCAGCAACCAGCTTTTACAAAGATCGAGCTACCCAACTCCCTTCCCCACTGCCCCCAGCTTTTGCCCACCTGATAGAAATGAGTTCAAAAAAGAAAGAAAGAAGAAGAAAGCTGTTTTCAAATACTATTGGAGCTGAAACGGAAAGACCACATACCCCAATGATTGCGTTCAGTTCTGCCATGGTCACTTGCTTGGCACGCTCCACAGCCTGCACCACTTGTTGCTGGTGCTATAAATGAAGATCAGAAACAGAATAAAATTATTTAAAAAAAATACTAAGCACAATTTTTTTTCCTTTTTTTTCTTTTAAATCACATGCAGGTCTTGAAATAATTGTTCTCTAACAGGCAGTCAAATTCTGTGTATAAGGTAAGAGGAAGATTTTATTTATGCTATTACTTGACAGGAATTACACCCTTGCCACCAAAAAGAGCTATTTTATAACCCAGCTATATGGGGGACCTGTCTTCCTTTTGTTCACAAGCACAGTGTGCTCCTGAATTTACATGCCACCTTAAAAAGCAAACCTTAAAGGCATGGAAACTTTTTCATTAAAAAAAAAAAAAAAAAAGGCATACTGGAAAATGAAAGGTATGTATTTTCAACAACCACACAGTGCCCACATCACTGAAGGATATACAGATTCTCCTCCTTGGTACATTTCAAAGCAGCTCAACCGTAAGAAAGAAATTTAAAATGCCATTCACAATTCTGTCAAACACGTGAAAGAGAACTAATTATTTCAATCCCCAACATGTAAATTTTAATAGCTTTAAAAAGTCCATCAAAAACACATGGTCTAATTAACAACACAGTTTACAAGCTTCAGTGGTTATATTATCTCAGTTTGAGTGATACTGTATTAGTGCAGTAAATTCAAAATTGCTGTATGCTGAAAACTGACTGGTATTTATTTGAAAACATCAGCTACAAATAAAAGCAAGGTCCTAATCCTGCAACCGGACCTGTGCCAGTTTGGAGCTCCAGTGGTAGCAAATTCATCTGTACATGCAGCCTTGCAGGATCAGCATTAGAAACGACAAATTGGTGCAATGTAGGGCCAGGGCGAACTGCAAGTAGGTTGTATGATCGGTACTGGGCGTGAATCACCTTTGATTTAGAGCCACAAGCTGAGCATGGTAAGGCAGCCTGAGCTCGGACAGCAGCAAGGGCCCTACGGAAAGGCTCTGTTGCACCAGGGTTTGGCATTCAGGGATACGTCAGTTCTCGGTGTTCCCCCCACTACTATCTTTGTAATAAAGGGAAAAGAGAGTCTGCAACACAGAAACAAAAATCACATTGTCCTTTCCCCTAAAAGCTCTCGGGACAAGGAGAACCAAGCCTAAAAATCCACCCATAACCATGAAAAATGTTGACCCCAGCTACGAAAAATGGATGCTTGCAATAATGAAAGAGGTAATCTAGAAACATTCCTGGAGGGTAGAAAATGGTTTTAAGGTTTGTTTGTTTTTAAGCAAAGAAGAATTAAATGACGGAAATGCCAGGAGAGCAAATAACATACTGCTGCAAACAGAATCACAGCAGTCCCATTTAGGGTTTTCTAAAGCTACAGTGCTAACATAAACCAAATCTGTCACTTAAGAGCAGCCAACATAAAGAACAAAAAGCAGGCCTGAACATGAGCAAATGTATTCTTGGCATTTGGGAAAAAAACCTGCAGTGACTGATGTATCACCATCACGGATAACCGCTAAAAAGGAAATTACAATTCTTAAGCCTCGGGTTCCTGATGATGTGTTATCATCTCCAGGTCATCACGTGATGAGGACAGGTACAGCTTGCATAAATAATGTAGCTGAAAGCCCTGTGATACGTGGCTTTATAAGGCAAGGGGGTGACCATAAAAATTGCAACACCATTTTCTGGTGGAGGTCATTTATATCAAAAATGGATCATAGTGTTTGATCCTGTAATAATAAATAAATAAATACAAAATAATAATAATTAAAAAAAAAAATAACTTATTTGGAAAACAAAAACAACCCACCTCATTTACTGAGAGGTTTACAGTCATCATTGCTTTCCTAACATCCCCTAGGCAATGCCATTTTACATGGAAGTAAAGACAGGAACGTAGCTCTTGATTTGTACATACGAGCACTCTTAACAATTCCAACACCCATTTAGTTAAATCCTGTTCCCAGGGCCATGGGGAGGAAAAGAAAAACTTCTGAGGAACCTGCAGAAAGCTGGCCTAAACCATCAAAGCTATTGCGGAAATGACTCCAATTTCCATCCAGGCTTTGAAAAAATAAGTCAACTCCGCAACAGTTTAAATGGTTTCTTTTCCTTTACAGCAAATGTATAAAGAATGGCTCTGAAGAATATTTGGGAAAAACATCGTTTCATTCCCAGGTGAGGAGAACAGAAGGTGGAAGGGTCGAGTACCAAAATCTCACTTTAAGATTTTTGCTGAAAAGCACTGTAAAGACAGAAATTCCCTAAGCAGTCTCACAAGGCATCTTTCATTGATTCTAATAGGTTTGGGATCAAGCCTTCATAGAGAGGAGAAAACCCATGGGCCTTATAACACTGAACCTAAATTAGGTATAGTAGAAACAATTAAAACTCTCTATTGCTAGCTGCTTTAACATTGATTTAATCTTCAGTGGCACGGTATGCACAACACCCAAAATAGATGGTCTGTAATTAGCCTCTCCATCATTTCCAACTCAGCTCAGCAACCCACTCTCATCCAGCTCCCTCCCTGCTCCTTGACACCCCACCGGGGGCCTGCCCCGAGCGACCCATAAGTTACTTCGAGTCACAGATGCAAACAACACGCACCACAGCATCACAGCAAGCGAAAACTGAGCAGTCCCTGCACCGACTTGCACCTTTTTGGCGTGGGGACCCCAACTCATTTGCCCCAGCAGAGCAAACAAGAAGGCACAGGGCAGTGCTCCGGGGTCCCAGCACAACCCGAAGCCCACGTGAGGAGCAGGCAATGCACACAGTGAACAGGGCGGCAGCGCGGAAGGACAAACAGCCCTGCTTCCAGATGGATGCTCGGAGGCATTCTGCTGCAAGTGCTCCAGTAACCAGCAGCACCGTGTTAACACCACACGGTAGTCAGCCCCTCAAGTGGTCATGGAAAGGCTTAAAGCCAGGTAAGAAATACATAAATAAATAAAAATGTGACTTTTCTTTTTCCAGCTGAGTAAAGACAGGGGGTTGCAGCTTTCACACACACTTTAATGCTAGCCTTCCTCCCTGTACACAAACAAATAACAAACCATTTTTCTTCAGATATGAGAAAACAGTATTTTGCATCGCATTTAACAGGCCAGAGCAATGAACTCAATACCCTGCCCTGCCTGTCACCCTGACTAGTATCGTTTCTCGTTTTTAACTTCTTCCCTGTCTCTTCTCTTCATCCCCTTCTGTTTTCTGTAATGAGCAGTGTCTGCAGTTGCCTTCTGTTGGAAAATCTTCTCCTTTCAGTCTCATGGTGGGTACTGACAGAGACCACAAGTAGGATGGAGGCATCTTCACCATCACATTGTCTTACCACACTGTCTGTCACCTAGCCCTGGCTCCTGCACATGCGTTGCAGCATAGTAGAAAATACCTGGGTTTTGTGTTTTTTTTTAAAACATGTCAGAGCTCCCTGCTGCTTCCAATGACAGGCGAGCCATGCTGATGGCAGCCAAGCAGCAGAAATTCCTCCTGACAAGCATGCACAGGAGCTGGTGTTAAAAATACCTAATTCCAGCCTTTCTCAGCACCACTAACAAAACGCGATGCAAAACTCGATGAACAATTTACTTAGCAGAAGCAAGTGGATTCTGCTATGTTTTATTCATATTATTTTGTTGTTGTATTATCTGTTTAGAGGGAGTACAGACCAGGTCTTGCTTAAGAACTGCAGCAGTGTCATTCTGAAAAGCCTGATCTAGAGACAGCATAATGAGATGAAGCAGTGCCGAAAACACTAGTGAGAACCAGAGAGAAAAAACACATTTACAGTGGAGTACAGCACTCTTAGAAAACTAAAAAGGACCAGCAGGGTCACTGTATCCACACACTGTAACTCAGACAAGAGATAACAACCACTTCATAAAATCCTAAGAAAACTACTAGTGATATATGCATAAATTGCTAATAAGATGCCTTTCTTGGTAGAAGGATTACAGATACCTGACAGCTCCCTTGTACTTGTTTCAGCTCTAGCTTGGGCAAGCCCTAGAGGAAGGCAGATAGTTTTCTCAGAGTTTTCTCTGCCTTTCGTATCTCAGACCAACAATTACTTCCTTTTGAATAACATTTAAGGACTCCTGCTCTGCTTCTGTATAATGTGTGTCATGCTCTTCACCCAAATTTACTGAGCTTTAGAAGCACCTCCTGGGAATATACATACAGAGAAGATCAAGCATGTTATGGCCCATATCCACCTTGCAAAACGGAAACCATCCGCTAATATAAAGGTGTTTGAGGAGAAACGACTGGATTTGGTAACACATGCAGCATTTCATTTTTGTGTGTTTCTTTGCACATATGCATGAAATTGTTTGGCATTTGATCGTGCTTCTAAGTAGACGTGACCACCTTATTTTGCATGGGGAACTGAAGACCCCCATTAAAGAGCAAGTTGTCTGGCTTGTTGTTATCGAAGTTCAATGGTAGTTGGAAGGGATGGTGAACCTTCAGAAAATGTTTCTCATAGCTTCATCCAGTCTACATAATGCTTGCAGTGTGGCATGGAAGTCAACAGGGGACAATCCTATGAACATTTGTTTGGCTTCTCAAGCAACATTTGTAGCTTGTGCTGAGCTCCAAACTGCCACGACTACTTTGTTAGCTGTAAATCAGTCAGCTTGTGTGTGTCTGCATGAATATAAACACAGTCAATATTTACTCAAAATCAGGTAACCATGATATAAGAGCAACTGTAGTCACACTGAGCAAACACAGCACTCCAGCACATGAGTTCATTTGCCTCTCAGGGCACACTGACAGCATTGAAAGGCAATAGCCACTGGTTGCACCCAGTCACACACACCACGTTGACCAGACAGGAACCAGACTCAACTTGAAAGCTGCAGGGTTATGCAAACGCCATGCTGTGCTGCAGCTGGTACACTCAGCTGAGAAGAAGCATAAATTAGCAGAGGCATAATTTACAGCTTTAGACCCCAAACGAATAGTGTCTAACTGGTTAGATCATCAGATGATATGAACATCAGCTACCTACACCAGCTGCAGCTGATCTACTTTAAGTTAACTGAGTGCTAACAGTTACTCCAAGTATTTACCTACAGCTTGTAGGTACCCCCTTCCTCATATATAATAGAAAGTACTTTGAGAACACTGATATCTTACAACATCACACAGAGGTGGAAAATGACTGTTGCAACACAGGAAGTCTGCAACAGCAGCAGAAATTGAACGCTGATCACCACTGAGGTTCATCTCATGCCCCGACCACAAAGTCATTCTTTCTTATCAAAATGGGAAGCTTGTCTTTCTTGATGATATTCTTTACAGTCTTCCTAAGCTGGAGTCAACGTAAAAACAAGGTACCACTTGACTGCATATTTAGGCAGGTTAAAAAAATTTATTTTCAAGGTATACTTAGGTAATCTACAGCACTGTAAAACTGACTCAAGTCTTGTGTCTGGAGAACTTCCTGAATATTTTACTGGATTGCTCCTTGAAACAAAGCAGGCAGTAAGGCACAGTAGGGTGACGTATTGTAATTGCATCCTTTTCATGAGATCTCTAGTGATTTTGGCCACGATTTCTTACTTCTAAGTGAGTTATCGCAAGCCATTGATTCCTTACAAAGTTAACAAGCAATAAGACAAGTTAACCTGGTGCTATTATGAGGCAATAATGTTGCCATCAGTGCATGTAACCACTGTATTTTGTTCATTTTTCCCTCAGGCACAATACAAAGGAGTCTGATCACATTTTTCAGCCACTATTCCACAATTAGACTGTATGCAAACTGCATAAACAGCAAAAGCATGCTGCAATTCAATTCTCTATTAATCTAGATGATGAAATAAAGAGGCTTCCATTAAGACTCTTATTTCTTAAAGATACAAATTAGATAGAAACCAAGACTAGCAGAACGCTCAAAACTGGAGATCAGTTCTCTTTTGTCTCATCAGCATATGCTGCCGAAATAACCTGATTTTAAGAAGTGTTTGTATTTATAGAAGTCATGCAGTCACCAGTATTTTCTTAACCCCGATATGAAAACTATCACAATCGGTGGCACTGTCAAGAAATGTGAAAAGTTTTTTTGTACTTCCCCTTTCAATCTTTCTTTGCTGTCTAGCCCTGCTCCATTCTTGCTAGATGAACTAAAAAACACGTTTGCCTCCAAGCAAGACAAATGTGTACACTGGCTTTTTGGAAGTGTTCCCTTTTGTCTTTGTCAGTGCATGTAAAAATACTGAAGTTGTGAACTTTTCTTGACCTCTCCATTTCCTTTGTAGCCTGAAGAGCTTTGACATCACAGAGCATGCACAGAGAAGCAGATGTAAGACTTGGTAAACAAGACATGCAAACAGGTGAAGGAAACTTTACGGGCCATGGTTCTGAAAAGCAAAGGCTCACTAGCACAGAAACCATAAGAGATATTGTTTTCAGATCTAAAAACTTAACTCAAAGCTCTGATTTAAAGCCTAAAAAAGAAAACGGTGGTCACGAAACATACTGACAATAGTGCGCTTAAGCCCTTACTGCATGGTACACTACCCATGACAGAAGCGGGACAACTTCATTTACTAAATTTACAATCTGGATCATCTCTGTTGTCTACCTATATAGTTCTTACAACAAGCATATTAGTGAGAAAGCCACTGAAATGGTTAAGTTCATGATTATTTTAAAATTATGTTCTCCATGCCTGGCTTGATGGCCGGGAGGTTGTCAAATAGTGATCAGAGCCCTTGGCTTATAGTTCAGAAGTTACAGCATGTGAGCATCACAAGGGAGGTTCACATTGACTGAGGGAAAGTAAGAAGCACGATGTGAAGCCATCACAATGCCTCCTCTCTCTAATACATGCACTTAAACAGTGTCAATACCAGCTTTCGGGAGAATGACTCCAGGGTGATCTAGTACCAGGGAGAGGAGAGCATGATGCAAAACAGAGCAGAGAAAAAGGAGAGAGTCTGCTCACCTATGTGGGATGCCACTAACACTAAAGCTCAAAAACTCACTGCCCTTTTTTTTTTTTCTAAAAAAAGAAGAAAAAAAGAAAAAAAACAAAACATTCCACATAGATGGTGTAGACACTAACACTTTCAAAATCAGAGCTAAAGGCCAAAATTTAGCAGTCACTGTAAACAAAACATATCTCATTTCAGATGTACTCCCTGGCAAGAACCAGACCTGCTCCAGGAAAAACAGGCTAGGTTCTGGAAGCAGAGCAGGCAGAGCAGTGCAACTTGCTTGTGTACCAGAGTTCTGCTTAGGATTTCATCTGAAAATAGCAGTACCAATAGTAGTACAGCAGTACAGAGTTTCTAAACACTGTATCACATACTCAGGAGAAGATGTCTCTGTCATGGAAATACTGATCGTGTGCCTTCGCCAAGATCACAGCTTTGCCTGCCAAGTACTCACCCCTGCCTTTGTTTCAAAATCGTGACATTTTCGTGCTTGCTTTAGCATGAGTATGAATCAGCTTTACACTTCATTTTTATATGCTGTGTTATTCCTGTGCAGCAAATAAACCCCCCTAACTAGAAGTACAGCGATTCCGTAGCAGTCGAAGTACAAAATCAACAGTTACCCGTTTTAGATCCACGCAGCACTTGAATTCTGGTCCCCCAGCAATCTAACTAGATCATTACACATCATTTAGTTTCCGCAAACCCATCTTTATAAGCAAGGAGCACTGCTGCGCTCGCAAACACTGCCAGGTCCTAGTTTTGATAGCGTCATTCTCGTTTCAGACGCAGGCAGACGTGGGCGCATGTACACAGGCAGCATCAGTTGAACGCTGGCGCTGAGCACACAGCCCCTGGTACGTAGCAGGATGAGCAGCTCTCTTGAAATGCAATGGCACTTTATGGAGCAGCTGAAAAGGTGGCGGAAAGAGCCCTAGCATATTCTCAGGCACGGGTATGATGTTTTACGTATGCAACACAAAGAAATACAGCTTCCAGCTTTGACTTCTCAGCTACTGAAGCGAAACCACACATTAAACAGATGCGCACCAGCGGGCACTGTCAGACCCCACCTCCCCGTCCCTCTCCCCCAGTAGGGTGGGCAGGGGAAGCCATCACGCACCCGACATCTCCTGTCATGAACCACGCTGCCATTTCACTTTGCACATGCCTGCGGCTCCAAGGCTCCCTCGCTAGCTCCAACCAACTCCCGCAAATCCCAGTGCCCCTCCAAGTATCTACTGCGCACTCGGGATAATACCGGCAAAGAGTAATTTGGAGAAAATTAGTGCTTAGAGAAATTAGCTCACAGTGAGTTTCAATCTTCTGTCTATATTCCCCAAATACGCAGAAAACATAAAAGGATTTATGGTAATAAGTAATCTGGGATGCGGAGAGAAAACACGCAGAAAAAAAGCTGCATTTATAGGTCTATTCTGTTGAGCACCACTACTCATTTCACCAATACATAAGCTTCTGCCAAACTTTAAAGCTTGCTGCCAGGAATGTAGCACAAATCATGCCTTTCTAGCATTTTTGCAAGCTACCCTCTGATTTCAGGTTGACAAAGTCAGAATTGTGAGCAAAACTGTGTTTGTGTGCGACAGCAAAGTATTTAAACAAGTAAAATTTTGCTTAACACATTACAACACACTCAATTTCATAAACACATTTAAATGACATTATAATAGAATTGGAGAGGATAATTAAGTTACAATGAGGACAACGCAGTGGAAAGTCATCTACAAGCACTATGAGATTCATAAATGAACAGTCTCAACACAAAGTCCCATTTTTGTAACAGATATGATGAGGCAATTGTTTAGATTAGTACCAGTGCAAACTACTACCTACCTCTTGGGACAGGAAGGGAATAACTTGTGCACATATAGCGTTCAGCCTCTTGACAATTTCTGCCTGCAAATGACAAGAAGAAAGAAGTTTTAATTATATAAATTCTCAGATGCAACTGTTACCCATGAGCACAGAACATATGTTTGTTTGTTTCCATCTCTAGCCATCTTCTGGCTAGGATAGCTTAGCAGAAGCATTTGGACGCCTGTTCAATAGTACCTAGCAGACAGTCATTTCTGGCTAAAAAGTTTTACAGTTTAGAACTTCCATATAAGACAAAGAGAAGTTAATTTTCATTATATAAACAAATATATTTGTTTTTAAAGAAAGACTCTTCTGGAGATTTAACAAAAAAGAAAAACAAAATACTGTGTATTGCACTAAAATCTCTCCTAAGAGGCAAAAAGAAGTATCACTTCAAATTACAACAATGCCACTGTAAGTGAAGGGATCAAATAAACCAATTACTTCTGTATGTACACTGGGAGAACATTAGCAATACTATATATAACTTCACTGATAATAATTTTACACATATTTTATAAATTTATATTTATATATTCTTGCATAGTTGTATCATATTTTTGCCATTATCAAATCCAAGGTTAACAGTAGTTACTTTCATGATGCAGACCATAATCATGATCAGAAATGGATAATATATGATGCTTTATTTCTACGCTGCAGATCAATTCTTATTCTGTGTATCTAATCTGCAAATCTCAATAGAGACAGAGGAGATTTGGAGAGATAACACAAGAATTACAGCTTTAGTGACAGAATATTTAAAGTGATGTAGACTTTCTTACAATAAATTGTAACTTTCTTATAATAAATTATAACCACGGCCAGTTCTTCATTATACAGTAGGACAGAATGCTCTTCCTCTTGCAAAATCACTAACCATATGACAAAGACGTATAAACTTGTGCAATTTGGGCTTCCTTCTTTTATCAGCAACCCCTCTGGCCTTTTTGCTATGCAGTCTCTTAAATTGCACAACCTTAGAAATGAACCGACAGAACAGAAAAGCACAGAACTAGCATTAAAAAAGACAGAACTACACAGAAAATAAACCCGTGTTCAAGGAATATTACAGTTACATAGCTACATAACCAGAAGACATGGAATGCTGGAGGTAAGGGCATGTGTGAAACTAACTCTGCCCCCTTGTGCGTACTATGACACACTCGTGTTTACACATGCTACTTCTCAATACAATTTCTTCATTTCTCCAAAATCCATTTAAACTCCCATAGGTTATTTATGTATCAATCTCTATGTTGCACTGTCCCAGCATCTTCTCACTGATCTTCATGATTTATGCAAGTCCCCATCTCACTAAAGTTATGCATTTTAATACGTTTGACATTCATCTACTAGACGTTTTCTGTTTTACCAGCAAGCATAGACACCTTAAATGACACTTGAGAATATTTCATCACAAAGCTAAATTATCTGCTGATTTCAAAGGTCTATACATGCCTATAATATCAGATATGCTACAATGCAAAACCTAAATACTCCTTTAAATAGACAGTGTTTGCTATTTCATCCTGAGATTTATGAACTGCTTGTTACATTAAGCAATACAGGGAGCTACAAGATGTGTGTCTAAGCTTCAGCCAGAAAGGCTTCATGATCTAGTACTGCATTATTTGAGAAGCAGTATTTGATTAAGGAATTGTAGACTGTAATACAATGCACTCTTAAAAAGTACCTGTGCTGTAGTAGTTCAAGCACCATTAATTCAGCCATTTCCAAATTTTGGGTCCCAGCCACAGTGGGTTTTTTTTGTTTCCCCACCCCACCCCAAGGAATCTCCTGAGTGCCTTAAAACCAAAAAGAAAACTACATGTCCTGCTCTTGAAGGCTTTTCCACATGAAGAGAAAACACCAAAGCACTGCTGTCCGTGACTCAAGGTGGAGTCCCTCTGGCCTACCCTTTAAGCAGTAATAAAACAGAAGTGATGCTTTTCTCACTATGGAACAACTCCTCCTAAACAATTCCACCCATAAAATGCCTGTCACAACTACACGCACCTCCCACACAGCCCCAGGGGACTTTTCCCTTGGCTATGCTCAGCAGAAGACTACTCCCCACCTTAGCTGGACAACTCAAACTCAGTGATCGAATACGAGCAGTTACACAACCTTAACAGACCTCTTGGTATCAGCCGCACCAGAGTACAGAACAGTGGGGGTCCCTTCATGCAGGAAGGTGAACTGAGCGAGAAAGCACCTGGCCCAATGTACAGAGAAGAAAAAAGCTCAGTGAGGGCTTTAGGAGATGCTAAGACATCCCTCAGCCATAGTTCTCAGCTAGCCATGGGGCCTGCTGGACCAGTCACAACAGAGCTGAGAAGCCTAGGCACAGCCTCTAAAACTAAGATGACTTCCTTGTTAAAATGGTCTTCACTTCCCATGGCAATGAGCTTTCCTTGTTGTGTGGTCCTGCGTACACTTGCATTTTACCATCTGCAACACTAACGCTTAGATAAAATTCAGAGCAGTTTCCAGAAAGACAGTTGTTTTGAAGAGCAAAAATAACTATTGCAAGGTCCTGGCAAGGGAAGCAAAAGGAGGAAGTGATCAGTAAGAAGTAGTACACACCATCTCACGGCACTGCTATGCAAAAGGCAGTGATAGAGCCACCTGATGAAGGGGGAGTCAAAACACCAGTTCTGGGAGTGCCGCTTCACATGGCACTCAGCAGACCCCTCTGCTCCTCAGCAGAGTAAGCATGCAGCAAGGAAACACCCCAGATAAGCAGCAGGACTTGACTGAGAGTCTGCAGAGGTATAGCTGGACTGGGACATGGGCTGCCTGACCCTGGAGATCACAGATTGCAGGAAAGAAAGTGCCAGGTACGTGCACAAATGCTAGGAAGGACATGACACATTGTGCAGTCTGACAACCTCAAAAGACCTGCTCTGCTTTTGTCTGCCAGAGACAGGGAGACTTCACAAAGGGTACACAATCCACTTTATTATTCCACAATGCTTTGGGGCTTGACTCTAAAGCAACTGCTTTTCAACTTCCTCAGAAAGTTGTCTTTGGATGCCTCTTGCTATTGCCAAAACAGACACTGAGAACTGTAAAACAGACACTGAACTATTCTTGAATATTCGAGGATGAAGTCTTCAATAATTTCAAAAATATTCCAGAAAGGGTTAGCACTTCAGCATTAGCCCTCCAGTGCCTGCAGATATTGCTGGGAAGACTTTAATTACGCTTCAATTATTCCTTAAATTCAGAAAATAAAAAAATCAGAAGCTCCTTTACAAACGAGCCAAGAGCATGGCCTGCAGATGAAGTTCACCTAGGTTTATGTTAGGTTCATGTTCTTATAAGTGTTGCCAAAAGCATCAGAAATGCACTACAGTCAACCCTTCTTCCAGCTACTCTGAAACCCCACAGAGGTGCTGGACTCGATGGCAGAGGGACATTCAGTGCTTGGGACTGAAACATGATGCCCAAAGCAGCATACAAAATTTTAAGGGGGTCTTGCTTCTTTCCCAAATTTTCATACAATTTCTCTAAATCGTAATTTCATACCAACAAATTTGTTTCTTTAGCCATCAGCAAGTATTTATAGCAAAAAGTATGGGCAAGCTGTATGCTCACACAGCACATTTGTCAGCTTATAGCAATGAGCAGGTTATCAGAGGCAGAAAACTATATGATTTGAGAATTCAAAGTGGATTTATACACAGCTGAGAACACATGGGTAAAAAAAGGCACAAAGCATGTTTGGTGTTTTAACTCTAAAGTCTCCTGATGCATGTTGTGTACTCAAACAGTCAAATGTGAAAGGCATTTTTAAACAAATGCTTATTATTTTAAGTGTAAAGATGGCAGGGATGCCTGAGGATACTGTTCGTTTTGCCCGAGGAATGTTGTCTGCAGTAAACATCTCCAGTGGTCCAGAATTGAACAGTTAACACAACAACACTCAGCGATGCAAGAATGTTTTCTCATCGCCTCGCTCAGTGTTAGGTATTAAACTAATGATCCCAAACCGTAACAACTCAAGAACCAAAACACACCTTTTGTGTATTTGTTTTTTGCTTAGTATGAAGAAAAAAATAAATAACAAAAGTAAGTGATGTACAAAACAAATCTTAAAGTAGACATTTTAATTTAGTAAAAGCAAAGTATCCTCTGCCATGGCACTGCAACCACTTTTGCAATTAACTGCATAGAACAATCCAACAGCAATACACTCAAGTGCTTATTACAACTGCAATTTGACAAAAAGCTAACCAACTAAAGCTAGTTAGAGTGGATTTCTCACAAGGACACCCTAAGATCTGAAGGTGTAGACATTGATAATGCAGGCTAGCGTCTTGGTAGGCCTACTACAACCATGATTAGACAAGACCTGAAAACTCCCACTGGCGTAATGTACAAAGTAAGAGACAAAACAAAAACACAAGTCTGCGTTACATTTCCATGTTGACAGAGACTTTTAGAAATATATGTTTAAATAGCAGTTTAAGACCTTCTATTTTCTCTTAGATGCCATACCAATGTTTTTTTCATGATCAGCCTAATTGGCAGGAGAAGGAAAAAGTATGATTTCATAAAATAAGGCAGCCAATTCCTCACATTGAAAGCTAAAGTTGCCTCGGAAACACTGCTGCTTCCACGGCCATCTAATTTTGCCTCCTTTGTCCCATGGGACCAAGCTTTAGAGAGGCATCATTTATTTACAGGCCTTTCCACTGGGCTTCAGTTATCGGCCAATAATGCTGTGGACACACACTTCTAATGGCCTATGTTTTGAAACCAAGTCTAATCTAATGGCGCAGCGCCCAAACTCCTTTTCCAGCATAGCCATTAAAGGATGTAGGTTATTGCTGTTGTCACCATTGATATTTGTCATTGTAATGTAATTAGGGCCCTAAAATGATGCATTACAGCCCTTGGCACAGCTTCTATTAAAATCTTTTCTTCTGCTCACTGAACTGCGACCTGCTTTCTGATGAATAACAGACAGACAGCTTTAGGGTGAGGAGCAGATTCATCAAAGAAGTATTTTTCAGCATTGGAAATAAAATAAATAAATAAATAAATAACGGAGGGCAACCTAAGGAAAAAAGCACAAGGAAAAAAAAAAAAGAAAAAGCACAGAGCGCATTTGAATTTCATCTGACCACTTGAAATTCTGATTGCATCTGATGAATCTTTCTTAGGACAATATATTCCCAGCCTGTGAATCACATGGTTAATCAGGGCTCTAATCTGCTATCCATCAGCCTATGCCAGCACTGTAACTTCCAATCAAATTTATAGGTTATGTGGGTCACGCATCCCTGAACAACTACATTCACGGATATCCCATTTAAACCGGCACAGATTCTGAAATGCTGTTGTTAGGGTTACTGAATGTTATAATACTATTCAAAGCTTTATGAAAGCTCCTGATAAACAGCTGCTAAATTATTGCCTGTGGATACAGCATGATGCTCTGAAATAGCATTAATGGCCCAATAAAAGGGCAATTGTTCATGCCAAAATATAAAAAGGATAGCTTTTGCTGCCATAGTTTGTCAAATATGTTAACAAACACCGACACTTCTATTACTCCTTTCCCTAAACACAAAAGGTGTTTGGTTTTGCATAAAAACACACCAGCATGGAACCAAAAAGGATGAGGGAGAGGCAGGCAGCGAAGGCTCGAGTTGGAATTGTCTTTTTACTTATCTAACACAAGCTTGTATTGTCTGACTCACTCTGAGAGCCACCTAAGAAAAAAACACTATTTTAACAGTTTTAAGCTCTTTTCATAACAATTTACATTGTTGCTTTTTTTCTTTAAATGAATGGTTGAACATTTACTAACTATAATGTTAATAAATATATGTTTTCTCCTACGTTTTTGGTATGCATATAAAGAGACGATAACAAAATCATTGTGCCTGAATCTGACCCATGTAAAGGAATGAGGACCTGTATCAGTCAATAGTCCCTCAAAATTACTGAAAGGATACAACACAAGAGCAACTGCTTAATTCAGCTCAGCCAACAACATCTTTTTGACCAAAGCAATGAGGGAGCAATATTTAAATGGTGCTTAATTGCCTAGATATGCAGACCAGTATATTTAAAAATCTGACCTTCAAATATTCAAGTGCCTCTGAAAACTTGGTAATTCTGAAAAACGTTCAGCAGATAAGCCTGTGGGCAAGGCTGTGCAGAAGAAGCCCCCATGAGGCAGCCCAGCCCAGAACAGAGCTAGTTACTGGTGTCAGGGTGCTTGTGGCACAACTGCTGCCCAGCAGCCACCAGCTGCATGCAGGAGAGAGCACACAACAGACCACTACACTCCTGAATCCCCTTGACGGTAACACCTAGGGACTTAGTTCAATTCACCTTTGCTGCACACAGCAACAGTTGGACTTAAGCACATGGTAAAATATAGGAACGTGTTTAAGTGCCTTGCTAAGTATTTTAGCATACGTCCCAATTCTTAACACAACTGGAGCCTAAGAGAGAAGCAGGAGTCATATAAACTTCAGATATTGAAATACTCAGAAATGTTCTAACACATACAGAGTTGAGAATCTATTTGTTGCTTTAAAAATCTCCATTTGCATTCCTTTTTAGCAGAGAAAAAAGCAAAATTGGGATTTTATTTATAGTATATAAACTTCAGGAAAAATATTTCCACTACATTTCATGAAGTTCCATAGTTATTACAATTATAAAAAATTGCTGGTAAAGAATTACCACTGGAGGCTGTAGGTCTGTCAGTGGAATGGAAACAAAACTACTATATATGTATTGTTGAAATAAAACAGAATAATAAAACACTATTGGGAAACCCATTTCAGCAGCCAGTAGGAAAAAGAATATATGCAATTACACTTTCAGAAAAATAATCTGAAACAACTGTTATTTCAGGTTTAATTTGTTTTACACAATGCAGCCTTTGCCAAAAAGATCAATCTAGTTTATTAAGTGCTTACCAAGAACACATGCACACACCCATAGTATCTAAACAAGCATTTCACAAATTAGTGAAGAAAAAAACATTATTATACTGTATGAGACATATCACGATCCTGAATAAAGCGAGCAAAAAAGCTAATCTTAGTATTTCACAGAAAATTAACTCTTCTTTCATAAAGAAGAATGTGTTTTGTTTTAATCACAGACTGTTGTCTGGAAGTGCTTACTCCAGTTCTACAGAACTGGAGAAAATATTGCAAGCCCTGAATATAAAATTCCTCTTCAGCCATTAAGGAATGTTGTTTGGAAACAGAGATGCAAAGAATCTAGTCCTGTACTCAGAGAGAATGGAGGACAAAGATCTCTAGTGAGAGAGACATTAAACAGAAAACTTCTTCACTAAACTTGAGCAACAGAAGATTTAATTTTTATTTGTATGAAATGCACTTATAGAGTTGAATGCAACAACAAGATCCGGCTAAATAAACACATACACCTACCCCCCCTCACTTTCCTAATCAACCTCCTTTATAAACATTGCAACTAAGCCTATGGAGTACTGTAAATTTGATAATTACCCTTTAATAAATTAATTTATGTGCTTATTTTGTACAAAATATTGAGGACAGCAATATAAGCAATAGATTGAAGTGGCACAATTTTCAAAATCAATTTACTAACATACATCCCAATCCATGGGCTGCTGAAGTGATAAGACATGGCTTTTATTTAATGTCTCAAGAACGACATGGACCTCAACTGAACAAGAAAAGATACATATTGAACTATTCATGATTAAGACAATAAGAAGAAAATCAAGTGAGCTAACAAACTTGCTTCAAGCCTGTCACTTGAGGAACTCATGTTTATTGTTAATATCAATGTCTTCCAGCAAGTAAGGACACAGAAATGCATTGCCTGGAGTGTCTCATCTTCAGTTCTTCAGGCTGCCACCAGGTAGCAAGCTGCATCCTGTCCTGCCATGCCAGAAATACTTGCAGAGCATCCAGAAGAAAGGTTGCAAATGGAATTTAAAATGACAGAAACTGGCTTCAACTTCCCTTCTTCCAAGAGAGCCCAAAAAGCAGACTGAAACAAGTAAGAAGGGACCACTTTGAAGCACGGTGGTGTTTCAGGAAAGACATCAGTAGAGCACTGTAGTACCCTAAAAGGTACTATCCCACCACTTACCAGCAATCCTCACACAGGACACTTCATAGGATCACATACTTTGTAAAATATGGCCTCATACTGTAAGAATGAGAAGATTCCAGCTTGCTCCACCATCTCAAGGAATCTGACTTCACAGTTGTTTTTGTTTTTTTTCTTTGTTTTTTTTTTTTTTAAAGCTTATTTAAGCTTTTTTTTTTTTCTTTTTAAGCTTATAAACCTGTGGCATCCCACTAAGGCAGCTTTAGCTCTGAGCTCAATCTTTTGTGTCCATCTCATAACTAATTAGGCCAGAATTTTCCATTTTAATGTTTGACCATAACAGCTGAAATGCTGGAACATGCACTGTCACTGCTCTCTTACTGCTTGACCCATCCCCTCACACATCCCTCCAAACAGTCTGAACACAGTTCTTCTGTACCTACTGGAAACGACACAAGCCAATCTCAGACTGGCCATACAACTACATACATATAGATGCAGTTTCAATTTAACCTGGTGCAGTAAGTCCCCTATCTATTTACATCACAAATTCATACTCTGTTTATCAGGAGTTGAAGGAATTGTAATCAAAGAGAAATACTGCTGATCAGTAGTTTCAATCTGTACATCATAAAGAACCAACGAAAGGTGAGAGTCAAAACCCATTCTCAGTAGACTTATCGTTACTTTGGGATGTCCTTAGCTGCACTGGAAAAATATTAAGGAGCCAGCTTTTTAGCAAAAGGCTGAATACCAGGTTAATCCAGACAAAACCATGCTTTTAAAACTTATACAAACAGTGCTCAGGAAAGGGGACTCCGATGCTCTTTTCAAATGTTAACACAAAAGAAACACTAAAATCATTTTCCCTCCACAAAACAGTTAGAGCTGGTTCAAGTGCCTAGGTCTCACTCCTGATCCTGATCAAGTGCCCAGCTCTCACTCCTGATCCCCACCAACACTTGCCCTTCATTTGCAAGTAGACAAAAAGAAGAAAGAAAACATTCAGAAGAAGCTATAGGCCCTCATCATCCGACCTCCACTTTCCAGTTCCAGTGCTTTGGAGCAGTATGCTCCCAATGTCATCACTAAGAAGCTGATACACTATCAAGCCTTAGAGCTATGGAGATTGTGCCAGACTCCAGTTACATGTACGAGGTTGTACTAGTCCAGTCCTGACCACCAACTCCATGCAACCACTGTCAACACATTTCTGCTTTCCTCCTGACAAAAAAAAAAAAAAGAAAAAAAGAGAAAAAGTTTATCCAGCAAACATTGTGCTGCTCCAGGTTTAAATGAACTACAGAAAGTTGACCGATGAACTTAAAAAAAGGGAAAAAAAAAAGGCAAGTCTCCATTAAAAAAAAAAAAAAGCACCATAGCTATTGAACTTGGTTTATTCTCTTTCAAACTCATCTGGAGATCAGGAACCAGCCTTCTGCATCAGGAATATGGTTACTACTTGTCTTCCACCTTCCACTTCTGGTTGTCTTTGCTACCTCATCCTTGCAGATCATGGATGTTGGAGCCCAAAGCCCGCTCAGTTCATTTATAATTACGTTTGTTTATGTTTGCTTCTAAAAAGATAAATACTAGGAATCAGCACACTGATCTGTGCAGTGGATTTGTTAGGTCTGGTTACAAGAATTTCAACACTGTTAGATCACTGTGTTGTTTCACCTCCAATCCTCATCTCTTCTTCCTACCCAGAGATTTCACACCATGTGTTGGATAGTTATCATTTAGTTAAGAAATTCAGAAAAAAAAAAAAAAAGTTTACTTAAGGAAAAGTAGTCTATGCAAAGGAAACAACAATTTAACTCATTTTCCACTGCACCTTCCTGTTGTATTATGAAAATGAGCAATACTCAGATGTAATTTCCGTACATTAAGGTAACAAACTTTGGTATTTGACATAATTTAGTAGATAAAAATCTTACCCTTCTTAAGCCAGTACACAAAACCATTTAATTTTAATTATGCCCCCCAAAGAGATGAAAGAATAGTGCAGTGGATTTTAAAGCAATGCTATAATCAAACATCCACTTTCGATCCTTTCAATGACACACATCCAAATAAAGCACATTACCATCTCCATTTTTAAACCCTGTAGAAGTATGATACCTGTTAAATCTTTCTGAAGATAAATAAATAGATGTTCCATTGTGTCCCTTGGAGGTATTTTATCAAGTTCTTTCTTCTGGAATCAAGAGATTATCTGAGAATCTGATTACATTTAAGATACCTCTCTCCCTTTCCCACCTATAGAGAACTTTTTTTTAATCAACACTCAATAGACAAATTAAAGTTATATAAAATGCTAAGGGTGTGTAGTAGAGCACAAGTTTTTTTTTACTCTGAACATAATTGGAAATTTCAACTTCAGGTGCCGACTCTTGATTTCATCATGTTTTGAGATGACGAGACAATACCACATTTCTAATGAAGTTATCAGCCACGAACCTCAATGCCATGGCACCCTGGGGACAGGCAAGCTAGGATGAACTGCCACCAGCCCTGCTGCTCGGGGCTTTCACCACCCCACCCCACACACATTGGCACAGCCAGCAGAATCCCAATTCCTCTTCTCTAGGGCAGGCTGCCCACAGTGTAGGTGGGACAGCACCGTGGAGCTGGCACACTGAGCAGATTCACACAGTAGTGAAACACTGAATGTTCCAGCAGTTCACACATCTCTGCCGCCACTCAGACAACACTGCTTTGTACCCACATTTTTATTTTTATTTTTTTTAAGTAAAACGTGGGGCCACCATTAGCCTAACGGGAAAGGATTCTTGCTGCAGCGAAATGCTGCTTTTCTGCGAGCAACAACAAAGTAACAGTCTGTAGCCCTGACTCCTATAGAGGGAAAAATATTGATACGAATTGTCATGGCTCATAATTTCAATCACTGTGGACCGTAACTACCTCTGCTGACAATAACTCTATTCGGATTTCAGCATTTCTGCAACTGGAGTTCCCTGCAGCACTCACCAGTTTTCTCTTAAGTGGAGGAGGACTAGAAAAGAACAGGTAATTTTATCCTTCAAAATGTGAATATCTAACAAGTGGTAGTTTCGCTAGTGAAGTACATCTAAAATAATCAGGCAGTTTACAATACGCCTTTTAACCTTCTAAGAGGACACATTTGCAAAGCAAATGTTAAGACACTTGTAAGACATGAATGCTTAATACATCCAGGAAATTCGCTTGTCCAAGACAGCTGGATACACTAAGTACATCTTCATATTCAATTCATTTGAATGGCATTTCCCCAGTAAAACTCCTACCAGGACAGACTCTGAGTCAAGCAACACTAAATTACATTTCTCTTGAAATTAAATCACCATTATAGAAGTTTTCAAATACCTTTTATCCATGAAGGATTTCAACTTAACATGAACTTTTTAAAGAAACACAAATTTTAAGAAAATGCTGTAAAAAGCAGAACAGGAGGTATGGAGCAAAGGAGAACTCTCTGGTGCAGAAATGTAGGTTCCATGAAACCTCTTCCAGTGCTATAACTCCCTGTGAGATCACACTTTATGTGAAGAGTTCCTACGAACTGCATTAATTTCAGATAAATACTCAAGATGTGCCATATGTTAAATGTGCTCCTCATCATTTTGCATACAGAGACTTTAATAAAAACATCTAGAACATGGGAAATAGGTCAAAAGCCAGCACATCAAAGGGGTAAATGATCAATTCTATCAACAGATTAACCATGTGATAACAACATGAACATATTTCTTCTTAAAACATGCTCTCATCATCACTTTTGGATTCCTCCACAAAGTTAGTGCAGTTCAGCACCCATGACCCCCCTGTAAAGACAGCTGGGTCAGAAACAATGGGCAGTGCTCTCACCAGTTATGTTCTACCTGTTTTGGAGATAGAAGGCTTTTGCTGTGGTTTTCACGTGAACTGGTGTAAAAACGGGCACCAAAGTGTGCCACTGCTCCTGTAAAACAGCTGCTCCTGCTCAACCCACCCCTGTGCTGCTAGTCTTTTCATGGGTATGTGGTGAACCAAACCAGGAACTTATCCAAGTTAAAACTAACCCAAACTTCCTTTATTTTTTTCTTAAATACAAATCCCATTCCCAGACCCAGTTTACCCTAGGGTTAACCCAAAGAAGAAGATACAAAGACAAATGTTGGATCACCCCCTTCATTATCAATGCCATCTGTTGCCAGCTTGAAGCGCACAGAAAACTGCAGTCTCAGACACCCAAAGCCTCTATGCTGAGACTCCTTGTGAGTGCTCAACACCTTCCTCCTTCAAGTCAGAAAACAAGAACACAGTTAAAAGAGCAAACCACACCGCAGCGCTCTTGGCAAGCTGCTCTCGTCTTGTGACATATACCGATACTCCTTTCAGCATGGGAAGGCACTCTGTTTCACTTCCTCCACTATGCTGCAAACCAAGACGTGTTCCTATCAACCACACAACAACCTTTTCACCTCTTGGGTTAGCATCACGATCTGTTTCAGCTGCAAGTTTCAACTAGTCCTTGCAGCCATGTCTTATATCATCTGGTAAACCAAATCACCCAGGCACAATTGTGCAGTGAATTCAGAATAATAAATACCTACTGGTGAAAACGAGTGGTGGACTACTAGCCTGGCAGTGGTCAGATTAAGTAATTAAATGTTGTGGTCAGAACTGTGAAAGAAAACAACTCAAAACAATGTATGTTTTTCAGTTATAGCAGACAGCATGACAGACAGCAAAACCACATTTCCTTGTGTCTCTCCCCCTCTCTCTCTTTTTTTTTTTTAATGGATATGTGGCTTTTTGCCACGGAGTAATTCTATGGTTTACCAAAATGCAGTCTCCGGGCTTGTTAATTTCATATTTAGTTAGCTAGGTCTGTAATCTCTCCACCCTTTTAATCAAAAAGGTTTCAGGCAAGTGTTTATATGAAAAGCACTTATTCAAATCCTAATATTTTTACCCACAAAAACAGACAAAGGTTGTATCTATTCTGTTTTATGAGAGTCTGTTTTGCACAAACTATTATAATTATTCCCTTTCATAACAGTAGTTTCCCATGACAATTAGAGACTTAGTTGTGTGATTCTGTTTGCATTAGAAATTTGCCAGAATACAAGGAAACCTTAAAATCACTGAACTACCTACAGTTTGTTTGCAAACCTGTTCGTGAATAATCACTGTCTGTTTTTCACAAAGACAATGGAAAAAGCCAGGGGGAGGAGGAAGGGAAATAGGTTTGATGACTAGTGGATAGCTCAGGCTGGGTTTTCTTTGTGTGAGCTTCAGTGAAGTTAAAAGAATTAAGTTGGAAAATATTAACCTTTAATATAACGGGAAGGCAGTTTAAAATGACTGATTTCCTTATCGAAAAAGTCACTTTTCATTATTATAACATATTATGTGGTGTAGGTGAAGTCAAAGGAAAGAGAAGTGAAATAGGATTGTTTTTTAAGTCATCAACATTTGTTGCATTGAGTTTGCCCACACAGGCATAACTTCAGCTCATGAACACAAAACAGAAGTTCCCTTAAGCTGCTACCTGTTGAATTGACCAAGAAATACTCAACATAATCAAATCTTGCTGACCTCTGGTCTCCCAGGCTACTCAGTTAGCACGACCTGAGAGAGTCTGTTCTAAGGTGGTCAAAGAACACCTGTGAGTACTTCAGTCACACTCCTGGAAACCATCTACATGCACCCCAAACCATACGTTATCTTAACTGAGGACATTTAAGTGAAGTTTTAAAAACAGATGTCATTTTCTGCCAGTGCCACCCATGGCTACACAACATTACTCTCAAAATCTGCTGCAAAGCCTTTGTAGAGCCCATACGATCTAGTTGTAAATTAGGTTTTCTCCACCTCTACAGACCAAAGTAGACTATGCACGAAGAGCTGTTACAGTCCTACTAACTTCACAGCTGTTCTGCATCCAAAATTAGTTACCAAGAAAGGTAGTAGCAACGTGATGCTCACATAGAGACAGTGACCTGGTTTTTCAAAGTCCCACTGCTTCAAGAAGGTGGAAAAGCACAGCAGTATTTCAGTGGAAAACATCAGATATGAAACTCTTCTTCTATTTTGTATTTAAAACAGCTTTCTGACTAGTATTTTTGTCCAATGCCCAACTTCCTTTTACCGTCAAAACTACATTTACAGGTTCTCACACACGGGGTACTGACATGCTGAGAAGACTCAAGCGAAGCTGTGATCCTCTCTATCTAATACTAAGAGGGTTTGCCTAATCTTTTGACAACTCATATTGCCATTATCTTCTTCCGACCTCTGCAACCAATTAATCAAAGCAGACCCTGCCAAAAAATGGGCAGGTAGTAATTCCAATGAAGCTGAGGAGACTGGGAATTAAGGTACCTGAGATCTACACCAGAAGCCTATCCCAGACTAATTCTGCCAGGAACCAGGAGGTATGAAAGACTTCGTCAACACCTACATTTTCTTCAACTTGACAATATAATTACTTGTACAAGAGAACCAAGATCCCACTGTGCTGCAGCCAGCGGGTGTATAGGAATAAGCCCGATCTCTGGCATTTGTTAAGGGTTGCGCAGACCCCTGGTCCCTGCCAGGGGGCATGCAGAAAGAAGTCAGGGACACTCTACACAAGGTGAGAAAGCTCTTTGTGTAGTTTCATCTTTCCTCCCAGAATCTGCCCCCCCCCCCCCCCAAAAAAAAAAAAAGTAGTAGTAGTATTATCCTGTTTTCCAGATGGAGAACAGAGGCTGGGAAGACAGATTACCAAGGGACAAGCCTCCTTAATACAAATTAAAGCATTGACTGCATTACTGCCGAAAGGCACATCACTGGAGCATGCTAATTGCAGCTGGGATGGAAAAGACAGCAGAACTCACATGGGAGGCAAAATGAGGACAAAACTGTCTTGGGAAATAACACCCTGCCCCAAGCATCTTACAGTCTAGAGAGATAAACACAGCCACTTCTAAGTGACTCCCATGTAATAATATCCCACCTCTTATTACTTAACATATCGGTCTCCAAAAATTCCACTGCGGTTATGCTTCAGCAATGGTATTACTTCCACTTCCCAGGCAGAGAACTCAGGCAGCAAAGGCCACATGTGAAGTCTCAAGAAGGTATGTAATGGGATTTTTAATAACGCCTAAACCTGCTAATTTGGACAGAAAGTCAGCAGATAAGTACCCAAGATGATTTTTCAAGAATTCCTAAGCACAGGGGAGCATCTAAACACACCTACAGGGATGTGTTCTGGGAACACACAACGCTGAAGTCACCAGAAGCACGCAGGAGTGTCTGTCTCCAGCACTGAAGCTCCCCAGTAAGCACTTCTAAGTCCCTTTCCCAGACATGTTCAGAAGTGTCTTTGGCATCCAAGCCAGCTCACAACTAAGCCCTGGCAAACACCCCCCTCCAACTCAGTGCTTCTCCACCCATGTCCCCAAGGGAGCTGGGAACTCCTGCCAGAACGATTCCCACATGAAACACAGCAGCAGTCACGTTTGAAAAAAATAAAAAGGGGTGGAGAACAGAGAAACTTCTGTGTAACAGCTTAGTGGTTAAAGAATTTAATCAGAGCATTACATATATTACTTTAAATCTTTCTTTACTTCTCCTTCCCACCTCCTAGCACACCCTACCTAATAGCCTTCTGTGAACTCTGGGAAGGAAATACTCCCAGTTCTTCCACTGCAGAAGGAAAGTCCCTTTTCCAGATCCTGCTCACAATCATTGCACGTGAAAAAAACACCATGGGCCAAAACATAAAAGGGTCTGGGGCAGGAACCCAGCACAACCCCTTCCAGCTGGCCACGGTCTTTCCAGGGCAATAGCACAACATCCCTCCTCTTTCAGCTCTACTGAATCATTACCTCACGCAAACCAGCTTTCTGCTGGATAGCCCAGTCTCTACTCACTCTCCTGGGAGAGATGAAAATCGGGATCACTCTTCTAATGGTAATTCTGGTCTGAGACTACCAAGTGAAGGCAGCATGTCCTGGCAGCACCACCTCAGGTGTCTCAGCCTTCAAGCAGTGCCAGATGTAGGGCACACCCATGACCTCAACATTTCCCTGTGAGCTACCCGCTGTACGTGCTGGATTTCTTTGGCTCCACAATGAATCACTCGGCTTGCCCTGCATGCTGCAAGCTTCCCTCTGCCTTCACTCTGCTGTCGTTACATCTCACCAGTGGTGCAAGAGCATCTGCTGCAATGCCCCGGCCTCTCAGCTGGGAGTGGGCGCAGTGGATGGTCCGAGGTCTCAGGAAGCCTCTGACAGCACAGACCAGACACTTGCACCTGGTCTCCACAATCCCCAGATGCTGTATTTCATCTACCTGGGAGCTTTGTGCTTTGCTTCATATTAATACTGAGAGGTATTTCCTGCGTCTACAGATTTTCAGGCTCTCCAGGTCCTGTTGCAGGCTTAAACAGACCTCGTGACCCTTAATACAGTGCATACTTACAGCGGCATTTTTCTTCGAAAATGTGTAAACTAAGATTATCCCAGGATTCTTCTCACCCACACAAAAGACTTGGTAAAAATCAATGCTTTAAAAGAAATAACCACCTGAGTTCCAGGCAGAAAACAGAGCTAAGTAACCTGCATCTAAATAAAGGCCAAAATATTTCATACATTTGCAAAGTATATAAACCTATTTGGCCAAAGGTGTATTTGAAAAAGACATTGCATACACAAAGAAAATGGACATTTCTACATTCAAAGGAAGGCCCTACATAACAGAGATATGAGTTTGAAAGTGGGTAATAATGAGGCTGCTAAGGCTAGTCTGAAAAGTGTCTCATAAACATTTTTGAAAACTCATCTTCAGCGGAAATCCACAACCTCAGAAAAAAACCACCCCACACGTATGCTCATGGGGACTCTAGCACAGTTCTGTGGTGCTCCTTATTTTTACATATCTATCTACATGATCAAACCTGAGAACAAGAACAATTGTCATCCCCAGTTAAATGTGGTTTTAGAGAGAATGTCAGAAACAAACCATTCCCCAGAAATTTCCAGGATGCCACAGGCATAAAATTGTAAGACTTTCCTTATGCTGCCAACAACTGAAACATCATGAATATTTTGGCGTCACCAGTCTGCAGAGATAAACCACGGAGAGTGGTGAGGAGGAGAGAGCTAAATGTCTTCTAGCAGTGCATGGAAAATGCCCTTCTCCTCGTGTTATCCATGTTAAAGACACATTATTAGCCTTGTTTGATTTAACGGCCATCTCTAGAAGAACATGGAAGCACACAGCTGCAAAGGAAACAGGACATCAATATTGATCGCATTAACCAAGAACCTACATGTAACTTACTTTTAAACAGTAACACCTCCGTGTTTATTCATGGACAAATACACAGCAAATGACTGACATAAAAAAGTCCTTTGATGCTCAGAGAAATCAGTGTGTCCCCCACAGTTACTGTTTTAGAGCAACGAAGAAGAAACTCTCATCAATGGTTGCATTTTTTCTGTTTGTTTGTTTGTTTAGGAGGAGACTAAGGAAAAAATACACAGTTTCTCCCCAGAAATTAAGAAACACTGATAGGAACTGCAAATAAGCAACCTGTTCAGATGGTAACAGTTTTCTGCAGTTAGGACAGAAAGCCTACCGGTTAAACTGCATATAAGAATGTCCTATCTATTCTCTGTTGACACGCCGACGCAAACATACAGAGTGTGTTTTACGTACAAAGTCTTTCCAACCTTCTTGTGTTATTCAAACACAAGGTATTTTAAGAAGAGGTATCTACATGCTTTATGTAGTCACGTGCTTTATGAAATTACAAAGGGCAGACAGTAGTGGCATTCTAGCTGACTCTCTTGCACATCACCACAGTGCCGTCTTTCCAAGGGGGCACTGTGAAGTTGGATGGCTGTCATACAGACTGAATGGTACCGCAGGGAAATACGAGATGTGAGAAGAAAACCAATTAACTAGCTTCCTCCTATCATTCCTTGTTTTTTGGCTTCTCCCTCAAACCAAAAATCTAGCGTAAGGGTTTTGGTCAGCTTTGGCCTTACACACTTTGCTTTCCTTCTCCAAATGCTATCATAGGACCAGGCCCCCATTTACAACTTTCATCTCCAAATACAAAATTAACAGAGGAGTAAGCAGGAGGACACCTCTTGCATCTCTATTGTTATTTCCTGGGGCATAAGGATAAAGGAAAACACACAGTAGTAAAGGCATTGCCGGACCTTGTTACAAAGCTGACACAGGTTTGGAAGGAGTCCTCTTCCCTTCATAGCAAATATATATTCATTCAATATTCTGTGATTCTCTGGAGTCTCTCATCTAATAATGTAAGTTAACAAATTAAATCTTACATCACTCTTGTCATGTAAATATCATCACCATTTCAGAGACGGAGACAGAGGCACAGAAACGTTCAGAGATTTTCACAAAGGGCTACAGAGTGTGAGCCCACAGTCAGAGAAAACACAACTACCAATTTGCCACACCATTTAAATGGTCTCCTCTCCAGATCTAAGATAGCCAAGCACACATGTAAGCTTCTACAAGTACCTACAGCAGGAAACAGGACTCATATCAACAGTGGCTTTTCTCTCCAGACCCACAGTACTCCACAGAGGATGAATACTGAATTCACATCTCCTCATCCTGCAGATACCACAGAAGCCCAGCAGAGCCCCGCACCTCTCTTAATGCCAAAACCACAACACGACTTCGTTCAGCTTTGGAGTTAAATGAGAGTCCAAAATGCCACTGGCTTCTTGGCTGTCAATCAGCTGGATGAAGACCCGACCACCTCAAACCCTGAGCAAGATCTCCCAGGTGAGGAAGGAGGACAGTCAGAGACACCCAGCCCTGAACAGTCACTGGTGAAGTGGTTTTCACAAAAATGTGCGGACAAATATTGCAAAGATCGTATTTGACTCTTCCCCAAGCCTTGGCTGGGCTGCACTGCAGTTATTTTGGCTCTCTTTCCTGTATCAATAGGAAAGAGAATACCGCTGTGTTTTCAAAATTAGGTCCAGAAGTGTTTTGGCCATGAAGCACAGCTGCAGATTCCTTATTCATCCCCGGGAAAACTGAGAAATGGCAAAAAGTGGTTGCCCAAGATAAATGTTAGGATTGCTCCACTTTCTCCAGGGTTTTAGAAGCTAAAATTTGTATCAAGTTATAAAGAGGAGTAATTCATGCGTTAACTGGATATCCAAATGCATAAAACTAGAAGCCCTGTTAGCTATCTGCATTGTAAAAAACGAGCAAAATGAAGTTTCATCTCTGCTGCTGAGCAGAGGGACACAAGAAAGAAAACAAGCGACCAAAATGCCCTCTTCTCCCTCGACCCCAGGCGAAAAACTCACTATGCTTTGCGTTATGATTAATTTTAAGTAACGTTATCATGTCAACACAGCAAATGACAGCTTCAGCCATTGAACTGCTGTCGGTAAGAGCACTCTGCCAGCCAGACTTTCCAAACACTTGCCACGCAGGTAACTGAAGCCCATTGGATGGGCCAGCAGCAACCTTACCATGCTCTCTAGACAGAGGCTACCTGCTGCAAGGGGTGCCAACCCATTATTACCAGCTAGCCAGCCCCAGGGCAGCCACTGCTCCTTCTGGGCTAAGCCACGGATGCAGGCTTAAGGGTGTCTGCATTGGCATATTCCCCAAACCACCAAGACACCAAGAGTAGCCAGGCACATAAAGAGATGGGAGCAAATACATGAGAAGTTTATTGCATTTAAGATGGAGGAAAGAACAGCATTTTTAAAAATTGAAAGTGCTTTCAGTGATCATCCACAACATGCACACAGCTCTCAACACGAGCCAAACAAAATCTAGTGGCAGGACCTATTATTATGCAGACTCTTTATAGCATGAAAGGGACAGATTTTGATTTTTGCTCAACTGTGAGATGCTCTGCTGAGGTTTTTAAGCAAACACAAGAAAAAGAAAAGCACACATTCTCATTGCCAACGTTCCACATCCCAAACATAATAGCGAGAGGTTTTTTCCTCCTTTGAAGAAGTTGAATCTCATCCAGCAAATGTCAGAAACCTCTGGCAGTATAAGATCCTGTGGAGAAACCATTTAAGCAGACCAAAAGAAAGAGGCCAAGTTAGAAGACCTGCACTCAAAACCACATCCTGTGTTCCTTCTCCTCCTGATGCAGAAGGGGAAATCACCACCAGCAAGTCTGTGGCATCATGGTACATAATCCTCAAAAACTTAACAAGCTATTCTAAATTGAGTATGTACATAGTTTTAACTTGGTATTATTTTTTCTCAGTAGAGTACACCTCATGCACTTTCCAAGAACAGGAAATCACGACAAAATTTGCCAGCTGCATCACATATCCAGCTCCCTTGACTTTATTGTGAATCTTAGGATGTTTTACACTTTACTAGCAAAAAACGATTATAGAAGAATGCTGGAGAAAAACCTAAGAAGCATGAGCCAAGTGTAGTTTGGCAGCTTAAAATTAGAAGGGAAATAAAAAGAACCCCAAATATATTATTTTTATCCCGTGATTAATTTTAAGCCAATCTCATGATTTTCCGAGGACTGGCATGATTTAACATTTAGAGTTGGCAATACAGCGTACCATACAAATACATAACCATAAAGAGACCAATTCAAGTTTACTGTGGGGACTATAACTTTGACTGGCCTGACATCTGCGCATTTAAACATCTCAGCCATAACGCCACAGTGTTCAATGCCAGAACATTACATACCTGTCCTGGGCTAGTAAAGACGATTCCTTAAGTCTAAATCTTATCCATACAGGCAAGAAAATACTGTGTAGACTTCAATGTACTACTTCTGATATATTTTGATTATATTTTAAAGAAAAAGATTTAAAAAGTTAGACACCTGCTCTCGACATTGTGCCAATATGCTTCCCACTACACTTAACTACTACAACATTTGTGTCACCGCTAAGACAAACAATATCAAGGGGAAATTTTTACATAAGAAGTACTTCAAGGTAGCAGTGGAACATAAAAATATCATCTTGAACCAAAGCCAAACTTGTAAAAACACACGGATAAACAGAGGCACAAACAGGTATTCTTAAAGACACCTCATATTTTTACATTTGAAAATAAAGATTACTTTTTCATTCAAACATTCAATTTCTTTCTTAGAATCAGATTTCTTGAGTATGGATAGGTTTAGCTTCACGTGTATTGTCATCTGTTAGTTAATGCAAGCATCATTTTATACTTCCTGTGTTTCACATTATCATCTTTGCTCTGCTCCCTCTGTGCCTTGTGGCTAAATAGGTTTTCTGAAAGTCAGTGGCAACAGATGTGCTCAATCTGCAGACAGCAGCAGAAGTGACTTCTGTAACAATTACAATCACTCTGTTCACTAGCTGTCACGCGTTTCTGAAAAACCCAGTTCTCCATCAATTCCACAAGTAATATGCTGTATTTTCTCATAAAAATAAAATAAAATAAAAATAAAATAAAAGTAAGACCGAATTGATAGCTCTGAATTCTTAGTGTTTGCCAGCCTTGGTATTAGCGTCAAAAAAAAGAAAAAAACTCTGTTCCCATGCTTTAGCACAACAACTCCATGGCATACACTGTGATTGACCTGTAAGGACATCCCCTTCACTGCCACACAAACACAGAATCCCTGCCTTGAAGAGCTTCCAATCACTATTATTTCACATCCCTAAATCCTTATGTTAAAAGCTATTTATTTCGGTTGCAGAGCAAAGCAGTCAAACATTTTCAAGCCAGAGTTACAGTCGTCTCTGCAACCTTAATTCTACTTTCCTAATGTCTATTTTGTGCTGTGAAAGAGGTCCTCTAGGAAAACTGGCAATGAGATCGGCGAGTGTGTAACTAAAAATTGCACCACAATGCGCATACACAATAAAGCAGGACCAAACTAACACACACGCTGTAAAGCTTGGGCATCCCAGCACCCAAGTACCTCACTTTGAAACCTATCCACTGATTTTTTATTCCTGTGTTTAACAACCTCGGTACTTCTTTTTTGCCCCCGAATGGGAAGAAATCTCATTGTAGAAAATGATGCAAATGTAATTAAATATGAAACGGTGACATGGCTTCCCTCTCCTCCTCTGTCAGATGCATCGCAGGCGGTGAGCTCCGGCGGCTCAGCACGAGCCTCACGCTGGAGCTGTACTTCCAGCCGTGCCAGCCGGCTGTGCCGGGCAGGAGCTGCAGACCACCTCCTTCTGCCTCCCGTCTTTCCTCTCCCCTGCTGCTGAAAAAGAACACGGGGCTCCTGCCACAACACGGTCCCTCACTGCAAATAGTCAAGGTGACAGAGTTTCTTGCAACAACAACAAAAAAAAAAGCACCAACCACATACGCATTTTTCCAAGAATTTTTTACACCAGAAAGCATTAGGCAACCCTAACCATAGGATCACCACTGGCCCTCTCAGTAATTACAAGCGTGCCCATAAACTAACACAGCCGGTGAGGCAGCATCACAGCAATTAGCATCTTTCAAAGGCAGAAAAATGCTGTTATGTTTAAGCACTGTCAAGTACAGCCTTTTGCCAGTAAAAACAGAACGTATGTCTTAATTTAAAAGTTTGCTCAGCATGTTTTGTGCTACTTCCTGTGTCTAAGGCATCTGCCTGAATTGCCAAAACAAGTGGGAGAAAATGACATTTTCCTTTGCTTATGAATGGCAAAACCAGGATGAAATAGAAGCTCTTGTCCTAATACATGTTATTCTGTGGTTTGAGGGGGAAGGTTAGTTCAACAGCAACTTGCAGAGAAGCAGAAACAACAAACTTCTAAGTAATTAACAGGAAGGCTGTCTAACAACTGTATCAAGAGAAAAAAAAAAGCACAGAATCTTGTTTAAGAACTCAGCAGTTATTACAAAGTAAAAGGTTTTTGGTTTAACTGCAGAATAACATTTTTTCTAACTTTTCATAAGCTTCTAAGCTATTCTACTGGCTTCAGAGGCTAAATAACTTAAAACTGGGACAAACAAGCCTCAGTTGTCAAACTGATTTGACAACCTATTTTTTATATTTTGCGACTTTGATGGAAAAAACACTTGTTTTTCCCTTCCTCCTTAATAGTCCTGTGTGAGCCGCAGTCTTCAAGATTTCACCTCTAATCCCTCACATTTTTAAGTTTTCCAGCTCGGTTCTGACTACCCACTGCCTGTATCTCTATTAAATCTTTCCTACTGTTCATAATGGAGAACAAATTCAGCCAGTATAATTTCAGCTGGCTCTCCAGCTATTCTTCAAACGGAAGACAATGTACATTCAGCTGCAGACTGTGTTAAAAAAACAAGGTGTGTACACACATGTATGCACACACATTCATGCGAAGACTAGCCCATTGTTAATGAAACAAAAAGGAAAGTACTTTTCTGTTATGTATATGGCACACATACAAACCAATTCTCTGTGATACATGCATTTTATGGCCATGAAGATGAAAAATGGTCAAAACTCAGCCCTGTATTAAACAAATTGATTCCCATCTTTACCCTTTTACCAAAATAATTTACTAAGGCTTAAGAAGCAAGCAGGCTCAAGGCTGGGATGCCGTACAACCCATATATTAACTCAGTCGGCAATAAATCTCCCCTTACTCTCCAAGCTCCATACTACTTTCTTAAATAGCTCACTATAAAGCCCCAACCTAATTAAAAACAGCTTTCTCGGCAACAGTGGCCTTGATTTCACTTATTTACACATTAACTGCAGCCTCCGTTTGGCCAATCCAGCCTATTCCCCATACCACGCAGGGCCTTTTATCTGCCCTGGACAGCATTTTCTCCAGCAGATGAAGTAGATGCCGATTGATTTGCTGTCGAGCATGGTAAATTAATAGCAACAAATTGCTGAGGGCCCCATCTCGCTGCTCCACCATGCTTCGGCAGTTTTGCTTTATTTGCTCCATGATGGGCAGCAGTCAGGCCTCTTCAAGTCAATTTCTTCTTAACAACCTGCAATACTTTTCAATGGTGAAAATAGAGCCGTTCCTTGTAAGTCAGAAATCAATATCCTATTGCCCTTAGAAAATGCTAAACAAGCAGTATTGGCAATCCACTTGGTACTAGAGGGTATCAGATATAATGCAAATCCATACTGCTTCCCTCCTCGTAGTTATTACAGTTTGCTAAAAGGTTCCTAATGCCATTTATCATCATTTACCATCGACTACTGCAGCTATGATTATGATATCCTATCAGCTAGTAGAGCCCTTTCATTTCTATCCAATTAATATTTTAGCAGCACTCAAATGGTTGTTGCCCGAGTCTCGTAATAAAATTTACATGGATTGGACTGAAATGGTGGTGTTTTTGTTTTTATTTTTTTTTCTTTACTGTGATCTTAAGAAGTCATTTCATTTATTTTTTAACACCCGGCTTCTTAACAGATCTGAATTTTCCTTCAAAAATGCTGAAATCCAACATTTCAGCATGTGAATTAGTTCAAAGACACAAGCCTAACCAAGAAGAATCAGCATTTACGTACTGCCACCCCCAAAACCATAATTGAAATAAGAAGTGAATGCTGTATCCTATTTATGCTTTCCATTAGTCCCATTCACAAATATCTGTTGTCTGTAGCAAAATACAGACATTTTAAGTGATAATTACAATTCTCAATTAAAACCTTCAGAAAGCATGTTTGATTACAGCAATTTAAATAAACTGTTTACCATAACGTTAAAACAGCCTAATTTCAGAAATTAAACCAAATGACCACCAACAAGAACTAGCAACACTGAATTAGAAACATAGATCAGCACATCAACTATTCATTCATAAACTATCCACTGAGCCTCTTAAAAAAAAAAAAAAAAAAGCACAACTTGGTAAGAAATGGACATCTTCAGACCATACTTAAACATTTCCATTTGTTCTAATGCTGAAATTAAAAACCGTAGGGAAGTACCTGTTCAATCCCCAATTTGCTGGCTTTTTTCTTTTCTTTTTTTTTTTTTTTTTTGGAATCTGTCTATTTTGAAGTTCTATTGATCCTAGTGGTACAGAATATCAAAAATTAGCTTACTGTTTTAGGCTATAACACCACATGTCACAACACACCCCACACTTGTCTTTAAAAAAAAAATACAAATGACTAATTCTACCAGTCTAATGCTATTTACTCAGTTACCAAAATTTAAATTAATTATGTTCTCAAACATAATTGTTAAAAATTGGCAACATTATGCAGGCTTAATTAAGATTAAATCCAATTTACTAAATGTACTTTAATTGGTACTAATTACATTAGCTTTCCTTTCAGAATGACAAATTCCCCATAGGTTTCACTTTAATAGTCTTCTATCAAAATCAACACAGGATGACTGATGATGAGCATCACATGAGGGGTGGGAAAAGCAATGCTCTCCCCCCGCTCCCCCGCCCGCCGTGCACACACACTATCACTGCGCTCCACGTTTATCCTTTTATCAATTTGCTAAGTCACAGAGTCATGACTCCATCACAGCCATCATTTTCTGTTCCAGTGAAAAATTTCTCTAAAAATAAATACTCTGTGGCTGGGAGCAGCCAAGAAGAACAGAAGCTTTAACAGAAAAATACACAAAGGTTTCAAATATCAGGGCCACCAATTACTAGGGTACTTCCAAGGACTCCAGGGAGTCCTGCTCTTGAACCCTTTGAGACGCAAATCTAATAAGTGAATAAGCCTAACCTGATCTCGAGAACTAGGCCCAATTACGCCGAAGGGCAACTTCACTGCATTATTGCCTGCTTTCCATTACAAGGGCATCCAGCGAGTACATCTGGAAAAGAACCTAAGAGGAACCAAGGCTGTCTGCCCAGAAAAACAAATAAAGACAGATATGCCTCTGTGCTAAAGTGAAAAAAAGAAAGAAAATATAATAAGTAGGTGGTTTGCAGGGCTGTCTGTATTTCATAATGTGATAAACTGCCCTCAGGATTTTTGATATGATTGAATTTAGAAAGCTAGGGAAAAAAAAAGGGGGGGAGGAGGGGAGGAGGGTGAATCGCTCAATTTCAGCCAAGTAAAATTCAAAGATCTGAGTGGAAGAAAAGGGGATTTAAGGTGGAAGACTAAAAAAGATTTGTGCGCGTCAAATGAAACAATCAGCTCCCTATATGTACAAAATTGGGCCCCCACACTGCGATCATAAAGCAAGATGCGAAATATTTTGCGGTCGCTGAAGCAAGAGGAGGAAGGATAAAAATGCTGTGGGAATAGAAGGGGAGGCATGAAAGACACAGAACTAGCGTCAGATTTAGGAATGATAGCGAACAAGTTTCTTAGCCGCAGTTGATTTGAATCAACGTCTGACAAAATATTTAAGTGTTTTGCATGAGAGCAGAATACTTAAACTACTAATTTGAACAGACTGAACAGTAATGGAAAAAGGTGTTTAATTAAAACCGTCCTTCGTAATCCCCACATTTAGTTTTAACTGGGTGTTTAATTTTTCCAGAATATCACTGACGTCTCCATTGCCATAATTGTATACAATTTCTGAAGTAAAGCATTTAGAAATTAAAAAGGTTTTGGTTTTAAGCGGGTTTCCCCTGCTTAAAACAATCTAATTACATATTTCACTTGCAAGCCAACATTGTCCCACATAATTTTGCACAGTCAGTTTAAGTCCACATACAGCTAACTGCTGTAAAAACAGAGAGCCTAGAAACATAAACAAGTTTGACTGCAATGGCTGCTTTCAAGCACATGCAAGCATTTGCTACGTAGGTGGCCTGCAAAGGAGGACTCCGGACTTGGTGGATTGCTTTCGCACTCACTACGGCGGTGCTGTTTTTTCAGAGGGAACCTGGGACAACCTGGGCGTTCATTCACCAGCTCCAGCACCTCCGAGAGGCTGCCATCGGCCTGTCCAGCAGCACCCGTGACCTGCATCACCCCGCTCAGCACGAGCTGCCCCGCTGCAGGCACCGCCGCCTCCTCCCAGCGGTTCGCTCACCGCTCCCCTCGAGCCTTCGTAAGCACATTTCGCACCTACGCTTCTGCGGGTCTGGGCCTTCGGGTGCAAAACGCTGCGAGGCAGGAAAACCCGACACCTTCGTCATCGCGTGCCACCCAACGCAAACGTCCCCAGTCATTTGGGTTGGGGTGCTAATGGCATACAAAATACAATAAATAATAAACAAGAGGGAAAAACATTCGACTTCTATGTCTGCTCTCAACAAGATAAAGAAATCCTATTTCCGCAACCCGGAGAAGTTCCAAATCCCTTACTTTGAACAGAAGCACATACAAAACAATTTTCAGATGGTCTTTCTTGTCCCATTCAACCATTTCTTTACTTCTGCAGTTTACGCTCCCCAGCAACACTGGCGAATTGCTCAACCGCTTGCTAAAATGAGTTGTCAGTATTAAATTCCACCATATTAAAAGTTCCCTCACTGGAAAAGAGGTCAGATGTTTAATTCATTCTCCTCTGGAGAAGGTTAAAAACACAGATTACTGAATAAGAAATTCTGATTTACGCTACCATGCTCCATCCGAGTAACCTCCTGCTAATCTCGGCCTAAGTGCTAGATTTCAAGGCACAAAACTGAGCAAGCCAACATCCTTGTGGAAAGCTCATTTACCCTTTCCGTGGCTGAGAAGCTGAGACTCTGCTTTTGGACAAAGGTCCAAGTAAGAGACCTGAGGGAGACAGGAACATGGCAGAGCATCAATAGCTATTGCAGTTCCAGCTTAAATCCGTCCAGGTTAACCAAAGGGGAGTCTGTCCCACACACAAACGCATGTCCCTTCGCACCCAACGCGTATTTACAACGTCACTATCACTCGAAGACGCAAACCCCAAACAGGTTTTTGAGGTCGGGCAGATCTGAAGCCACCACCCGAGACCCCGTCCGTCCCTGCTTGCCTGGGTCCTACCCGCGTGCACGGGGGTTGCACGTGGAGAAGTCAACACAGCAACACACACCTGGCGAACAACACCGCTGCCTCCGCAGAGCCACGCACCGCACGCAAGGTGCGAGTTTCAGAGCAGCGTGCAGCGCAAAAAAATTCCCATGCATTTAAGCATGCAATTAAAGCGGCTCGCACGTAATAGACATCTGTTTTAAGACTGATGGGAGAAATTACAGGGAATGCTCTTACACAAAGCAAAATATTTACCTACCTGTTTATGCATTTCTATATTCAGCCCATAGGACATCTCGTAATACTATGAGAGAAGAAAATGACTCTGTTAGACCTTGCAATTGTGAAAACCATTCCCAAATTCGCTTTGACTCTAACATCATCTGTACAAAGAAACAGAGACCTAAAAAGGTTTACTAGCTAGAAGAGCTCCTGGAATTTGAGACTGCATTTCACAGTAAACTGTTTTTTCTTTTTTTTTTTTCTTTATCTACATTGCTTCTTGACAAATCTACAAAAGATGGCCATAAACCAAGCAACAAAACCCAACCCAGACAACAACAAAAAAATTCACAAGAAGTAATCACAACCAGAGTTAAAGATTAGAAGCAGGGAAAAAAAAAAAAAAAAAAAAAAAAGAAAATGCTCAAGATTTTATTCTCTAACACACATAAAAGATGCCAAAAAACGCTGAAGTGCTTGAAGCCAGACACACATATAAATCAGCAACAACTAACAGACCGGTTATTCACTATTTTAAATTAAAAACACAAAAATGCTACAATTAAATTGCAAGGATGCGAAAAATGAAGGAGCACGTAAATTCAGAGCCAAAGCAGACACACCACCCTACATATCCCCTGATGTGCCTGAGCATCAGGGAACTCAGGTCAGCGTGTGATGTTGGTACCAAACAATCTCCGAGACTTAAGCAAATCAGGCATGAAAAAGACAAATGCAAGCCTTAACATACGTTTGTTCTCTTGGTTAAGAATTTTTCCAGGTTATTTGCTCTATTTTTTTTTTTTTTGTGAATACTTGTGTGTTATTTGTCACATACAAATGGAAAACAGTTAATCCTCTGTAGATGCACAAGGGAGAGGATGGCAAGAGCTCCTCTGGAGTTATCACGATCCATCATGCAATTATGTATTTAGGGATGTCTTCCTATGCACGTTATTTAACCAGGCAGACCACAACCATCGAGGAAATCCCTTTCACAGCTCAGATCCCTGCCGTTCCGAATTCAGTAAAACAATGAACCAGCAGCCCAGAAGCAACAGTTCTTCTAAGGACAGGGGCTTCAGGTTTATAGACACACATGTGCGATTTGGGCTTACTGCCGTCACAGGAAAAAAAAAAAATGTGACCCCAAACGGCTTTACAGAGGCACGGTAGCTGGGAGAAGTCGGTGTAAGTGAAAAAAACATCGTCCCCAGGAATATTGCTGAAGTTGCACACGCCTTAAAAGGGCTGACAAGTATCCTCCTACCAGTTTGAAGAAATATCCCCAGTTGCTTAAAACATCGCAGAGCGGATTTCACGTAGAAACTAACCGCTACAAGCAAGTTACAAACCCCTGAAACCAAGGGTGGATAATGGCAGCACGGATGCAACCTCCACAGCAGCAGCACCAAGTATAATCTTTCTGTTCGCCTCCAGCAATCCGAACGTATTTCAGTCTCGGCACACCAAGCTAATAGACATTTTGAATTTGTTATGCAGCTTGCTTACCATGACATAATGTCGCTGCATCTCTGTCTTCTCACTGGCCAGTTTCTCACATTCTAGCTTTAAACTGTTCGAGACATTAAGAAAAAAAAAAAAAAGAAAGCATGGGTACTTCGTAACGCAAAACTGACATTCTTCTGAGCACAGGGTACTCCCCTTTTTGGGCATTTCCCCAAGACACAAACAGAAACGTACGTTCCAGCACCTGCCTGGGAGTTCAGGGTGGGGTTTATACTTTTCATCTTTTGAGAGAGATTGTGCAACATCCTCACCTCCTAAGCGAACTGCATACAGTACGCAGGAGAGCATTTTTCACTGACAAAAAAAAATAAAACAACACACTGCCTCACAGAAGACGGGCACACATGTTCTCACCTATAACACTTAAGCTTGAGAAGCCACTCAGAAATCCATGCTTTGGTATTCCTAGCTTTTATTTAAACGTGCTTAGGAAACACCTCTTGCTTTCACTCAGCCCACAGAGGAATCAAATGTGTATCACCGCTTCAAGAAGCAAAAAGTTGCTGGGATTTTTTTGTTTGTTGTTTCTTTTTTTTGGGGGGGGGAACTGTTAGCGATGACAGGAAAAATACTGCAGGTAATTTAGGGAATACTGCGGTAAACACGAACACGTCCGTCGCTTTTTTTTTTTCCTTTTTTCTTTTTTTTTTTCGGTTTGTTTGCTTTCAGAGGTGCGCTAAGCAGTCCTGCCAGAAGTCACTTGTCACTTGGAGCACACGCCGCTCCTCCGGCTCAGGATAATGAAATAGCTCGCCGCCTCGCTCTCAGGTTATCAGCACTTGACATGTCAATGAAAGGCGCGAGGGGGCCGAGCCAAGACGAGATGCGTGTCCTGAGCGGCATTTCCAAGAAAAAGCGGGGGATGCGCCCAGCCGGACGCCCTTTCTTCCTACATCCCCCACCCCACCCCCCCAAAAAAAAAGGAAAAAAAAAAGGGGGGGGGGGGGGGAAACAAGGGGAAAAAAATAAAATACCCCCGACAGCCCCCCGCCCCTGGGCTCGCACGGCTGAGCACCGTCCCCGCCGCCCGCCCCGCCTCCGGGTGCGGTGCCGGGGGGGCTCCGGTGCGGGGTGTCCCCGCGGGGTCCCGGTGGGTTCCGCGGGACGCCGTTACCTGTGGTACTGCGCCTGCAAAAACTGAAACTCCTCCTTGATCCGATCGCAGGACTCGGAGATGGTGAATTTAAAGGGCTGCGCTGGCTGGTGCGGAGCCTGCAAGCGGCGGGGGGGGAGAGAGAGAGAGAGAGAGAGAGCGGGTCGTGCCGGCGCCCCGAGCCGCGGCCCCCCGCGCCCCCGCCCGCCGCCCGCGGGGGCTCCCCGCGCTCCCGCCCCGACGGGGCCGCCGCGGGGGGAGGCGGCGTCGGCAGCCGGGAGCCGCCGGGAGCCGCCGGGACCCCCCGGCACGGCGCCGGGACGCGGGGCGGGCGCCGGGGCCGCCGCGCTCCGGCCGGGGGCAACTCGGCGGCGCCATCCCGGGTCCGGGCCCGGGGCGGCGGCGGCGGCGTTGGACAACAATAAGAAAATGGCTCCAAGTCCGCGCTGCCCGCGCCGGAGCGCTGCCCGCCGCCACTCACCGGGTGCCGGGTCTGCGGGTACATCTTGCTCAGGTCGCGGATCATCCACGCCGCTTCGGGGGGCGCTGGCGGCCGGGATCAGGGCTGCGGGCGAGGCGGCGACGGCGGCGACGACGGCGGCGGCGGCGGCAGCGGAGGGCAGGGACGCCCCGGCCCCGCCGCCCCGGTGCCGGCGGGGCACCCCCGGCGGCAGCGAGGCGCGGCGGAGGCGGCGGCGGCGGCGGCGTCCCCGGGGCGCGGGGGCCGCTGCCACATCCCCCGGGGGCCCCCGGGCGGCGCCGACCGGGTCTGCCGAGCCGAGCCGAGCGCTCCGGCGGGCGGCGAGCCCCGTGCGAGGCGGCGGCGGCGGCGGAGGAGGAGGAGAAGGAGGAGGAGGGCGGGGAGAGCCCCTCCGGCGGTGCGCGCCCCGCGGAGGTCCCCGCTCGCAGTTTCCTCCCCTCCTGCAAACTTTTGGGGGAGCGGAGCGGAGCGGAGCGGGGTGCGGGTCCTCCTGCTACCGCCCCGGCCGCATCCCCCGCTCCGGGCGCTGCTGCGTGGCCGGTGTCTGCTGTTGTTGTTGGTTGTGGTTAGAAAAAATAAAAATAAAAAAAATTAAAAAATTAAAAAAAAAATAAAAAAAAAGAGTGAGAAGGACGAAGAAGAAACCACGGTCCGGGCTGCTTTATTTACGTATTTCTCTCTTTTTTGTTTGTTTTGCTTGTTTCCCCCTTCCTCGCCGGGCGGAACTCCGGGAAGTGCCGGCGGCGCCGCGCGGAGCGGAGCGGAGGGGTCGTGCCCGGCCCGGCCCGGCCCGGCCCAGCCCTGCCCGGCCCAGCCCGGCCGCCACCGCCGCTCCGCGCCGCTCCCCCAGCACGCTGTGGCGAGGTGACTCCTTTGACCAAATTTAGCAGCGGCTCGTCATTAACATTCTGATACATATTCACAGCGCGCGGGAGGCCGCCGCGCGCGGGGCACCCTGGGAGATGTAGTCCTCGCGGCGAGAGGCACCGCCGACCCGCGCGGGCAGCAGAGCGCGCGGGACTTCTTCTCCCGGCGGGCACCGCGGCGTCGCCGGCCCCCCTCGCTCGCCCCCTCCTCCGCCCCGCCCACGAAGGGCGTCGCCGCCGACCAATCAGCGCCGCCCGCGCATTAATCGCCGTTCTGTATTAATGCCCATCATTTCGCCGCTGACAAATGGGCGTGCGGGACCGAGGAAGGAGGGAGGGGGGCGCGGCCCCGCGCCCGGCCCCCACGTGGGGACGTGACGCCTCGAGGTCCCGCAGCCAATCAGGCGGCCGCCCGGGCCTCTCGGCTGCTGTTTCCCCGCCGCCCGAGGCGGGGCTTTGAGATCGCCGGCGTGCCATAGCGCCGGCGTTGGAACAGGGGAAACATTTGTTCACCTGTCAATCAAAGTAACGTGGGGCGCTGCCGGCCGCCGCCGATCCCGCCGCAGCCAGAGCGCGGGGCGGGAGCTGGGCGGGGGGGGGGGGGACACGGCGGCCTCCTCCTCCTCCTCCTCCTCCAGATCGCCCCCGCCGGGGGGGGGCCGCGCTAATTGGGGGCAGCGTCGCCTGAGAGAGGCCAGCGCGGCCCCGCGGCGTCGCCTCGCAACCCCCTGTTCTCCCCCCCCCATAGGATGGGGGCGTCCAACGGCCGCGCAACGGCCGGGTAACGGTCGGGTAACGGCCGCGTAACGGCCGGCGCCTGAGGGCGCGGCAGCCCCCCTGAAGGCCGCCCGTGGTCCCGCCGCGGTTAAACCTCCCCGCGCTATCCTTTTTAATTTCTTTTCCCGGAGTCGCTGTGCCCTGCGGTACGGCTCCGGCAGCCCGGGGGTGCGCGGCGTGTGCGGTGCGAGTGTGACATAATTTAAGTTTTTGTTTCGTTTCGTTTTTTCCCCGCTGGCAGTGCTTAAGGGACGAAATCTTTCCTCTCGGAAGCGGCGCCCGTGAGAGGATGCTGTTCGCAGCTACTCGCAGGAGTAAGGCTGAAGGATTTGACGTTTGGACCTTGTATCCTAAAGGCACGCTGGCGTTCCGCAGGGCGCTTTCTGCCCCTGTCAAAGGAGAGAAGGGCCGCTGGATCCCAAGGGACGGGTGTTTTTGGAGGTGCGGTGAGCCCATCTGGAAATTAACTATCAGCAGCAACAGACAGCTAACTACGCGTAGGTCTCACAAGCAGTTGGGCTGCGGCTGCGGTGGCTTCCGTGGTCTGCAGGCTGGAGGGAACACACCCGGGGAAGCGTGTCCCCGGGCTGGCCTGTCGCGTGCCTGCGCTGCCGCCTCTAGCAGCCCTAATTTCTCAGAAAGCAACCCCGCGCCGATCGGTGCTGTGTCCTAGAAAGACCCCATGGCAACTTTCCTGCCAAGCCCCATTGCAGGCAATACCATGCACCGGTGCACATGCGAGCGATAGGCTCAGGCTGCTTTTTTTTTTTTTTTTTTGTCTGCGCCTGTCAGGCTTAGATTTGCCTCCGAGCAGTTTGTACTCCAGATGATCTGCCGTTTAAACCTGCATGCAAAACAGATGTGGTTTAGTCACGTCGTTTTGGATGCCTGTACTCAAAATCCATAGTCTCAAAACTTTCACTCGGCAATTAGTGCCCTGATAATGGTAGCTAAATTGCACATATTTAAATTTTTAGTAGTAAAATATCTTTACCACCCCCTTCTCTCTGGCTAAGGCTTGTCATTGCTGAGCGGCTTGAGGCCTTGATGGGACGTCTCACCGACATTGTGCCTTCCTTGCCTGCCCTCCAAGGGCTGGTCCAGTGGTCAGGACCTCAGGATGCTGGTGCTGGTGGTGATGGCACCATCTGTCCACGTGAAGAAGGTGGTGATGGCATCCATCTTCCACTGTCGTCTAGAGTTTAGGAGGTGCAGGGCAGAAATTTATCACCTTTCTGTTTTGAAGGGGGTTTGTAACCAGAGTCTGCTTGCAATCTGGCATGTACTGTCACCTAGAGTGTTTTGTGGTTCTAAATCCTTCTGAAGCCATTTTTGCCTAATATAAAATCCAGGTCACTGGGAAATTAACCAAAATGTGTCTTTCTCACCTTTTGTTTTTCCATGACCAAAAATGCCTTCAGGGTTGGCTTCATTAGTTATTGTAGTACCCAGGCTTTTTCATGCTTGCAGATTTCGGTTCTGCTGGTATTTTCACATTTACAGGGTTCATAATCAGTGCTCCAGTGGAGTTTAGGCCTCTAAATACCGTTCGAAGATATGGAGACAAAGCACCTGACTAATTATGAAAAGACCACTTTGCTTGTGTCTGAACCTTCCAGCACCAAAAATGCTTTTAAAGGATTGGTCACGAGCATCCTGCACGAAGCAGTGGAGCACTTTCAGCTCCTCTGAAATGGAGGATGTTCACCACATGCCAGGATCACGTCTCGACATTCAGAGGTATGGCTGCAAAGCCTGCAAATGCCTTAGTGTAGTGCCTGTCACCCAGGTGCTTGAAAGCTTTGTGAGAACAGAACGGTTACAGGACTCTGCGGAGTTGTGAGTGTTTCTGGAAATATGATGGGCGGGTTCAGACCATAATTTTAGGATCCTCAGTGCAGAGAAGAACTAATCCAGTTATAAAATAAACACTCTGTCTGAAGATACCGAATTCTGAAATAACAGGAGGATTTTGTGTTCTCTGTAGCCCTGCCTTCGTGAGGTACAGAGTTCCGGAGGGAAAGGTCTTCAGCACACTAGCAGACAAACGTACAGAGCTCTGCCATCAAAGCCGTCCCTCTTCTTTTGGAGAGCACTTTGGCAGTGACGTTATCTATGCCTCAGCACTGCTCATTCTCTCTTGTCTTCAGTGAATTTATGCAGCTAGGGGTAGGACAGAGCTAGATTTGCTGAGCTTTACCAAAATGACTGTGTGTACGTGCTTAACTCTTTAACAAATGAATCAATGTGCACTTTTGCCCAGTTTTGCAACATTCTTGCAAGATCCATGAAACTCAGAAGTTTAAGAGAAAGTGCACTGTAACTTGCCACTTTTAAATGATGTGAATTAAGATCAGGATGTCAATGTCATTCTATTTTCCTGTCTTTTGTCACTTCTGACACAGCCTTGATGGATCTTTAAATATAGGTTGTTTTGTATTTAAAGTTCCTTGTTTTTTCCTTCTTTTATGAAAAATCTTTTATGGTAGGTTATATAACCTGTACTATTATTTAGCAAGTAGAGAAGGTAGCTTTTAAATGTTTTACACATCTTGCTAAAGATTTCTCATAACTGAATCAACTGCAAGAAATATTTAGGCAGTTTTACAGGCACAGTAAGTGTGTTGAGTTTGGGCTGGTGAAAAAAAAAAAAAAGCCTTGTGAAATATCGCAGAGAGGCTAAGGGCTGCAAAGTGTCTCATCCATTCTTTTTCTTCTATGAAGTGGTTATTTCGGTCCTATTGATTCAGAGCTAGTCTGCTTTTACTTACATTTAAAATCTTAGGTCTAAAATGAACAGAACAATGTGTGCCTATATATGTATATTAGAGGATAGGTTAAAAAAAAAAAAAAGGAAATTTTAATTTCCAGTTAAGATTGTCTAACCCACTCGCAGACTCTGGTGATCTTTTTATAGCTGAGCCATAACCTTAATACAGAGACTTATCAGTGCCAGAGGTCCTTTAATAACAGGTCCAATCCTGAGGCCATTTGGTATGTAACCCCCCAGATTTCCTGTCTGCAATGACTGTAGCTGAAGAGCAACAGGGCTGTGCCTATTGCTGCAACTTATTACACTTTAATTTGAGACCAAGCTACCAGGTCACCATACTTGGTCAGCTGTGTACTCACAAACACACATGCGCGCGCACACATGTTCGCAAAAATAAAGGTGTGAAGCTCTTTGACAAATCAATGAATTCAAAATGCCTTATACTAAGACCTAAATTAGTAGACATATTTAAATACACCATGTAACAAGCCTTCAAAAAGATAAACTCAAGGAGGTTTTCAGTTGAATTGGCACTAAGTTCTCTATGCTTTAAACTTTTAATTAGGGTGTTAAGCCAGGTTTTACTGGTAGAAGAATGTGACAACATGACACCCATTTTGTGTACTTGTGTTTTACAAGTGCTATCAAGTGACCTTGTCTCAGTACGTCTTTAAAACAATCACAGTGTACAACTTCCTGAATTAGTTGTTAGTGACTGTAGGGGTATGTTGTTAATAAGCACTTTAGGAGAACTTATGATACTGTGTTTAATATGATGATTTATGTGTCAGTTTATATATATCCCTCTCAGAAAAACAAGAAATCTGTGCAAAGGAGTTTTTGTGTTCCAAACTGCTTCTTAATGAAGTCTGTACATTCTTCTTAAACACTGCCAAAGTCCCATTTTCTTTAATTTTTATAGGCATTGGTGTTTTGGATTCATGGTCTTGTTTTGCTTATTTCTGCAGGCCTGCCTGATTTATTTCATGCAAACTTCTTGCAACGACACAATTCTACTTACAATAAATTCACTTGGGATGTGGCAGGAAAACCTCTATTAAACTCCACAGAAGTTTTATCTGCAGGAAGGGTAGCATTTTAGGGCCTGTCATATACTAGAGGTTGGATTTGCAAACTTGGACAGTGCAGAATGGCTTAGGCAGATATTTGAAATTAAAGTAATTTTTCGTAGACAAATGCTCCCTTTCTCATTGAAATACAAGAACTAGCAGTAAGGATTTTTTATTATTTTTTTTTTCCCTGTGGCAAAACCATTGCAAATTATTTGGGAAGAAAACTCAACTTCCTCATAGAAGTCTTGCAAAATTCTATGCATCACTAAATTGCATATGCACCTTGTTATTAGGTTCTAGATATGAGTGCTTTCTGTAAGGCAAGGAGTTAGTCTTAAGGCCTGTCTACAATATTTGTTATATGGCCTTAGCCATGAGGCTCTTTAACCCCCATTTTGTATCAACATTCATCTAGTTTATAATAAACACGGACCAATTATGATATGACATGATCTGCAAAGCTGGACCTCAATAAAGTATTTTCACACAAGTATACTTTATAGTCACATCTTAGCTAAATGAAAATTACAACCCTGATGAGAATACAACAATATTTCTTAGTGCATTTTATTCACAGGACACACGTTAATCTCAGTAAAAGTCATCAGTTCATTTGCAGGCTTGGATCCAAATCTTTCTTAGCTTTCAAAAAATTAATTGTCTTATTTTCACAAGACAATGTGTGGGCTTGGCTAAGTGCTGAAAGGCAGAGTTAGGATGAGGAGGAAGTCACCCACTCACATGACAGACCTCACATGCAGTCACCCCCAGCACAGGAAGAATGAGGCCATCCATCCCAGAAGTCGTGACTGTCTGAAAACATGTGGCTTGCCATCTTCCCTATCCAGGTTTCAGTGCTTACTGCAATGTTAGGAGTCTGCTAACAGTGTTAGATAGGGAGAACAGATTTAGCATGCCTTCTTGCTACCCAAGATGCACTCCAGGCCCCTAAAGGTAAAGAGAGTTCCCCAAGCCTTTGCAATACCATTAATGAAAGTCACTATTTAGCCTCTGGCCCATATTAATTAATGAATAAATCTAATTCTTTGAGTTAAATCTTTGACTCAAGGCTTCTTAGGTTCAATGAATACTATTCCACATTTTTCGAAACTTTAGCTTTTTAAAAGTACATACTAAGTTGAAAGGGGATGTTTTTCACATTAAATTGTTAAAAAGTAAAACATTGCTGTCTGGAAATTAACATTGTGGAATGATATGTATTAGAACCACATATCTTGTCGTGCAAGGAAGCTATGTAAACCAATTGAATTTTACAAGTTCAAGTCACATTAAATAGCATAAGGAAAGCTGTACTAAAAGGCAAGAGGTCAAAATAAAGAAAAAAATAGTTTAATGTAATATTCCTTTAGAGTATTGTATGGAATATAAGAATACTTAATATTCTTTATAGTGACTATATTAACGTTACTTTGGCAAAAGTGAGTAAACTAAGCAGCTCAAAAATATATGAGACAATAAAAATAAAATAAATATTTTCAGAATGCAAGTAAGATTTTGAAGATCTCTTTTTCCACATCATATACTGCAAATTTCCCGGTTGCTCTGAAAGGGAGAAGACACCATTGCTCTTTTAATTTGCAGTCATACATTGCTGTTGACTTGCATGCTGTTATTGTCCTGCAGACTCAGCAAGCACTGGGAATCAGAAATTTAGATACTGTGTATTGTGAAACAGTTTTATTGTCTTTGCACCTTCCTCAGGAGAAACATTCATGACTAAGACATACGCACCTCTTTTAGTAGCTAGATTTACTAGTAGATTAATGCGTTTAGCAGAGACTGATTCAAAAAAATAGCTTCTGTATATGTGTTTATTCTTCCAAAACAACAGAAAACTCTATTCGATGGCAGTGTATTTTCATCCAATGAAGAACCAGGGTTGTACTCTAAATACACCTTTAATTCCTGCGGAATAAGAAGAATAATTCCTCTCCAGTTAAGTCTCTCCTTGAGAACTGAGTGTAAACAATGCAATTCTCTTCACTGGGTGCTGTGGGTGGACCTTTACAATCCACAGTTAAAGAAAGTAAATGGGAAATGATTGTTATTTGAAGGACTGTTCTTATCTCTGTAACTGGGTATAATGTAGTCATCCTCACTCCAGGTACTCCAGGTATCAGCAGTTCTTTAACCTACACCTGTTTGAAAGGTAAACAGTGAAGTTTTCCTCCTGATAACTAATCCTTTTTGATGAGGCAATCTCACGAAGGCTCTGAAAAGTTTACTTAAGTAAACAATGAATGGGGATTTGCTCCCTGATTGCTCATAGCTCAAGTGAAGTGACTCCATCGGGTTTAATGACACTGCTTTGGATGAACATTGGTGAAAAAGAGAGAAGGAACAAAACCAAGAGGGTCAAACTATTTGGGAAATAAACTTGAGAAACAGTGAAATTGCTTTTTTCCTAAATGACCTCCAAGATACACTGGGTTGAACTGGATGGGAGGTGGCTGAAAACAAAACAAAGAGTAATCTACTAAACAAACTTTTTTTTTTTTTTCCCTTAACAATTGAAACAGTGCCTGCCATAGCAGAGTCCCTATCAGAAAAAGAAAAAGGAGGGGTAGAGTAAACCTGAATACAGTCAATGAAACTGTACCTCCTTTAACAACAGTCTTCCTGCAATCAAAACCATGCTAGCATGTGGCCTGTTCAAATAAAAATTACTGGACCAGAACCAAACAAGAAATAGTAACTGATAATATGTTTTTTTCGGAACCTACCCATCCATCAAATGTGTCACTCCTCCATAATACTTTATTGCCCCTTCTGAAGAAAGACCTTTAAAATTCATTGTATGCACTTAAAAACAAAGTGTCGTTGTCCTGGTTTATAATGATTCTCTTTTAGTTTGGGTTTGTTTTGTTATTTAATTACATTCTCTTCTATCTTGCATTTTTGTACAGACAGTTGCTGGAAATTTCTGCTGCTCTTAAACAAAGAATCTTTTGTGCTGTATCAGCTTGCATTTTCCCTGGATTGTGTTGTGCGGGTGTCTTTTCACTGACTTCAGCATTGGAGTATTGTAGTCATAGCTTCACTAAGTAGACTGTAACAAACAGATTCATTGGTCCTTTCTCTGTGCTGCATCTTATTAACTGATCTGTGGGAAATGCTCTTTACATTGTTAAGGTATATGCACTATTACAAACAATAAATTAACCTTAACTGGAGGAAGCTTTGAGACTCCGAAGACAGTAACCCAGCAGAAAACAGTTTATAAAAGCTTTCTACCTACCAAATATCAGAGATATTTTTGTTAAAAGGCACTGTACCTATTTTCTACACCAACCTATTACTACTACGTTTACCAAACATATTATGAATAAAGCTGTATATTTTTTAATACAAGAACGCAAGATAAATACTAGATTCGTTCAACTGAATTCAAACATTTCTCCCTTCCCCTCCTCACCCCCACCCCCACCCCCCTCCCCCCCGAATTAAAGAACACCAATGAGCCCAGTTTTAAGAATAATATTATTCTGAATTAGAGGTCAGTGTTCACACATCCATTGTACCAGTTTTATAGGGGCTGCTAATGATAACCCTCAAATTACAGACCACAGTGGTAAGAGGTCAAATGCCATGTTACTAATTAATTCATAAAGGAGTGCTTTGGATTCTAATGTTTAGACTGCTTTTTTAATATTATAAAAATGTTAGAGCTTGCAACATGTGTACTGAGAAAAATGTCAGTACTCATGATAACATAGGACTAGCAGCGCCTTGAGCAGGCAGAGATCAGGAAGGACATGCAGTTCTGGTAATGGAGAAAAAATAGGGGCATACTTGAAACAAGAGATATCCTCCCCACCCTCCTCAAACAAGATGTCCTTGTTCTCTGGATCCGGGAGGGAGGAGTTTGTGCTCACACACTGTCTCTAACCCGTTCTCTAACCTTTATGGAATTCCCTAGCTGTAAATTTGCACCAAGTATGTTTTTAAATGAATCAGAAGTACACCACCTACTTCTCTCCCTTGAAAGTAAAGACCCAGAAATAATAGAAATGAATTTTACATCTGTTCTACCTAGAACTGATTAGCTAAAATGCAATAACATCAGCCCAAAGTCTGATTTGTCGAACAGAGTGTCTAGATCTTTGAGTCAGATATCACATCAAAGTAGGGAGCAAATAAATGCATGCTAGAAGTGTGTTATCCACTCCACCACTCACTGCTTGGCTTTAGACAATTTAGTTTCAGTTTTGCTATAAGGAAGAGTGATAAGACTTGCTGTAATTAATATTTGTACAGGGCTGTGGAATCTGTAAATTATTTATTATATTTCAGTAAGAAGCTCCAAGGTTATACATGTAAATCCAGGAACTCCTGCAAAGACATATAATTCATGTGCCCCTTGGCTTTTACAGAATTGCTGAGGTTTTCTCAACATCATCACCAGTTCTAGTTTCAAACTAACTACAGATTTGGCAGTATCTGAGAAGCAGGCCCACAAAGCCCTGGTCTAATAGTTGTAACTGAGTCAGTAAAATACTTTAAGCATTTGCTTAACTTCAAGCTCATGAGTTGTGCTATCTACTCAGTGGAGCTAGTCACTAGGTTAAAATTAAGCTTATACCTAAACGACTTGCTGGACTTGTACAAGACTTTTAGGCTTATGATTTAGTTATCTTTCTTAAACTTGCTGGATCTTCTCCTGATCTAAGAATTTATGGAGAAGCTGAAAGTGGTGGTAGACTTAGATTTCAATTAGGGGCAAAAGATCTCACAACATTCACATGTACTTTACTTATCTAAACACTGACTAATTTTTGTTTAGTTATCTAAGCATTCCAAATGCTCGCATGTGTGACTCATACTCTTGTGTTTCATATTCAGTCATTTTATATATCCCAGTAATGCCAGGCTAAATCCTATAGTGCTATAAACCATTGTGCCTCAGTCAACTGCAATAAGGCTGCTGTGATTTACGTGTCTGAAGATCTGGCTCCTGCTCTACACTACTTTGTAATGCCAATGTTAGCATTTGTAGTCCAGTACATAAGTAGCGGTTGTAGAAATATACATCGCATCTTCCTCTTAGAGAGTTGTCTTGACTAATTTTAAAGAGCTTATTGCAGACAGTAGTCACTACTGAACAGTGCACATTGCCTTGCAATGTCATTCTTGTAATCCGTATTTTAAAGCTGAAAAATAAGGCTTTTACTTTAAAGTAGGTGTTTGGGGCCTTACCTTCATAAAAACAAATCTCTGAACAGCTGTAAGATTCAAAGGTATAATTTAAAACGATATAAAGTAATATGTAGCAAGAAGTGTTGTTTGTTTGTTTGTTTGTTTGTTTAAACATAAAAACAATCCTCTGGTGTTTTACCCAGCCACCATTCTAAGTAGTGCTCTGAAATTTATTGTCTCAGGTCAGTATTCTAAAGATGTGTGATTCATTTGCGCTGTGGGTTGCTTTGTCTTCTATTTAGTAGGTAAAGGTGTAGAACAGTGAACATCCATGACATAGAAATATTTGTACTTAAAAGATGCCGTTCCTTTTAATTACCACATTAAAATATCTATTACTCAGTATGCTGTAGGCAATTTCTACTTCTTTCTGATTAGCTTATGGGAATACATTATTTACATTTCATATGACAATTTTGTTTTTAAGAAATGTGCAATATTGCAACAATGAATAAAAATTTGTTTCAGTCTTCTGGGATGACAGGTTTTATTATTATCCTAAACATAGAACTTCAGTTAAAAACAGAATAGATTTTTTTTTCCAATAGTAATCTCATTTGAATGTTTTGATTTATCAAGGCATTCCATGTTTACTTAAAAAACACATTTTCTGCTCCCTAGAGAAGTCCATAATGCACTCAGTAAAAACTAAGCATCAGGAAAAATATACTCAAATGACAGAGTAAAATTCAGGGAAAACTGTTCAGATTTGCTTTGGTACATATGCTTGTTGTTGAACATTGATGATATATATTTTATGTGTATGTTGCATAAACATGTATGTGTTATCCTTCTGTGGGGATCAGAATAATGTAAATTATTTTATTCAAAATACAGCATGTGTATTCTTTCATTCAGTTAAAATACTGCTGTGTATTAAAATATTAATACCTTACAGGTTTCAGTTGAAGAGTAGAAGTTGAGCTTTGGAGAACAGAACCACAATTCCTTTTACTAATGAAACTACCTGACAAGTTACAGGGGACTAAATTGAAATTAGGGTATTTTCTTAGTAGTTAATTTGGTAAAATCCAGATAGTTCATGTATGACTTAAGTTTCACCTGACTGGAATGGCATTGTTCCTTAATGAATAGCAAGCTACACAACAGCTTAGGACAGGAAGTTAAGAAATCTCTACCTATATGAAATTAGAGAGGGAATTTAGAGAGCAAAAATGCAATTATTAGTACTGGAACATGTCCAAGATCCTTAGGTTAACTTCTGTGTTCTTATTGGAAGCTATATATTAGACCGCATTTCTTGTCCCTCTCTGCTGTTGTTTTTTTTTTTTATTAGAAAATTCTGAAGCAGTTTATTTCTGTTTTAGTTTAAACAAGGCTGGTCTCAGTGATCAGACATAAATGTTTTAAAATACTTAAGTATCCTTACTCTTAACAGATATGCAACCTTAGCTTAACTGCTTAACTGTTAACAATTTAAAAAGTGGTGCCAGGTTGATAAAAGTAATGCTGAGAAATTTCCAGGCCTCAGGTAGACAGACTGAAATGAATAGATGTGGTCAAGCCTTAGGTAGTTCTATATTCGCTCTAAAAAGAAAGTGTGAAGTCATAGAATCATAGAATGATTTAGGTTGGAAGGGACCTTAAAGATCACCCAGTTCCAACTGGGCAGGTTCCATGGGCAGGTACATCTCCCACTAGATGAGGTTGCTCAAAGCCCCATCCAGCCTGGCACTTCCAGGGATGGGGCATCCACGGCTTCTCCAGGCAACCTGTTCCAGTGCCTTACCACCCTCTGAGTGAAGAACTTCTTCTTTACATCTAATCTAAATATCCCCTCTTTTAGTTTAAAATTGTTTCCCCTTGTCCTATCTGTATCTGCCTATGTAAAAAGTCGCTCTCCTCTCCTTAGCCTGTCTGGGTCTCATTGACCATACTAGCTATCGTGAACATCATCATGGCCGAAACAAATCTGTATTGTAGGGATAGAAACAGTCACCTTGCTAAGCAAGAACTAGAAATATAAGGAAACATTATGCAAATATATCTCTGGGAGTACTTTTCAAAAGTGATGAACTGTGCTGAAAATACTTAAAAGTGGGGGTTGATAGGAAGTCAGGATCTGGGTCTCATGCTCCATTCCTGTAAGGCTCTCCACATCCTGTAGAGTAAGGAATGGATCCCACAGCTGTGATCTGTTAATGTGCCTCCGTGTTTTTAATGGAGTAACCCTTGATTCTCTATCTGAGGGGAAAAACTTAACAATTTGCATGTAATCTCTTAAGGAAGAAACTCAGTGGACACATGAAAAGGACCTAAATTTTACATTTAAGAAAAGATTTAAAAAAAAAAAAAAAAAAGAAAGATACTCATTATTTTAAACACAATTAGATATTTTTTTTTGGCCCAGGTCACAATTTTTCACTGCTTAGCACTCAAAATATGTAAGATAGATGGTCAGCTCTATGATGTTATTCCTTTCCCCTAAGTAGAAGGCAGATGTGTTTTTGTGCTCACTGGCTATAATGAGTATCACTGGCATTAAGAATCCCTAAAACATTTTCTTTGTTAGTACAAACTGTTTTACGATATTTAACAGGATCAGGAAATGTTTGTACAATGTAACTGGTTGCTCTATGTTACTAGTTCAAACTCTACTTTTAGCACTTGTAGACGCTAGGAGATTTTACATCATTACAATAAATGGAAGTTCCTTTCATCTTGATGCACTATCATGTAGCCCAGTCATACAGCAAGAGCCCAAGCCTATCTATGTATCTAACCACTAATGAAATCTCAGAATACGTGTATGAATTATATTGCAGGCATTGTTCACTTGGCCAGAATAAGTTCCTTCCATTTAATCCAGTGTTCTGTATATGTATTTTTCCTGCACTTGTCACTAGAGTGCTGAGCGCTTCTGTGATAACTGAGAGTATTTCCCCTGAGTGCAATCAGGTTCCTACCATTGATATGCATATCCAAAAGGTCCTAAAGTTTTTAGCTTTTCTGTAGTTCACTTTTAATTGATACACATCCTTGCCATGAGAACACTCAAGATTTCTTATTTAGAGAACAGACAAAAATGAAGGACTGAAAACTAAAGAAAAACAGAAGCACAGATTTCTTTATACCTTATTTGAGTGAATGTGTGTGGTTCTTTGATCATATCAAAAGAAAACTGTTGATGACATGCTGAAAAAATAAAACAACATAACATATGGCAGAAAGCATATCAGCATAGTACTTCTGTTTTTACACCACTTTCTACTGAATTTTCCTGAACTACATTTGCTAATATTTTACAAAATGTATTGAACTGTTCTGATTTTTACTATTTGCCATTATGACAGCTTTGGAAAGAACTAATTCATTAAAGTAGTCCACTGTTGTCATATAATTTTTTTAACTTCTTTAACACTGAACTGCTTGCTCGGGTAACTGTGAAAAGTAATAATTACAAGCCAACATTTGTAAAATACAGCATATGAGTTTTTAATGAGGTATGTGTCCTATACCATATTTCTGCAAGTGTCTGACTACAAAAGCACAAGATAAATGCAGACACAGTGATATTCCTTTTTGTGCAATCTTTAGAAAACATTGTGTGATAAACCTCATATGAGTTTATGAGTGCTTTACTCTCTGACTCTGGAGGTACTAATTTCTATGGAAGCGAGTAAAAGTTGACTGCGCTCAGTCGCTATGATTAAGCACATCTTTACCTGTTCCAGTTGAAAGTCATAGCAGGAACCTCTAAACTGCGTGTATAGAAGTCTGATCTGTGACTCTTTTCAAGGCTATATTTTTTTTCATTTTCAGATTGTTTTCCCTAATCCAGAGACTTTATTAAATAACATGTGCAAGGTGAAGATCACAAATGTATTCTATTAAAAGGTACTTTTTAACATTTGTCATCACACTAGCGGAATTTCAAAGATGTAGCTTTCAGTAACAGGAATAAGTTTATTTGATCAGTTCATTTGGATTTACTGTTATCTTTAAATAAATTTTTATAGTATAAGGTTTTTATATACTTAAGATGAAGAGGTGGTCTGAATAACTTGATTATCTGTACTTAAATTATTGCTAGCAGTAATATTAATTGTCATGAATTAACTTCCAGCAAAAGTAGTCTTACGGATTTCAGTCTTGAACTTCAGAATCAGTTTGTTTATAACAAGTAAATCTGAGTTTATTTCCTCAGAAGATTTTATGACATGGACAAGTGGTGTTGTTACTATTTGCATAGCAGGGAACTAGCAGTAGCCAAATGGAATGACCTGCTTGTGGCAACACAGGGAGCTAATGGCATAGCCTGGAAAAGAAATAGAGCATCCCAAAGATCCATATCCTGCCTTGTGGACTCTGCTGCCTTTCATTGTTATAGTTTCTGTCTTTTTTTTTTTTTTTTTCCCTTGGGTTAAGTAGGAGTTGGGAGTTCTTGAAGAAACTGAGAGATTAAAAAAAAAAAAAAAAGAGAGAGAGAGTTTAAAATTTTGCAATGCTTATGTTTAAGGCTGTATGTGGAAGAAACACATCTATTTCTCTGCATTTTAAAAAGCCACTGTACAATGACAGCTTGTACCTTTGTGCAATGCAAGAAAACTAATAATTGAAAACCTCTGAAGGGCTCATGTCATGTTTTTAATGTATTCCTGTTCAGTGTTCTGAGTAGAAGTTTTGTTGTTGCTATGGGTAGGGGATAGATTGAACTGATTACATACTGTGTTATAAATAAGTGTATTTTGTTCCCTGAGAAATGATTCTTCCTTCAGTAATAGGAAAAATAAACAAGGGAAAAAAGGTACATTTAAGGTTGCTGTCAAGTCTTAGCTATGCCTAGACTTTCAGATTTCTGTTCTCAGCTACAATGTTCTAACTAAAATATATTTTCCTCTTAGATTAAATTCCAATTTCTGCATGGTTTAAGAAGTGACTTCTCCTAGTTAACAGTTACCTGCAGCTATAAAATTACTGCATAAGCCCTTTGTCTACTTGAATTGCAATGGAGGGTGAAAAAAATGTGTCTTTAATCTGTGTTTGCACTCCTGTGATTTTGGGACTGGCAGAAGCCAGATTGGTTTGGGCATAAATTAGAGCCATCTAAAACTGCTCTGTCATTGCTGACTACCTGGGATCACTCATGACTGAAGACCAGTTATAGTGGGCCATGCTCTGTATAGATGCTCTAACAAATGGAGAATTCTCTACAAACCAGCTAGGTTAGTTTTCCAGATGCTTTGTACTGCTTGGAGAGACAAAAACTGTCACACGCCAGGTGTGACAACAGCTTTTGCAGCAATGCATGGTTCTGCTTTGAATGAGCTTGCTTGGGCACAAATAGTATTGCAGTGGCCTTCTGCATTTCAAAGTAAGGTGCAAACCATAGGCAAATGGGTCTGGTTAATGGCTTTAACTTGTTGAAATTCACATTGCTGCAGCTACACTGATGTCAAGATCAAGAGTTAATTTAAATCTATCTTAACCACATTGACACAAATTGCAGTGGCACCTTGTACTGTGATGCAGGGTCAGCACTAATCATGCAATATCCACTGTCCCTTCCTTCCTTTCTTTCTTGCTTGCTTTCTTGCTTTCTCGCTTTCTCTCTCTCTTTCTCCTTCCTTCCTTCCTTCCTTCCTTCCTTCCTTCCTTCCTTCCTTCCTTCCTTCCTTCCTTCCTTCCTTCCTTCCTTCCTTCCTTCCTTCCTTCCTTCCTTCCTTCCTTCCTTCCTTCCTTCCTTCCTTCCTTCCTTCCTTCCTTCCTTCCTTCCTTCCTTCCTTCCTTCCTTCCTTCCTTCCTTCCTTCCTTCCTTCCTTCCTTCCTTCCTTCCTTCCTTCCTTCCCCTCATTCTTTCTCCTTCTCCTTCTCCTTCTCCTTCTCCTTCTCCTTCTCCTTCTCCTTCTCCTTCTCCTTCTCCTTCTCCTTCTCCTTCTCCTTCTCCTTCTCCTTCTCCTTCTCCTTCTCCTTCTCCTTCTCCTTCTCCTTCTCCTTCTCCTTCTCCTTCTCCTTCTCCTTCTCCTTCTCCTTCTCCTTCTCCTTCTCCTTCTCCTTCTCCTTCTCCTTCTCCTTCTCCTTCTCCTTCTCCTTCTCCTTCTCCTTCTCCTTCTCCTTCTCCTTCTCCTTCTCCTTCTCCTTCTCCTTTCTCCTTTCTCTCTTCCTTCCTTCCTTAGTTCTTTCTTTTCACTAGACCACTCCTGTCACTTGAGTTGAAATGAGCAACTGATCTTGTCTATTATGCCAGTAAGAGATGCATCACTACTTGCATAGTAGCTGATAATGCCCATATCGATTCATGTGTCAAACTTACAGTTCAAATCTTAGCTATAGTCATCACTGATTAGCTGGGGATTTTCTTGGTTTCTTTTATCTTATTCAGAGTTTTTAGCCTTGCTTTCTGTGTAAACAGCATCTTCATGTTACCAGATAATGAGTAAGAGAAACTTGAATTTTTACAGCCCCATTCATTCAGAAATCTCAATGGACATTTAAAAGTGCACAGTGCTACAGGAAAAAAAATGGAGGGATATTATTCATCTTTAATTTCTCCACTGAAAAGTCACAATATAATAATTATTAGGCTACACAGAGCTGCACTAGACAGCTGTCCAGGAGAGAAAAGGAAGCAGAGAACAGCATCAGGCAAACCACATGAGGAAGTTTAGGTAGACCTCAATACCCAAACTGCAATTTAGCTGTAATGCTGACTTTCACAAACATCTCCTTGGAAAGTACAGTATTGTCATTGATGACCACAAATATATACACAAATACATTTTCTCTCAACTAAAAGGCAGTGCACTGAAAACAACTGTAAGAAGTTGAACAAAAGAACTGTTTACGTGACCAGTGGTAGCATTTCCTGCAGCATTTCCATTTCTAGTGATATCTCCTTAAAGGATTAAACTTAAAAAGATGGAAAAAGTAATTACATTATTTCATTATAATGAGGTAAGCCTCTGTATCTGAGCTCATATGAACCTGTTACTGAAAGAAGAGGAAGACATACCATTTATTCTCCAGTGTGTGTTTGTTACATATGCTATCAAATATACAATGGAGATGCACAACACATCCAGTTTGGGCATAAAGAAAGATTGTTCAATATTCACGGACACCTTGAAGCTAAATGCCATTTTTCAGTCAATTAGGTATTTCCTTCACAGTATTTTCCTCAGTGAATCTTATGTGGCATTAACACAGTGTGTTCTCTGCCCATGTCTTTGTCCCTCTTTTGAATGCTTTGATTTTCTTATGTGCACTGCCAAAATTGCCTAGTTCTAATGCAGAATCATACTTTGCTTCCTCACTTGCCCATTTGCCCACTTTGGGCTAATGTTAGCAAACATCCCTTAAAGACAATTGCTTTTAATCTTGTCAGAGATGCCTGTGTTGTGAGGGTGGAAATTAGTTATTAGTTTAGCTTTTCATCCATGCATAATAGGATGTTAAAATCAGAGATGTTTGCTTGGGGCCATGAGAAGCATCCCACTCTGAGCTTACAAGTTCTGAATTTATAAAATGCAACATATTTAAAATAAACAAGCAGAAGGCAAATGAGAGTTTAAAATGACAAAAAGTCTGTTTTGTGTATATTAGTCTTTGTGTAAGGAGTATAAGGCATCTTCTTGACTGCAGTAAAAAAAGAAAAATATGCTGAATTTTTGCTGATTCTCCCACACCCTTCTCACCCCCTTTTTATAACAGCTGATGAAAAAAAAAAGAAAAAAAAAAAACTATGCCGCGTTCTTCTTACAGTGGTGACTTTTTCCTGATTGAGGTTGCTATAAGCTTGGTCCCTGCAGCATCAAACATCAGGCTCCATGCTGTACCTAAAGTTCCAGAAGCAAACAAAACCAAGACAATGTCAGCATGGAATAAAATTAACAGAATCTCTTTCTTACAAAATAGTGGGAAATCCTCTCTTCACACCTGTATTACAAAGTAAAGTTGATGTCATTTAGAGAGCTTATAATGCAAAAGGTCCTCCCTTCTTTCTGCTCTGGCACATCTGTGGTAGGATGCCAGGATCTCTGTCTACAAAGCAGTGACAACTTTCAATTTTCCTCCACTCATTTTCCACTTTAGTTAAATCAGCCACAGCAAAGAATACACAGTAGGTTATAATTCCTTTGGAATTATCTATTTTAGAATAGTGGTAATTGGCAATGAAAGCAATCAGAGAGTTCAGACACACTTTCAGAGAGACCTCTGAATGTTTCAGTGCTCTCCTTTGTCCTCCCCAGTACACGCATGCTTAAAATGGCTCCCGAAGAAACACAGGTAGGCATCCTGGCTTTAAATGTGTATGTAATATAAAATGCAGAGTTGTACACCAGTCTGCTGGATGACAGCCTTGAGTATTTGGATTGCCTACCAAGTGTTGATGAAAAGCCACACAGATTCTTAATTCAGAAACTCCAATTTTTCCTCTGTTCCTGTGTTCATTTTCTTTATCAGCAGGGGATGACTTACACTTTCAAAACTGATTAACATTTTAAAACTGTGGGAGCACTTTGTGTGGCATTTCAAATGATTTTAACCCTTTAGCTCTTTGCTAGAGCTCCTTTCTCCCCCACACCTTTTTTCCTGTCTTTGGAATACAGGTTCTAGCATGTCAGCACTTCCAGATAGTAAGCATTTTGCACTACACAAAAGACACTGGAGACATCAAATATGTTAACTAAATTTTGGCAGTAGAAACAAGTGAGGATTTACCAGCTCTCACCTTGTTTTTTTACCTACGTACATCGATGAAGGAGACAGCCTTTCCTCACAACTGTGAGAAACCCAACAGATTTCTTAATCCTTTCTCGTGTCTTATTTGTCCTCAGAATTATATCTTTGATATGTCTCTGTTTAAAGTCAGCAGGACTTATCCTTCTCTGTACATTCTCTGCTCAATCTCTTTTTTTTTTTTTTCTGTTAGGCCCTCTCAATGCATGAGCACACTGATGTATGGTCAGAGCAGTGACTCTCCAGTTCCCCAAATCCATTTTCTAACTGTGCTCAGTTTTGCTCTCAGACAGTCAAAGCTTACTCTAAAGAACAGCTAAGGAATACTATTCATTTAAAAATAAATACAGTAACTGAAGACATTTTTCCATATCCATAGTCAAGCATGCAGCTGCAGTGCATATACGATCATTTCCAGCAGAGGAAAACTATTAAGCACTGTCTGCAGACAAGTCTTCAGTCCACTTAGAAGTGCTGCGACCTGTGAATTAAAAGGATCAGCATTTGTGGAAGTCCACTAATGGGCCTGATAACACAGCTAAAGTTACATAGAAAGGATCCAGTTACAACAAGGTGTCAGTGAGGACAATCCCCACTGACCTTTCTGGGACTCACATTTGAGGACCCACTTTGTCCCATGCTACCAAACATGAATAAGGATCCTACTCACTGGCTACTGTTCTGCAGTTCTTGGCATTAACACTTAATATTCTTAATATTAGTTTCTTTTGGTTCTTACTGTTTTTCAGCAAGGTGAAGTCCAGCAACAGGAGAGTTTTTCTGCTCTCTTATAGCTAAGAACACGTGCATGAAACTACATTTCTGCTTTTCTACAAAATATTGTGATAAGATTCTGAAAACAGGGCATTGGTCACCTCTCTTCTAGCTTATCAGTTTCAGAAAGTCAGAAAAGTTGTGCATGGTCCAGTAGTCAAGGACAGGGAAGGAGAAAAGACTAAGGCACATTTTGCCTGCATCTGAAGGCAAAATGTCCATTTCTCTACTTAAATATCTTTCAACCGGTGTCTAAATATTTTTCCCTCTTTCACTTTCAACACTGCTTTAGCTGAACTTCACTTTCCAGTGCTACGATTCTCCCTCAGGATTTCTTCCTCTGCAGATCACTTTTAGTCCCTGCATTCTCTGATGGGGATGTTGGTTTTCATATGCATTTTAGTAACTCATTTTGTAATGAGCTGCTACCATTCTACTGTGCTACTACTGTGCTACTACTGTGCTACATGTGCTACTGCACATGTTAATTCCTAGATACGGTAAAGCCGAAATTCTTTGCAATCATAGTATCTGAACTAAGAAAAGTAGAAAACGCAAAACACTGAACAGAACCAAACAAAAATGTGCTTAGTATTCTCAAAATTTACATTTAATTTCTGAAAACATAATTTTTTAACTATTAATTTAATGAACTTCTTTGGCTTTACTTTTTTTTTTTTTTTTTTACTTGGAAGAATATACAGCATGTGATATTTCAATCAGTTTATTTTTGTTTCATTAACTTGGGTTAGGTAGGAATGAGAGGAAGTCAAAAATCTTGCTTGTAAGATTGTAAGAATAACCCAGGGCCTTAAAAATATTCCAAAATATGAAATATCAAAAGGCTTTTTATTATTTTATCACATTACTAGCTTTCTGAAATATTAGTAGCTTTGCATAAGTTAACTGTTTGTTTGTTTGTTGACATTTGATTAACTGTTGCTAGCAGCATTTTTTTCAGGTTTGGAGGTAGGCAATTTGCAACTTACTGTATGGGAACAAGAGGCAAGAAAAAGAGGAATGTTTCATCTACATTTCTTCCCCCCTTCTTCAAAAAGTTTCATGTTAATATTCAGGAACAATTTCCCTTTTCTAATGTTCTTTCACTAGTTGTGTTTTAGTTAATTATGTTGGTTATCCATTGTAAATAAAAAGTAGGAAATCTGCCAGTTCTATTAGAACATGGTTCTGTGCTTTCCCCCAGTGAAATTCTTACACAGAATTTTCTCTTTTCCTTTCCTTTAAAGGAGAAAAAACATTCCTCATTAGGAAGAGCAGATGCATCCCAGCTAAGAGGTTTGAGGATTATAGATTCATTCAAGAATTTTCCTTTTTTTCCAGGTATGAATCAATAATTCCCAAGTATTATTGGTATTGTACATATTAATATATACAGAATACAGTGTCCTTGGAAGCTCAAGGAAAGTCATGTGTAAGAATAAAAAAGGTATTAAAGCATAAATGTTAATGAGGGCATAGTGCAAAGACTCCTTGTAACCTTTGCCCAGCCTGACTTAGAGGAGTTAGGCTAAAGTAGTCACATCAGAAAAACAGGCACACTGCAGGTGCTAGTATCCTCCTCCCATCACCTCTGCTTAAATAGCAGAGACAAAGAATATGAAAGCCAACAAAAAATTCTTCCTGTGCCTTTTGTATAATTTAAATCTATTTGAAGGATGATATAAACCTGTATTCCTTTTCACACTCACTCTATTTTAAAAGTTTGTTCTAAAGTGCTTTTTCTCTTAAAATTAAAAACATTTCCTGGGGACACACATATCAGTTATTTTGTAATGCTTAAAAGTCAACAGTACAAATATTGCAGGCATTTAATAAACACAGGGCTGAAACAATATAGTGAAATTATTCATCACTGGCACAACTTGTCATATAAGAACGTGAAACACAGGAAAAGTTATGTTCAATTCAGAAAATATTCTCTTCGAGTTTGCATATATCCCCTTTTATTTCCTTGTGAAGTTTTTAAAGTTCCCCCCACACATACGCTTGCTTGGAGCCTTATGAAACTGAAATGTCAAGTGAGAGTTGCTTTATATCATGTTCTGTCAATCAAAGTAAGCGAGGCTTTATGCATCTGTTGCTAGTATATTGGCACTTTTTGAAGAGTGTTTCGGAGGGAGCAAGAATAAATAAAGATCCTTCAGGCACTTTCTCATTTATGGATGAGGAATCAAAGCAGTCTGAAACTTCATTTTCAGCCTGATACCCTGAAGATTGTTGGCTGATAATTCTGGATGGAACAGCTTATCTGAGAGGATTAGGGAGAACATGGGCTTCCTATTACTGCTGGCTTCAGCCTATTCAGCTGGGCAGACTCTGTCACACATTATCTGTGCCTTTACATATGTCACTAATCTTATCTATATCTTTTCAGCTCCTTCTGTTGGAGCTGTGGTTTTCTGTACCTAAACCTCCCATTTCTTCATTACACCAGCTGTATAGGCATTAGCCTTCCCTAACAGCCTTCCTGCACTGTGTCATTCAGTAATGGCTAGTAATGCAAAGGTATGAGAAGGTAATGGTAGTGCTTTATCTCAGATCTTACAGGCCTCACATCAGTATATTAAATGCATACCTCCCTTCCCAACAGCCACCTCACTCCTCCCCCCACCATTTTTGACCAAATCCGCTTAACAAAATAAAATCGCCTCAACAATACAGGATCTCTACAATCATTAAAAATAATGGAAGCAGATGATTTGAGAGCAGGTATATACTCTGAAAGGGTCAAAGTAGTTTGTAGCCAGCAGAACAAAAACATCAGCACCAGAACTAATACAGAGTGTCTACCATTCTCTCTTAGATGGCTAATCGGTGTTACGAATTTAGTGTTGTTGGTCACTGGGATGAAGTAGCTCTGAAGAAAGAGAGATTAAACCGCCTGAGTCCCTACTCATTTTAAATTTCAGAGGGAAGCCCCTTTTCCACACCTGCTCTCAAATACTTTCTTCCCTAGCTCCAGCTGGCTTTCTGCCTGCCAAGCTCTGCTCCATCCTTCTCTTCTATTCTGTCTTTGCCTTTCAGGTTTCCTGCCACACACAACCACTTGCACAACTTCTTTCCTTCCATATTCATTTGTGCTTCTTCATTTACTTCTGCCATTTTCAACTTCCCTCATTCCCTGTTACTGCAATAAAAATGACAATAAATGAATTTTTAAAAGTAAAGGAAATGGAAATAATGAGATATCACTTTACCATTTATTTTCTCTCTTTTTTTAACAGTGTTTTTGACTGTAAGTGATTTTGAGCAGTGGCTTGAGCAGTTCTTGTGTGTTTTCCTTGTGCCGAGTACAATATTCATGAGAGAAAGAAATAAAAAATAAAAAATAAAAAATCACTTGGTCTTTGTCTTCATGACTCTTTTGGGTACAAATGGAGTACAAACTAGAAAAATATGTATCACTGATTTCTGACTAATAACTCAATAAACAGCACTATCTGGCACTTTATTGGAAATTGGTAATTCAGCCAGTTCTATGTATGATTAATTTAAAATATATAATGGGAATATTCCTTAATATTTTTACTGCTTTTGTGTTTTGTTTTACTTTAAGTTGCCAAGTTATTAGGAATCTGTATCATGTCTGTTCTCTCAAGGCTGAAACAATAAGCTTTTTCTGAACCTGACAGACATAATTCCTCTTCTTCATAAATGAATGCCTTGAATGTCATGGTTTTCCCACTCTGCAACCACATGCCCAGTCAGGGCCATGTCATTTAACACAAGCCTATTTTTTATTCTGTGACAAGCAGGAGCAACAAGGAGTGTAACCTATACCCCAAAGCTATACAAATGTTGCTGAATTATATAGTAGAGACAGCCACAGAGTGTTGTGTCTGCCCCAGCAGTGCTGGCAAATGCAGGAAATAATGTGCTGCAGCAATGGAAGATTTTCTTGACCACATGCAGTCTTTCAGAGGCTTTGAAAACTTCATGCTGCAGACCCTGCAAGACCTGTTCTTTTTTCAGCATACATAGTACATTCATGGTCACTCAAGAACATAAAGCAGAACTTAATTTCACTCCCAGGGAAATTGTTTTCATGTTTCTAAGTCAGTTGATTTGTTCTTCCCTAGGCTCTCACACACAAACTTTTTCAATGAACATTAGGATAAATGGAGCATTTGCTATGGAGTTCCCTTTGCTCATTCAGTTTGGCCAACTGTGCATCTCAACAACTGAAAAGCACAGACTTAAAGAGAACAACACTAATTCTGTACACTAGAGCAGGATCCAGTGTTTCATCAGGTGCACCTGAACCCCTTTATGATGCACACATTATGAAGAGATACATAAAGAATCTCTTAAATACTTAATTTATAGTCAGCCCTTGTCTGAGTATGTGTCATTTATGAAAGGATAACACGTGGCATGTGGACTCATCATTAGCCCAAGGTAACAAAGGCTGTGACTTCCAATTCTGTTCTCAGCCCTGCTACAGAGTTACTACATGACCTTGCACAAATCACTTAACCTTTATGTGACTAATTTTATCCATCTATAAAATGGGGATAATAAAAATTTTAGCTACACACAGCAGGATGATGAGAATTAATTAATGCTGTAAAACTCCCTGAGAAAGAATGCTTAATATACAGGTCCTAATTTCACTAGAATTCACTCTCTGGCTCTGTGTCTTGTGTAGTTACTTCTAGCTGAACAAAATTAATGTAAAAAAACTATCCAACATACTAGTTGGATTTGCTAGAATTATTTAGATCCACTTCACTTCAGTGATGGAACTTACACAAAATACACTAGAAAATCAACCCAAGATAAAGCACGCTATTCATTACTAATATTAGTTGCATATCTGTATACACAGAGTACAACCAACAATGCTTGATCATGGGCTCTCAGTTAGCATATGTAAAAATACACATCTTGGTTGCATTTGTCTGTGTTATTGAAGCTGCAAGCACCGATCTGTTGGCCAGATGCCCATGTACGTATATGAGAAATAGTGTGCATTGCTCATGTGGTTCCTAAAGTTCATTTTTGAAAATTTGACCCTCAAGCTTCACTTCTTCTTAAGTGGATTGTAGAGCAATTTGCTAAAATAAAAGCAATATAATTTCCATTAGAAAACTCAAGTTGGAAATGTCACCTACTAACATATTGAAATTTTATAGGATATGACCTCATTCTGCATAAAGTTATAAAATGCACAGCACGAAGAACTAGATATCTATATCTAGTAGCTGGAGTGGTGGGGAAATGGTAGACCAAAGATGACCATTCTCTCTTCATTCTGCTGCTGGTGTGCTGTTTCACAGTAGGCAGTCCAAATTAATCCTAATCCAACTTCCAGTCACATACATCAAGACATGGGAAGAAATCCCTATATGGTATAGAAAAATCATTCTTCATTCTCCTAATCTGTCATTTTGCCTAAAGTGTGCATGGATTTATAATTGAAACAGTCACTTTATTTCTTTACACCACTAAGGGAGAGTATTCAAGTTACTGTGATTATTGCAAACACCATCAAATTAACTGCATGTGCACATTCAAACCAGAAGATCAGCCTGAAGTTATAGAACTGCCAAGAAAGCAGATATCACCAATCTTGTCTGTAGGTATCAGTAATACAATTGCCTCATCCTACACTAGCAGCAAACTAGCTGATTAATGGTTCAAGTTCATGTCTAGTGTAACTAGAAATACTACATGGGAGGCCCTAACTCAAGTGCCCTTTCAAATTAACCTTAGAAGATTCTTCATCATAAAGAAAAATTAATTCCTTATGCAATGGAAGTGATTAACCTCGAACCTTCAAAGACAAAATTATTGGAAGGTGTGGGGGAGGGGGAGGGATTCTGCAATCTCCAAGATATTTAAAAATGGATACATTAGGAAGAAAGCAAGCACAAAAAATACATCTCCCTTTCATTTCCTTTTGCAAACTATTCCAGAATATTTTGTTATATAAATGTTTTCTCTTTTAAATGATCAAAGTAGCATGTGACCCAATCAGATCAGCAACAAGTCAGAACAACACAAGTACACTTAAAAGTCCTGTTTATGGAAGATGTTAATTGAAAATAAAGATGTGCAAGTCCCAAGACATTTGGAGAAAAACAAGTAAACAGAAAGTACAGCCAGCCTGATAGTTTCTACAACAAGATGGGGAGTGTTGGGGGTAGGGGAGATTTTTTTTTTTTCTGTTTTATTAAGACTATTAAATTTGGTAGGGGTAGGGGTGGGTTGTTCTTTAGTTTCTACTTCTTAAGGGCTGACTTGCTGTTATGAAAGTCTGAGAGATAAATTAAATGTGACTGCAGAAATTTAGTGTGAGCCAAGAAAACTTTTCTTGCATACTACTAAAATCCTTTTGCAGCTCACATACTTATATTAATATTAACACAACAGAATAGTATAGCAGAAAGGGCTAATCGTTGTCAAAATAGCTTAGCTCTAAGCATACACTCCCTTGGGTCAGAGAAAATAAATGTACTGTTCCCAGAAAAATAAAATAATAATAATAAACTCGTAGTAATAATAATGCAGCACAGACTATATCTATAAGAAACAAGCAAAGCTCAGCCATAAAGATTTAAACGTAAGGCTTTTTAAGATGTTTTGGGTTTGTATGTTTGTTTTGATTAAATAAATAAAACAGATACTTGCGTTGAATAATTTCTTTTCTGGCTTCTCCATTTATTCTTTCTGTGACCTCCTTTATTCCCTATGTTCCTTTACCCATTTAAAGAGAGCGTTCAGAGAGGTGCTGATTATTAAAGCAGATGAATCTTCCCATTTACTAACGTTAAACATATACATAAAAGCTTTTCTGATCCAGGATGTCATCTGTGAGGCCACAGCAAGGAAGCACCCACCTGCTAACCTTACATTAAGTTCTCCTGCTCCCTCTCTACTGTACCACAGCCTGAGCCAGTCATCTCAGTTGTTCATACTAATTCACTAAAGCTTAATGAAGCAGCTGACTTTAGGTCTTTTTTCTGGTAATCTCTCTGAGTTGTACTGCCTCCAAACAACATCCTGTAGTTCTAGAAATTCTCACTTTCTCCAAAAGCCAGATAAAACAGTCCGTTGCTTCTTACCTCTCCCTTGCTCAGGATGGTTTGCAGCCTTTTATAATCCCATCCACTGCATTAAACAGACTTCTACAATGTGGCCTTTAAATCGGCAGGGAACTCAACTGCTTTATTCATGCAGGTAGTGATCAAGAGACTTACCACATCATGCAGCCAAGAGAAAGAGAGGATAGGCTTACATATATACATGTACGCCTCTCTA
>NC_137697.1:36515274-36682498 GCF_964034855.1 Anser brachyrhynchus
CATGTGGTTGAATAAACGCCAGCCAAACATAAGCATATTATGCTTATTTGGGGATTTCTTGTTAATGACTATTGTGCAGACCACCCAGCTGCACAGACAAAGTGTGCAGATCTGAAAATATTCCTGTATATAGTGAAATAGCAGTCATTAGGACCACTAGAGAATATCATTTCCCTTGCACTGACGACACTCCCAGTGAGTCCCTCTTTCTCTCCAGTAAAAAGAATGGCTTTCAATGAAATCCTTTAAAGGGAAAAAAAAAAAAAAAAGGAAAAAAAAAAAAGAAAATTAAAAAAGCAGCTGCAATGCGCACATGGCATAAGCAGTTTACTAAGGCATTACTGTACAGTGTCATGCAGGCTGTTAAAGAAAATCTGGTACTCTGGTGATAATGTGTATATTCATTCAGTATAAATGACTAAGTTCAAAAAACCATACAATGAATCATGGTTGCAAGGCCAGACTTGCTTTGATTAACTACACTGGTATAATGAAATCCAACAGAGCAATCACTGAAACATTTAGCTCCAAATGTAAATCTTCTTGAACTCTGAAAAAAGCATGTTAGGCAATGAGAGGTGCTGTATAATACAGCCATATTTCATATAATGAAAGTGGAGGCAGTTGTAAAGAAAAGGGAATGTTAAAAAGTTGTTATGCTGTGTTTGGCAAGAATGAGTCATTTTAAATGTGTCAATCACGATAATCCAACATATTTTTAATCTAAAGGTCAATAGAAGCAGTTTCTATAGTGGTACAATAGTTATGCCAAATATGAAAGCAAGCGTTTATAAGATGATTTCAAGTATTAACATGGTACCATAATGTGTCTTGGAGAATTAATCTCAGCTTTAAATTGAAGGGCATAGATTGATCAAGGCAAGAGAATTTTATTAAAAATGTACTGATATAACCCATAACAATTTCATTTCAGAAAGACTGCTGTGTTGAATTCCCATATCTCAGGCATGTCTTAACTGTATAGATAAAAGATGTCCTTTCTACCAAGATACAGAACTTGCTTAGTGTAGGGGAAACCTGGGATCTACTGTTAAACCACAGAGCATGAAGATTTCCTTGGATGGTTACTGGTCATGCATCTAGACACAAAGGTACGTATTTTTTCCTAGGAAGTACATGTGCGTAAGTGTCATTAAAGCTAACAGAAGGCTACCCGTGCCAAGGGAAATCTAGTTCTGAGGAATTCTTTTCAGTACAGACTTCAACTCAAACATTAAAGATTTTCCTTCTGTAATAATTTCTTTGCTATTCTGTCCCTTTTGTTGCTGAGGTTGTCTGCTGTCCTAGAGGATGGTTATTTCAGCCATTGGTAGAATTGTTATGAACTCAAAATGCAAAGCTTAGACATAAAGCCAAGATAAGCAGCTCTTGACTTTGGGTTGTCCCTACAACACAACAACACATCAAAAATCCTTCCCTTTCACTGATGTTTGGGAAGAGGACAAAGCCAATAAGTGAGATAAAGCAGTCTGTGTCATAGCAAAGGAAGAAGGTAAAGTTGATGGCATCACTGGTGGTGTTGCAATATTCTCTCTACAAAGTTTTGTATAACCATGGGTAGGGAGAACCTGAAGGACAGGCTACAGAAATGCATAAGCCAGAAGATATCTCAGTGGTTGTCTGGTACTCATTTCCATCTTAAGTGGGGAAAAGGATAACGTTCCTCTATCCCTCTGTTTCAGCCTCTCAACTACCAAGTAAAAATGTTGGGTTTGACAGAGAATACATGTACTCTATTACACATAAATTTTATATAGATTTTGACTTATATCATACAGAGAGGTTTGGGCTTACTTCTCTAGATCCATGATCAGATTTGGTGTTGGCAGAAGCAATTTCCTCAACTTCAGTTAAGCTCTGCCCACATAAGATGTATCTGAATAGGAATCTATAGTATTCATCACTTCAGTATTTAAACTAATGTTGAGCTTGATAGGCTGAAAATGCTTACAAAAGCAATCACACAGAACATTACAACAGTCACTGCAAAATCTATACCATAAACCTTAGTGTTTCAGATTACTTTTGTAGGATATTACAGCACTTCTTTTAAAACAGGACTCATAATCTACACAAGAATCCTTCTTCAAAATTGTTCAGTTTGAAGGAGTAAAATCCTGAATAAAAATGTTTTTTTATCAATAAAATAAAGCATTCCATGTCACAAAACATAACTGTCACAGCTGTTGTGAATACTACAAGTGAGTCAATTAATTTGAAAGCAGATGTGCACACTAACTTGTAAGACTCAATAGGCTTTGTGTTGGCCCAAAGTCCTTGATGTAATGTCAGCAGGAGGCCTCACACACCGAGTAGAATATGAGCTGGGACAGAGTCAAAATTACTAACACCCTGCAGTGCTTAAGAGGGGATGAGACTTTACAGCACCAATAAAAGGAACAGATTTTTTTTTTTTTGGATGAATGTTCTCCTAACACTATATCTTCTTTTTACAATTAAAGATCATAGTCAACTCAGGGCACAAAGAGTATATTTTAAACTGTTTGCAAATCACAGTCAACTTTCAAGCCTCAGCATCCATAGAGTCACTAAAATCCACGTCTGAACACCTATATAAGTTTCCTGATCAAAGTTTCTCATTCACTGTTGCCATCAATTTCTTTCAAAGCTCTGAGTAGCAAATGGAAAACATGCTGCTTAGTGCTGCTAAAATATTTTCTATTATGCTTATAAACTTCTCATTGGGTTTTTCTTCTCATCAATTCTCCTAGTCAACAGGGAGCTTGAAACTGAAGAGAACTAAACAGCTTTTTGATTTCCTCATCTCTTCTCCCAAGCCTCTGCAGAGAGTTGTACAACTTTGTGATTTGGAAGGAGAAAAAGTAAGTTCCTTTGGAAATACCTTTTCTTTAAACAAATTTTGTAAAATGACACTGGCTACAAAATGACCTGCATCTATATGCAAAATTCCATCCCCCTCTCTGATTGCAAAATATTTCAAAAAATGAAAGCAAATAGGTTTGTTGCATATTTTGAAGGCCAGCTATTCAGATCATATGGACTTTGCAGCTTTCTAGGGTACACACTCTGGAGCTCTGCTGAATGGATGAAGTCTTTAACATAATGATAAATGTGTTGGGGAACCAAAAATTTTCCTTCTGATTCTTAAAAAGTTCCTAAGTACACAGAAGACCTAAAAAAGATACAGTAGACTTTCTTGAGCTGAAGTTCTGACTTGTGGTTGAAAAGGCTCAGCAGCCAGCTAATCGTGGAGGTGCCTCTGCTCACAAGATTCCCCTTCAGATTCCCCCGACTGGTAGGACTGTTGGGTGCATGCTGAGCTTTCCCATAAGCAAGAAGTAGTGGCAGCAGATCCCCAGGACTCAGAAAATACGGCAATCACAGGATCCTCCTTGCTTAGGTTGAGTGACACCCATCTCTGTTCAATAAAATATTTAAGCATGTGTATAAGTAAAAGATTAAAGCACAGACACAAGTGCCCTACATGATTAGGAAACACTACAAATGAGAACCCTAGGAAGATGTGCTTCTTCTCTTTCACTCAGCTATTTCTTGGGGCATGTGATTTTTGTCTCTTAAAAATGAAGCAAACCAACTCAGCCAGTCTGTCTTAACAACTTGATTAGTCTGTTTCTAAACACTTAAGGATTTCTTCATCTGCCTCTAATTTGTATAAATGGTAGCATGTGAGGAAACTGAGCTGCCTACAAGCTACAGATAAAGTTGATTTGGAACATACATCACGAGCCTGCTGTGTTTTTCCCCTCTGGCATAGCTACAAAGGGGAAAAACTGGGACCTTACGATGGGGGGCTGCCCTGCACCTCCTGCAGTAGTGAGTCCTGCAGAGACCTCTCCTGGCAGAGCTTAGAAAGTCATCTCTACCTCATTCCCCTCCTTGGCCACCGCGAACCTTCCCGGAATAATCCTTATGCTTCCTGAAAGACAGACGAATCGGAAACCTTCTTTTCCATTATTTATTTCTTTAATTAATTATTTTCCCTAGCTCTCTTGTGGATCTTTTTCTTCAAAATGCTCATGGTTGCTTAGTTGTGATGGTAGTTGCTGATAATGGACAACTCTAGACTACAAATTTCCATAAATCACACTCTGTGATGTAGGGTAGGTAGATTACAGCTATTATGCATTCTTTGACATGTACCCCGACCAGTGAACACTGAAAATATGTCAACAGTGAAAAATTAAAAGATATATGTTTGGATCAGAGTATTGCAGTAGTATTGAGGTACAGCACAGTCAAATGAATTACTGAATTCCTGTTTTATAGTGACAGCAGATTAAAGCAGTGAAAAAAAAAATCTCATCAGAATAACGTATCTGTGACAAACCTCCAAAAGCCCCAGTAGTAGAATAATCTCAGATCAGGCACCAATTTATGGGGTAAGTTTGAGAAGCCTTAGAATCTGTAATAGGGAAAAAAAATCAGCATGAGAAAGATTTAAGTAGGTAACACTGTCTTCTGCCAGTATTACTGCTGTGTGTGTGTCCCTCAGGTCCCTTGAGTGATTATGCCAATATCTGCAGCATTAGGATTGGACACCTATTAATCAGGATGAGCAAACCTTCACATCTCTGCTGCAAAAAATCATGAACTGGGGGACTAAATACAGGCAAACAGATTCAATAACTTTATCCTTACAGCAGAGTGACATAAGTAAATATAAATCCCACTAGTGTTATTATAATGCCTGCCAAGCTAATTGAGAACATATTCATTTCTTCAGCTAAATAAATTACTGTTACAATTATATGACCCTGAGGTCATCTCCTTTAGGAGATGCCTAGCACTTGAATTAACTATTCAACTCTTCACAGTAAGTGGCCTTAGCCAATCAATGCCAAATAAAAACTGCTGAAATATGCATTTAATTATCTTAACAGTTTAGCTTTTAAAACCTTTTCATTGCCAGCATTTTTTTTGTTTGCTTGTTTGGTAATTTATTCTGGATGTGTAAGAGATTTCTGAGTTTAGTCAGAGTCTAGTCTTTGTAGACTCTGGTCCCAAAAGAGATTACAGTCAACCCTCTTGGAGAGAACTGGTTGCAAACAGGCCATTTCTTTGATACAACAGAGCAGTAATTTTTTATCCACTTTATTTGTTTTGTTGATTGCAAGAAACAATCACAGCCAGCTAACTTTTATGAAGTTTCAAAAGTATGGACTTCCAACCTGCTTTGCCAGGTTAAATAAGGACAAAATGACTTCTCTAATGAAGAATCCATGTTTTGCCAAACTCAGAGTTACAACTACTGAATTAAAACTGACATGCAAAATGCCAGTGAGCTCACTACAAAATGCTTTATTTTAGAAATGATGACATTCAATTTGCACATCAACTAAAACCTACTACTACTACTACAAAAACACACACACACACACACACACACACACATATATATATATATAAGTTCTTCTGAAAGTTAAAAGCTGCTTTCCATCCACCTGGCTTGCTAAAATTCCTCCTAATGAATTTAGGTGTTGTAAAGCTCATACCTATAAACCCGTCTGAATCCCTATGTATAGGCATTGCATGGGACTCCTGCACCGGAGTGCATCTTCCTTTGAGGGGCACATAGTAAGTTATAATTTAGTCTACTCGCAATGAATATTACTCCCTAGAAGCAGAAAAACTCCTAACCAGTCTGCTGCAAATTGGAGTGGTATTAGATTTGCCATTCAGTTACACCAGTATAAATAAAAGTTCAACTTGGTTATGTGTACAAAATAATTCCTGCTTTTTTTTTTTTTCCCTTTTGGGTGGTTTTCCATATAAATAAACAAACACATACCTAAATTGCAGTGTAAAAAAGAATCTCATATTGCAATTATTTTGAATCTAATTTTCATGAATATTAATTATTTTAAAGAGGAGAATAAAAGTGATGACACCCTGCAGACTAGTAGACTTCATACCTTTAGAAAAAAAATGGCTCATTAATTTTTAAACAAGAGACATTCATTATTATGCTTTCTGTGATAAGACTGATTTTTTTTTTTTTTTTTTTGGTAAATGATGACCGTAATTAAGCCTCTCATAATGAACGTTGCTATTACTAAACAGTACGATTTATATAATGTCTCCACTCTAGGAGACTTTGCTTTTTTACTGAGAAGAAAAATCAGATAATGATGGAGATTATAGTATAATACTATTATTTTTAAGGATATTGCACAATACATATATAGGCTATATTAATCTTTAAGCAAACTTAATGAAACTGTGGTTGTTTAGCTAGAAAAAGAACTGAAGGATTTGTTATGACTCTAATACAATGTTGGTGTTACTCTCGGTTCTAGAGAAATGTAAAAATTAAGTTATACCCAAGTGACATATTTACACAGCGTAAAGCATTTCCACATTGTTCATATTCTTTATCTAATGTCAGCAGAACTCTGTACAGATAAAAGTTTCTTATGTGGCTCAGGATCAGGTCTTGAATCTGTTACTAGCCAAATAAGGAATGCAATCACAATTAATTGTGGTTATATGAAACTTTTTATTCAACTGCAAATACAGACTAGTTTCAGCTGCGTCTGTGCACATCTTTTGATATGGTTTGGCCTGGCCGTGAAATATACACCTGTTATCAAAGAAAGGTATTTAATCAATATAAGCTCAAGTTTTTCCAGGCGCAGAAGAAAAACATGAACATGTGACAGAGGTGACCATATTCAAAACTTGAATACTAAACATCAACACAGGAGAATTCATGGGACAAGGCACCTACAGAATGTTGATAATTTCCTTATAATATTTCTGGAATATTTTCAGCTGGGTTCAGAAGTGCTTCAGGAAACAAAAAGAGAGACAAATTTTGCTGACTTTAAATACTGCTCAGCCAACAAGAGTTCCTGGGAAAGTGCTGATTTAGCCACAATTCACACATGTGGCACATTTCCTTGCTATTTATCTGATTACATATGTGGATGAATATTCCTATTTATATTGTAAAACATGTTACAGAATAACAATTTATTTACTTATTTATTTATTTGACTTTGGAACAGGAGTGTTTCTCATCTTGGAAGAAATCCATCCTCTAAGTTATCTGAAGGATAAGGATTTCGAAATCCTGCTCAAGACATTTGTACTACTGCTCTATGATTTTTTTTTCTACTGCAATTCTAGCAAAGAGCAACACTATTATTAAACTTACTTTGAAGAACAATACAGTATGGTTTAGGGAGGACTGTCTTGTACATAGATTTGACTCAAAGTGACATTTTAAAGTTATACCCCAGGCCTGTTGAGATTTTGGTCAAGCTGTGTAGGTCAAATTGTGTTCTGTGGCATCAGAAAGTTGAAGAGGGCTTTCCATCATTTCCAGAGTGCTTTCCATCATTAGCAATCTAAACATATGTTTTATCACAGTGCTGTTAGGACTTTTCTACAATTAAAATGCTAGACATAGCCAAGCATTTTTTATCTAGCTGGCTTTTTGAGGTGGTAGAAAACAGAAATAAAAATAAATGTATGTAACAAAAACAAACAATCAAACAAACATATGAAAATATCATGGAAGGAAGAGAGATTGTTTTTTCTCAAATGAGGAAAATTTGAACTGAAAGTTTTTTTATTTCAGGCCAGCTCAGCCCAAATCAAAAAGTCATGTTCTGACAAACTGAAAAGTAGCTTTTCATTTCACATCAGTTTGACATTAATTGATGTCTTTCTGAAGTGCTGTTACATGCCATGAGGTTTGTAGCTCTTTGTGCTGGGGATCTGAAAATATGCTTCAGCAGCCCAGTCCAAGTGTATTTCTTACCCATGTCCTGACTACACCTGGGTGCGTCACGCATATCCATCTCTTTTCCCTTCTTCTTTGCCCTGTTTTCTCTAGGAAAGAAGTTGAACTCACAGGGAGATAACCATGACCCAAAACAATTATTGCCCTAGCTTGGCAGCTATGGGAACAGAACTGCAAGTTGTGCTATGGAGAAAGCATATGCTGGGATGAGAGAGCATAATCTCACCAACTGAGCACTGTTCTACTTTGCCCTTTCAATGTACCAGAATATGGCCTAATTGTTTATAATGGTTTCATATTCTGATATTTATTTATTAACCTGTAAGTACGTTTAAAGGTGTTTCTGGGGCTATTGTGTGACAGGAGGTTCATGAACTGTATAATGACAGAAAAATACTCTTCATCATCTACTAATCTAACTGAATGATTTATTTTTCTTGTTAAACACTAAATTTCTAATACATCTTTGGCATACCTAAAGCGTTTCTGAAGTCTAATCACTAATTAAAAAAATGCTTTCCTAAAACTATAAAAATAGTTACTGCTACAAACTATTCAGCTAAGTAAGACTAACTGTTAAAGACTAAATCTAAAAAGAGGTGAACTGGCATTATTGGCAATACATATTTGCATTATCTGCATTTGCACAAGAATGCACATTCAGCTAGAAGGAAACATTATTCCTGGAAAATATTTTCTAGTGTGTTTTACATGCTGCATAAGAGGCACGGTTTTACAAGGCGTCTAAGAAGGCTGTAGATCTCCTGTCAGTATTGTCCCTTGTTATGAAGCATACCATCCAAGTTACTTGAATGAAAATGAATGCTCATCCTTACAGCCCCCAAAACCTGCTTGTGGCTGTATCTTTGTACACGCTTCCTGATCAACCTTGGTTCAACTCAACAGATCTGGCTTATCTCCTGCAGAATAAAACAAGTTAAACATCTTTTGTTATCACCTAGACACACCCAAAATATACTCTTGTGTGTATTATAAAATTATGAGAGTGTGTGATAGTATTTTAGGTGAAAAAAAAAAAAAAGAAAAAAAAAAGGATCTAACATGCATTGTATATTGTACTGAATACTCACTGCTCCTTGCCAATGAAATACGAGCACGCTTTGCAGTAGCTGTCCTCTGCCAGGATTTAAAGCCAGGCAGAGAGCTAGAGCCAGGGACAGGCTGTAGACTATTTGTTTCCTGATAGGAAACAAGCTGGTGCCATAATGAGGTAGAGCACTTGCTGAGTGCTGTAGTGCTCACAGCTCATGGAGTTAGTGACTGGCAGGCAACTGCAGCCACCAGTAAGAAACATAGCAGATGCAGGCAGGAGGGTTGTGTATGGGTGCCGTGTATCTTTGACTCAAGTCATGTATTTGTGGGCTGAGACAGAGCTTTCACAGGAAAGTAGGGTGACCTAAGAAGCTCTCTTCTTCCTCTAGCAATTAGGAAAAAGGGGAATGAAAAAGAGTCCTTCTAGGTTTACCTTTTTCCCACAGGATGGGAAGAGAAAGTTGATAGAGCTTCATACAGCAGCAAGAGGTCAGCTGCTCCAGGCTGCAACAGCTGTGTGCTTAACACATCTTGCTGGGGAGAAACAACTGAACATGCAGTGACTCCTGTCTGCACTGGCCTTTTCTTCAGGCTGATAGCAAAGTCGCACTTTTCTCCTTTAGGCTATGGAGCACTGCACAAACTACTGCTTCATAATCATTCTGCCTAGGAAACTGGGGGTGGTTCATTTGAAAAGGCATGTTAGAAGGAAGAATAAGCAGTTGGAGTCAGACAAGGACCCCTTCGCAATGTGTTTTTCAATGGGAAGATGAGAGCCTTTGTAATTTGCAGAACATGATGTCCTGGAGGTAGCTGGGAGTGAAGGGAAAAAAAAAAAAGAAAGAAAAAAAAAAAGGAAAGAAGAAAGATTTTTAAATTTGGGCCCATTTATTAAAGACTTTATAAAAAGCTAAGACAGACATAAGGAGCAAAAGCAAAAGAGTACCTTCCTTGTATTCAACCAGAAGTGCTCGGCAACCTTTTTACACTTGCTGGGCATGATTTCCACATTAGCAACAGCTCAAGTGAAACATTTAGAATGGAATAAAAAGACAAGAAAAACCATCCTTTTATAGTCTTATTATGGATAGTACACTCAGGAACAGTGTCAAAGACCATGCTTGTTCATGGCTTGAAAACCAGGACACGTATGCTTGCAGTGTTCTCTCTATTTTTATGAAACAAAGCCCTACATAAAAGTTCTCATTCTGAAAATCTTTTGCTGGATTCTTTCTGGTGATATCACAATTATTCAATCTACAGCACTAACTCTGCTTGGATAGTAGCTGTTGCTGGAATTCAAAAATTTGGGGGATTCTGGAAGATATTTCTTTGGTCATGCAATAACAGTGAGATTTTACTTGCATGTCAAACCCAACTGTTTGTTTTTTTTTTTGGTGGTGTTTTTTTTTTGTTGTTTTGTTTTGTTTTTGAAAATCATTAATAAGAAAAACATCCACTAGTGTTCTGCTATCCTGGTATGGATATCTCCTACTATCCCAAAAGACTGTGTGAACCTCTTCTAACAGACATACACATGAAGTTCAATGTAGAAATAACAAAGTTATGTCTGATGCCACAATGATGCAAAGGACAAAATGAAGCCATCCCAAAGGGAATGAAAGCACTGTTGGTCAAGAAATGGAAAATACTATTTATCATATTATGATAAATAGTGATGATCTGACCTGAATTATAGTACTTTTTAAAAACTTCACAGACTGAATTATATTTTTCAGTTGGTAATATCGACATTGTGACAGACCATGCTGAACAGAACTACAAGTTAGTAACAGAAAGCAGAAAGTTCTAGGAGAGAATACCAAATGTAATACTTAGACTACTTTTTCAAGGAGGAAATAAACTATTCTTGCTTCATGCCACCAGCAACTAGCTGGGCTCTGAGGTACTAACTGTGAGGATGAAAACTGTGATTCCAAACATTATAAGGCTCTGCATTAGTTTCTCCAAATAGCTCCATGTCCTCCTTACCTCCTACTCCTTGCTGGTACCTTCAACTCCCCCCACAAAACTGCGTTTGAGTGCAGTGACCCAGCACCAATTGTGATGAAACACTATTAGCAAAATAGCTTTTCAGTGTAAATACGCCTAACACTCACAAGAAGATCTTTCTGAAGAGCGTAGTGGTTTCAGCTCTACTTCCACCAGATAAGTTGCTCAGGTTTGGTATTAAATTTCTGGAAGAAAAAAAAAAACCACAAATGTTAGCCCTGATTTAATCTCCAAATCAAATGGGGAAGGGATTTAGAGCTACTGATACACACCCCAACAGCCAGTGACATAGTTTCAGCTACCACCATGCCCTGTATTTACATGGCCACACACTATGCTGCAGAGAGGGATTAAGGAAAATCTGGGAGAAAAAAGGTATAAGCATCAGTCCTGTAAGTTCAAAAAATTCTTTCTGACTTCGGGTATATTTCCCTGAAATAAACATACCTCTTGCCAAATATGTTATATTACACGGACACAGAAGATACTGCTATGGTCTCCGTAAGACACACGGGATGGAAATTTGTTTCCTGTTCAGTTTTCTTGCAATATTTTCAATAGATTACAGACTTCTTATTTTCTTAGATATTCAGGCTTATACCTTAGCTGTGTGAAAGCTTTGTGAAGGCAGCAGAGGTGATAGCTAAACAGAAGGAAGATGAACAGTATAATACTAATAGTGGAAGAATAGCCAAGAACCATCCAGCAGAAAGTCCACACCACTAGACAAAACTAATTAGAAAATCTGACCTTTTACATAACAGAAAATAAATAAAATGATGTGGATTTACCTTTTTCTTTTAATTCTGCTGAGAAGGTGCAAAATGCCAAGTGTCAAAATTTACTTTGAATTCTTACAGCACAGAGGGAGGTACAGTAGCTTTTAAAACCCATGTTTTCCAAACAATGGGATTTCATTTCAAATGCTTGTGTTGCTATATAGGCTACAAAGTGCACTTTGTTGAATAGCAAGATTATTATCTTGTGTCAGGTTGGAAAGTTCTTCACACAGAATATACTTATTTAAGTTGTGGTGTCAGAAGATCCTGAACAACTCCTAATATCCAAAGGCAAGACAAAAATGTACCAGATGATTTTTTGACTGCATAGAGGGATTGTTTTGGGAAGTAAAAATTATTGATAGCCACAGATCTGGACACCTCACAGGTGCAGCACCCTCAACATACTCTTCTCAGGGATTATTCAGTAGCTCAAATGGGAACAAATACTAGAGGTAATGGCCAGAGGAAAGAACATAGAGAATTAAAGCACTGCAAGGTATGCTATAGAGCAAAATATCTTATTCTGTCTCACAGACTGTAAGTACTTCTTCTTCATCTCTAAATTATCTCCACCAGTTTCTCAATGATCTTTTTTTTTCTGGCTCGAAGGTCATTGCAAAACCTTTTGCTGACAATTCCCACCACTTTTTTATTTTTTTTTTCCCCCTGCATTTCTCTTTTCTCACTCTTTTCTCAAACTTCTCCTTATGCTTACTGGAAGGGGAAGAAGGTAAGAAAGAAGGGAGGAAGGGGATGGGAAATTGCCTTCGTGGAGGCAAGGAAGTGCTGCCCCTTCCCACAGGAGTCCCTATCCATGGCAGGGGAACCACTGAAGACTAGGACTGTGGGAAAGGCTGGGGTTGGGGAGGGCTGTAGGAACACCGGGATCTGGAGCAAAGGGTAGTACAGGGCTTTCTGACAAAAAGGTCCAAGAGATCAAGGGGCAGTGAGGGGTTTCATGCTGGAAGTCAGGCAAAGGATTTGCAAAGGGAGAAGCTGAGATCACGTTTACTAGAGACAGGTTTCTTCCAACTTGAAATAGGTATATTGAGGAGGGTATGGGTGGTGAAGAAGAGATATTCTCAAAAAAAAAAAAAATGATGGTTTGAGAACTAGAATAACTGCCTAATTGTTGGGGGAAGAAAGTACGAAGAGGCTGCTAGCAGCAAGAGTAAGTTTGTAGCTCTCTTCTTGACCCTTACAAACAAATTTGTTGGAGGTCAGGAGGAATAATAAAGACTATCTTGTACTGAATAACCTCAGACACTTCTTTTGCTGTCTTTTATCCCTCAGAGTATTAAAAGGAGAAAGGATAGACCAAATGATCACTTAATACTTGCCAATGAAGCTTGAGATACCCTAGCAATTAGCCTGGTGGTGATCATAAACACAACTCTCCCCTTTCCAAGGTCCAAATGAGAAAAAGAAGATGTGTTTGATGGAAACAAGATTGAAAGAGTTTGCACTAAGAATTGTGAAGTTATCGGTGAAAACATCAGAGTGCTAGTCATTGTAGAGGCTAGAAGCTATAAATTGCTTTCTTTAGAAGGTTCTGTTTGCTTTTGTGTTATAATGTACATAATAATTATTTAGATGTTAAATACAAACTTCTGTGTATTTAAATAAACAAATAAACAAACAAACAATGACAACAACAACAACAACAAAAACCACCACCACCACCAAATAAATAAATAAATAAATGCACACACACACACACACACACACACAAAAACAGTCAAATGTATCCACACAGAAAACTTACAATATTATTAAAATGATGGCTTTAGTTCAAAGTGCTGTCCAAAAGTAATCTAACATCTAATTACTTTTAATATATTAGAAAAAGAAAAAAAAAAGGAGAAAAGGAGGGACTATGAAACTTGAATGTGAATGGTCTGTATAATAGCATTCCCCTCCACCTGCATTTTCCAGTCAGTGTTATTTTTAAGGTTATTTTTATAAATACCTAGTTGACACCACAGTCAAACCCATAGATGCACATATTTCAGGAAAATGCCCACTCACTCTGTAAGATAAGTTAACTATGAGGAGAATCCAATGCTGATGTTAAATTAAGGCTTCATCCACTGAGTGTTCAATTACTGAGTAAATATGCACTAGGAATCTGCTTTGAATACTGAAGCAGTGAATTGCTTCCTAAGGTGAGATACTTCTGTGCTCTATTAGCATATTGTTGCTTGGTTTTGTATATTCTGCTACCTCAAGCTCTTTTTCAAAGTATTTTATAAAAAGCTCAAAAGACCTAGGTAGTATATAGAATCTTTTAATGAAGAAATAACTTTAAACTCTCTTGACAGATATTTCAGAAAATACTTTTGGAAAAGTCCTCTGAGATAAAATATGTTAAAGCCACTATCCCAAACTGGAGAAACTTCAATGGAAGAAGAAATAGCTCACAGTGTCTGCAATTTTCAATGTACCAGACAGAAAATTACAAACAGAGGCCTGCAGATACATCCCAATACAGCACTAAGGAAGATCCATGTGACAATCTTTAGTCTATACTCTAGCAAAACTTACTGCCTGAGTAAAAAGGACATCGTAGGGTCAGATCCTACGATGAGGAAAAAGAAACATTTTATTGTCTACGGGTTAGAGTAATGATGTAGTTGATTCTCAAACAGTGGTCCCTACACTGCTCATGATTCACAAGCACTTCTTTGTTACTCCCCAGAATGACATATTTAGTGAAAATAAGCAGCAGAGAACTTGGCTTTACGAAGTGAGACATTTTAGTAACTTTCTTAGAATTTTGTTAGACTAAAGGAAAAATTGTTGATTAGACAAAAAAAAAAAAGTCACAGTATTGAATCTGGTGCTGAATATTAATAAAAATGGCAAGTAATGTATGTGCAGTGTTTATTACACTAAAATTAGACATGCTGTATTGGTCTATTTTTTGTTATTAAATATACAGCAATATAGTAGATAATCAAAACTAATGCTTTGTGGTGCACGACATTCTCAACCAATTGCAACTTTCAGGTGTCAGTCTGAACCTGTTTAAAAGCTTGCACCAAGATCATTACTTAGTCAGAAACCCTCAATCAGAACCTTGGTCCTTTTTAGAAATTTCTGAATCCAGAACCTTGGTCCTTTTTAGAAATTTCTGAATCTTTGGGAGTCAAATACCATTCTACCCCTTCAAACAGTCATACCAGAGAGGAATGACAAAAGATGGAACAGCTGATAGAAGGTATTCCAAATATATGAATATCTTGTTCAGATATATGACAACTATTCCTTCCTTCCTTCCTTCCTTCCTTCCTTCCTTTCTTCCTTCCTTCCTTCCTTCCTTCCTTCCTTCCTTCCTTCCTTCCTTCCTTCCTTCCTTCCTTCCTTCCTTCCTTCCTTCCTTCCTTCGTCCCTCCCTCCCTCCCTCCCTTCCCTCCTTCCCTCCCTCCCTCCCTTCCCTCCTTCCCTCCTTCCCTCTTACTCAAAACTTCTGTGAAAATGTAATCTCATTCTGCTGGCTTCTGTCTTCTAATACTTATATAGGTAAAGAACTATGCTGTTAGAGAATCTGAGTCAATATGAAACTTGTAGAGCGAGAATGAGGCTGGCTTACTACTCTTTTATAACAAGATAGACAATGTTATTAATAGTATCTCTTTTTTTCTGTTGCTACACATCAGACTCTGCCCCTGGTTGCACAGACAGATCTACACTACTGTCATTGAGCTTATCTAGTGACAGAATTTGACCCTATGCTTTCAGTTCTGTTTTCACTTAATTTAGAGAGAAGAAAATCCTTCTGAATTGTATGAGTAACTGTTCATTCATTTCCCTCTTTCTGCTCTTGAGATAACTTGTTAAATTAATTCTGCCTTCATTTATTTTATGGTGTCTTCATGTTTAAATGCTGATTTTGTGAACATCTGTTTCAATCACAGTTGTAAACCCATTACTTTTATGAGTCTTACATATTTTAGATAGATTTACTGTTGACCTTTGTTGGGAAATTGAATGTTTTTGTTGTTAGTAACATTTCTATAATTGATACTGCTGTTAGTGCCACCAGGGTACTTCTTTTAAATGAAATACTGTGTCTTGGCTGATCATCTTGCTTAACCATACGAAATCAGATAAATATTATTTAACTTTTCTCAGCTTAGAAATAAAAAGCATCACTAAACCCTTCAGTACTAGACAACTATAAACTGCCACTCAATTCAAATACATCACTAGCATAGTTTCTAAATTTCTCATTTCCTTGTTTCTTTTTGTTTGTTCACTTTTTCTTGCATTAAATAATAAGTAACAGAAAATTAAGTTGTTAAAGTAACTGTTATGTGACTAGTGAGAAATCCAACACTTACTCTAAGATGAATGAGGAACTATTTTCTGCCCCTTGAAAAACAACTGCTGTCTGCTACAGAAGAGTAATGTGGATGAATTTGATTTCCAGTGTGTGGAGAAATTACCTGTATCTGAGTGTCTGCTAAAAAGACTTCCTCGTTGGCATATATGGCTTGCCATACATCCTGGTGGGGGTCTGTTATAGACCGCCAAACCAGGATGAAGAGACAGATCTGGCATTCTACAAACAGCTGGTGGAAGTCACTCAATCACCAGCGCTTGTCCTCGTGAGGAACTTTAACTTCCTGGACATATGCTGGAAATACAATACAGCCCTGAGGAAATAGTCCAGGAGGTTCCTGGAGTGTGTGGAAGACAGCTTCCTGACTCAGCTGGTTAGTGAGACTATGAGAGGAGGTGCCCTGCTAGGCCTGCTGTTCACAAACAGAGAAAGACTGGTGGGAGATGTGGTGGTAGGGAGCTGTTTTGGGCAGAGTGACTATGACATGGTAGAGTTCTCTATTCTTGGTGAAGTCACGAGTGGCATCAGTAAAACTGCTACTTTGGACTTCCGAAGGGCAGACTTTGAATTGTTCGGGACACTGTTGGGAAGGGTCCCTTGGGAGTAAGTCCTGAAGGGCAAAGGGGTCCAGAAAGGCTGGACGCTCCTCAGGAAGGAAGTCTTAAAGGCACAGGAGCAGAGTGTCCTTGTGTGCCGTAGGATGGGCTGGTGGGGAAGAAGACCAGTGTGGCTGAACAGGGAACTTCTGTTGAGTAGCTGGGAGAAAAAGAAGGGGCAGGCTACTGAATACAAGGAAGTTGCCCACATATGCAGAGAAAAAAATCAGGAAGGCCAAAGCCCAGCACAGGCTCAACCTGGCTACTATGGTAAAGGATAAAGAAAATATTTTTATAAATATATTACTGGCAAGAAGAGGGCCAAAGAGAATCTCCATTCTTTACTGGATGCAGGGAGGAACTACTGGGGATAAGGAAAAAGCTGAAGTTCTTAATGCCATGTTTACATCTGTCTTTACCAGTCAGACCACTTATCCTCAGGGCATTCAGCCTCCCGACCTTGATGAGGATGGTGGGATGAGGGAAAGCCTGTTGACGTAGTCTACCTAGACTTCATCAAGGCCTTTGACATGGTCTCCCACAGTATCCTCCTGAAGAAGCTGGCAGCCCATAGCTTGGACAGGTACACACTTTGCCGGTTTAAAAACTGGCTGTTCTGCTGGGCCAAGAGAGTAGCGGTGAACGGAGTGAAATCCAGCTGGTGTCTGGTCACCAGTGGTGTTCCCCAAGGGTCGGTGTTGGTGCCCATCCTCTTTAATATCTTTATTGATGACTTGGATGAGGGAATTGAGTGCAGCCTCAGTAAGTTTGCAGATGACACCAAGCTGGGGGGAAGTGTTCATAGAATCATAGAATCATAGAATATCCTGAGTTGGAAGGGACCCATAAGGTTCATCAAGTCCAACTCCTGGCACCACACAGGTCTACCCAAAAATTCAGACCATATGACTAAGAGCACAGTCCAAACGCTTCTTAAACTCCAACAGGCTTGGTGCAGTGACTGCTTCCCTGGGAAGCCTGTTCCAGAGACTGAAGTGCAAAACAGAGCTTTGCTGACAACATATGCTACCAATGTCTATTAATGCAACAGAGGCTTTTACTGCCTCTTGGCTCCACCAATGTAGGTCTAGGAAGGCAATTGCCTTCATGCCTTGCTTTGATGGCATGTGATTTTTAGGGAATGAAAAGAAAGAAAAGTCAATGCTCTAGGATGCTTTTTAGAACTTCAGAAAAATGCATATAAAGTACTCTTTTAAAGAAAAATTGGTGGGATTATGACCGCTCAGAAGTAAAGAAATACCAACATTAATGTTACCAGAGTAATTTCAATTTAGCTCACTCAAGCATTGTTATTAAATGATCATACATTTATTTTCACCTGACCTTGGTCTCATTCAGTATAAAGAAAAGGCATAATGTGGGCATATTTCTCAACTTGCTGGGTAATGGAGGGGATGGTGGTCAGATCTCTATTTCACCTGCTGCAGGAGTTTTCATCTGTCACCAAATGGGGCACTTGGCTAGCAGAAGACTAAAGACAGCTCTAGCTATGAAAGCAGTGCTTTGGAAGAATCTATATTTCCAATATCTCCTGTCACTGCTGCAGTGTCTTTGTCATTCCAGACAAGTTACAAACCAAAGTTTTCATTGGCAGTCACTAATTGTGTATTGCTATTTTATGGCGACTGTACTGAATAAACTGCAAAGAGATGAGCACTCACAGTTGTAAGTGAGGTTAATGTCAGTCCTCTCAATATATTAAATTACAGAAAATGCTAACTATGTTGAAAAGAAAAATGAAAAAATAAAATAAAATAAAATAAAATAAAATAAAATAAAATAAAATAAAATAAAATAAAATAAAATAATAAAATAAAATAAAATAAAATAAAATAAAATAAAATAAAATAAAATAATAAAATAAAATAAAATAAAATAAAATAAAATAATAAAATAAAATAAAATAAAATAAAATAAAATAAAATAAAATAAAATAAAATAAATAAAATAAAATAAAATAAAATAAAATAAAATAAAATAAAATAAAATAAAATAAAATAAAATAAAATAAATAAAAACTAGCTAGATAGCTTTAAACTGGATACCCAAATGCAGTGTACATTTTACAACAGGTTTCCCATTCCTCCATTGGACCTCATAAAGCATGATTGCTATTATTTCCAAATGAGGAAGTCAGAAATGAAACCTGTACACCCACTCCCTTTAGGTTATTTTGAAATGATCAACATATAAATGGATTACCTGGTGGCGTATGAAATTTTTGTTGTGGCTGTCTCAAAAGGCAAGTATTTAATAATACACACACAAAAATGAGAGGGATGGGCCCAAACTGATATCTGCAGTGTCCTTGTCTGTAAAGCCAAAATCTGTCCAGATCTGTCTTCCCTCTAGTAAGCCAACGTGTTTTTGTTTGTTTGTTTGTTTGTTGTGTTTTTTTTTTTTTTTCAAAAAGCTTTGAAATCATTTGTTCCTCTGGGCTCAAGCCTGAGAAACATTAAACATACCCAGATGTAGAATAGCATGTAATTCAAAGTCTACATTTCACTTTGCATCCTTAACATGAAATACGTACCCTGAAAGAATTTTCTTTTTCTTCTAGATATTGCATAAGTATTTATTCTTGAAATATATAGACCAAATGAAAACCACCCTGCTACCAACAGCTTTTTGTGGACAGGGAAGGAACTAGAAATCTGGCAGAGGTCTACTAGTATGGAGTGCATTGCTCTGTCTGAATATATTGGCACATCATAAAGTTTTCTGCCAATTAATTCAGCCAACAAGCAGGATTTTTTTAAAGCTATCTCCTAATGTCTTCATTTCTTCAATCAGTTTTCCTGTTAGGAAGAGGCAGCAAAAATTTTGTATCATATGCATCAATCTGAACTTTACCACTTTAGTTTTATTAAGTCAATAATATATTCAATATATAGTCAATAATATATTCATTAAGTCAAATATATTACTGTTAGAATTCTTTTATATTTTTTAGTAATGTCTGAGCTGCAAACTTACAATAATGTTAATACTAGAGAGGAAACATTTTCAGGCATTCTATAGTTAATACTGCAGTGCTGGAACTGCCCAATACATCAACATAACTTTCAGAATAGAAACTAAAAATAGTAGCAATATTGAGAGGGGAGGGGAGAATACTCATCTGCCTTGTTTCAGTATATTGGGTGTTTGATACGTGAATCAAATGCCCACATACAGCTCTGCACAGGCAAGCCCTACCTGGTCAAGCTAGAGAAATCACTATTTTTCACTGATAACTTCATTATAGATTTCATTGTGGCACAGTAATTTTCATACAGTGATTTGCCTATCAGTACTCATGGTATATCTCTTTGACAAAGTGGCTTTGTTTTTGTTTGTTTGTTTGTTTTTTGTTCTGTTTCGTTTTGTTTTACAGAAAGCTCTCTCTAGCTTTAAGGATAAATGTTGGTGCAGCCCTTCAATTAAACAAAGGTATAATTCTTCATTATTTTTCTTCCCCTTGAACTTTGGAAACAGTAGACCATAGCCCAGCCCACATTTTCTCTTAAGTGCCTTTCTGAAATTCAAGAGACATTCTTTTGTACTCATTACATTATTGCCTGTAGTTAAATATCTAGGCAGAGCTGTAGGAAGAGGAGGTAAGAAAGTTTCCCAAAGGGGGACAACTATATCTGTGAAACCTTAACACAGCTGTTTCCACAGAGGATAAAAAGATAAACACAACATAAATGAAAGGAGAAAGAATGGTTATACCCTGATATGTTTACAACCCCACCTACAAGAGGAGAGGAAATTATGCCGTAGGGATCAGAATACCTTGCTATGGCTTTGCTTAGATATTTATTGTGATTCAAGGTCGAATTTCTTCTATTGGCGCCTTAGAGTCCAAATATATGAATCTTCCAAGATATATTTAAATTATTTTCTGTTTCAGCAGGGTCCACTCATTGATTTTAATGACCTACTGTAGAAAGAGTGGTGGTTAAGGTGTTAACTGTCTGACACAGAGCTGAAAGAAAGTTCAGTATGGATTTATTATTACTGTGAATAAAATAGTATCGAAAAAGAATAATAAATTACTTTTTGCATATTTTATTACTATCAAAGAAGTTGACAACATTAATACAAAATTATAACTCATTATTTGAAAGAACACTCAGATTTGCTCTGTACTTAATGTAGGAAGGATCCTTGTGGTGTTTTCTAGTATTTTGTCCTAAATAGTTTTAAAAATCTCATTAGAAATAGCTGAAGCTCCACTGGAGATGGTAATGAAGTTTTATGGCTGAACTATATTTCATTGTTAAATAAAAAATAATAATGAAAAAACTTACTTTTCTGTTTTGAATGTCGTCATCTTAATTGTTATTATGGTTTTAGTCCATCTTGATATTTCTATCTAGTATTTAACCTCATATATGAGAATATAGGTTATTTTTATATCTTATTTTTTGTCATCGTTTATCCAACATACTTCAGAAAATTAGGCTAAGATTGTCAAACACTGCAGGGGCCTTAAGCACCATTAAAACTCTTCCTGAATCCATTTTTAAACCCACAGTACTCCTTTGAGAATTTCAGTGTTAATTATTATCTATTTTAGTGACTTGACTAATTTTCCTACACTTCTTTGTGTTCTCTGTAATGTCTCAATACATATAATGTTCAACACTAAGCAAGATTTTCCAGATATATTTCCAGAATTTCTGATATTGCCACCTATCTCTTCCCTCCATGTCATCAGGCTTTTCCATACACTTTAGAGCTTCATGACACTTTGGACTTTTAATTTCCATTAAATTGAAATTTGCTGCTAAATAACTCATATGACTGATCAAGTCAACTGTCATATAACTACTGTCTTTCCCCATGACGGTCTTCAAAGTTGATTAAAAAAGGGACCAGATCATCACATACTGTCTAATTTACTATTGAGCTGGGATGAATTGCGCTAAATGAAGATCTGGTGCTAGAAGACAAGCTGAATTTTTCATCTTCACATTTGTTTTTATTACCTTCTGAAGCATATGCAGGAACAAAAGTATATATTAGTCAAGCTGTATATATTGATCTAAAATATATATATTTTCTAAAGACATTGGTTATCAGTTTCATAATTAAAGAAACACATTAAAAAAAAAAATTAGAACACATTAGACTATGTTCTTGACTTCCTGATTAAACAAGTTAAAATGTTGTGCCGTCATTTGCTCAGCTGAATCTTCTGGAAAACCTGTCAACAGGCTACCATACAGCACCTGGAAAGATAAAAAATATATAAACCATATAATTTGAAAAAGTCCTATTCACAAATGGTGCTGTACCTTTTGAAAAGGATAAAAGCAGCATAAAAAGGAATAAAAATATTATATATGTGTAATGCAGAATCTACATGTGACACTGAGTATTTTCAAGGAGTTATACTTCATTGTAATTTCACTACCGATAACATGTATCTGCCAATAGCTTTTAAAAATTTGTAGAAAAAAATTCTAGTTGCATTTCAGACCATGTACAACAAGTCACTGTGAGTGGGGCTTGTATGATCATAGGAATGTCTTAACAGTTTTCAAAACAGTCCAGATTATATTTTGAATAAGCAGGGGAGGTAGAACTGGGTGGAAGTGTCTGGATTTTATAACTCTCTGTTGAGACTGTCCCCTGTTCTCAAGGATGGAGAATCATCAGAGTTTTTAACTAGGATGAACTTCAGACCATCTGAATTCATCCCCTGGCAGATATTGCAGTATGGCACAGGAGGGAAAGTGTTATCAACAGAATTACAAAAAGATAGGAATATTTGTTTGTAGTTTTCACTTAACCCAATCCTAAAGAAAGGAAGAAAGAAAGACCGAATTCTAAAAGACATGAAAGACTTCCAGAGAAGTGCTAACTCCTTTCACTACACCTACACTTACACCTCCTTTCACTTCTCAACTTTAAAAAGAAAAGAAAAACAAACAAAAGAACAAACAAACAAATCCTGCATTTTTCAGGTGTGTCTCTTTCTAAGGGAGGTACAAAGGACAGGAGTTGAAACAGTATATATTACCTGACAAAAACAAGCTGAAAACCCCACTATGAATTTTAGTTCCCAATATTAAACCTCCTGTGTTTAATCTTGGTATACTGCAAAGGCACAAGCTCCTCCTACCACTCACAATAAATGAATGTCCAGCTCTTTTCTGCTGCACCAGAAGTAGTGGGAGAAGTTTTGAATAATCATGATGATAAAACAATACTTGGTCATAATGACCCGATATAACCATGGTAGATTAACACTGAAATATTGGAAATGGCTCTCTAGTTCAGAGAAACTCCATTTCCCATTTAATAGCTTACCAATTACTTCAAGCCAGCAGGGACAGAAGGAGAACTAAAGATAGAGATTCCTTTTTTTTTTTTTTTTTTTTTTTTTTTAACGTAAAGTACATTATAAGATCACACAATCAATAATACTCAGCTCCCTGAGCAGGATCCAATGGATGTGCATTAAAATTTAAAGAGGGCAGTGAAGGAGCACACTTACAAAGATCAAGTCATCCCCATGGCCTTAAACACTCTGACCAAAGAGCATAAGGGTAAGTGAGGAAAATCCATTAGAAAATGTGTTGAATGAGTGATGATAGAGAGGTGATAAAGACTCCAAGAACATCAGGCACAAAGATTGACCCTTCCCAGGCACCCGAAGGAGAGAAAATGGAAAGCATCCAGAATTAGATAAGAACATCTGTGGTTGAACCCAAAAGAAAACAAGGCAGGGATTTTTAGAGCTGCTCTGAAAGATATAAATGACTTATTCCCATTCAGTTTAATTAGGCGGCTGACTCCCTCACTGCTGCTTGAAAATCCCAGCCTCTGAACGTATTCACTGCTGATTGCTTCCATCCCTGAAGTGTTGGCAGTTGATTAGAAGGTTTTCCAGGAGTATTTTTTGTTAAGTATCAGTGAATTATATAACAATTACAGCTAATAAATGTCCAAGTTAAAAAAGCCAGAATGTGTGAGACACAAGAGAGTTTCTAAAATAGGGTGTGTCCCCTCAAGGAAGTGAACTGCACCCTCATCACTGTGATTTCAGCTTACAGGTGCTTCAGGATGTTTCAAGATTTCCTTGAAATTAAATATTCATATTCATGATATTTCTCTACAAAATAACCAATATAGGTTAAATTCAAAGGGAGAACACGAAGTCTGTCTCCACATTAACTGCAAGGAGCCAGTCACAGGCCAGATACTTGCCATGCAAGTCTTCACCAGGAAGAAGCCATCTTCAGACAGGGCTGCAAAACTATTCTTTTCATCCTAAAAAAAGATAACAAAAAATGAAAACGAAGTCATCAGTTCAGGAGCCCCTGGACAGCTGTAGCATCTTCACAACAATGCAACATGCTTCTCTTAGGGAACAGGCCATGGCACTCCTTTATCCGGACTAGTTTTGTGATTAGCATGCCTTCTAACCTGTCATTTAGGGACAGAGGTGTTTAGGACTGAGAAGGAAATAGCTGTGAGTACCTTTCTTTCCACTAAACAAGATCAGAGCAGGAAGTGGAGAAACCCAGCTTTTCAAAGAGGCTTTCCTTTCAAGTTGGGAGCATGCTGATCCAATCCCCATGTAACTGGGGGGGGAAGCGTATAGTAGGAAATTCAGCCATCACACTCTGCAAATGCTCATCTTTTCCCACTGACTGCTGAAGACCTCCAAAGCACAAAGGCTTGTATATGAAGCATTTATCTTGAGTGTCTAAAATTAAGCTAGAGTTCACTCAGATTCATTCACCCTTTCTCAGTCTTCATGCTATTCTTTCACTGGTGGCTGTCTGCTAAAAATACTATGGTAGTCTACTTCAGTGTATTAACTATGTCAGCTGTCACTCTGTTGTGAGCTTCACCATTTTGAGGTTCACATTGCTCTCTGACTAGCTTCTTTTAAGTGTATTCACTCAATGCTGAGGACTTCCCTTTCTCTATCCACCTCCCTCATCCATTTTGTTTATTAAAATGTTATTAAGTGGCAGGAATCAAGAACAAACTAGGATACAAAAGCTTTGGTTTGTATTCTGCTTGGAACCTGTCTCACGTAAATAAACCTGGTCCCATTCTGAAATTGTAGTTTGGAAAGCTGAGGTAAATTTCCTATTCTCTTAGCAAGTACACCATTGTCAGTAATGGATAAGTAAATACTAATGCTTTACTTAGCATCCCTCTACCTCAGCATGACAGGTGGTGAGCAACAGTAGAAATTGCATCTTTTGCAACAACAACATACTCAAAGTATAATTGCATTGTAAGAAAAATATATAAAATAAATAAATAAAAATAAAAATCAAACCTTACAAAAAGAAAACCAAATAATTTCTAGAGCACTTCAGGGTCTTTGAAGGAGCTACCAAGGAAACGGCAAGAAATTACATGACAAAAATTTGAGCTCTGATATCAGACAATCCATTTTTTTTATTACTTAAACCCTTCCCAACTCCTTGATCTCATCATGGTTTTGTTCAACAACATGTCCTGAGATAACAAAGCAGTCTCTGGGAATTAACTTCTTCCAGCTGAACCACTCAGAGCTGGTGTTCAGCCCTTTTCTTCAGCTTCAGGATGACATCTCCGTGGCCAGCTACTGACAATATCAGAATGCTGAATTTTCTAAAAAAAAACCTATGGATAACAGTTTCATCTTATAATTAAAGCAATTCTCCAATTGTCATTTGCATAGAGCTAAATTTGAACACTAACAAAACAAAACACCTCTCATTGGTCCCAGGATGCTCTGTAACAAAGGCAAAGATAACTCCTCTTAAGATAAGTTAAACTCAGAAAATCTGAATGCAAAAACACACAAAATATCATAGAACAGCTTGGCTTGGAAGGAATCTTAAAGGTCACCTGATTCCAACCCCCCTGCCATGGGCGGGGACACCTCCCACTAGACCAGGTTGCTCAAAGCCCCATCCATCCTGGCCTTGAACACTTCCAGGGATGGGGCATTCACAGCTTCTCTGGGCAACCCGGTGCAGTGCCTCACTGCCCACACAGTGAAGAATTTCTTCTCAATATCTCATCTAAATCCACCCTCTTTCAGTTTAAAGCTGTTACCCCTTGTCCTACCACTACATGCCCTTGTAAAGAGTCCTCCTCCAGCTTTTGTGTAGGCCCCCTTTAGGTACTGCAAGGCTGCTGTGATGTCTCCCCGGAGCCTTCTCTTCTGCAGGCTGAACAACCCCTACACCCTCAGCCTGTCTTTGCATCAAAGATGCTCCAGCCCAATGATCGTCCTTGTGGCCCTCCTCTGGACCCATTCTAACAGGTCCATGTCCTTCTTGTGCTGGGAGCCCTAGAGGTGCATGCAGAACTCCAGGTGGGGTTTCATGAGAGCAGAGTAGAGAGGGAGAATTACCTCCTTTGACCTGCTGGCCACCCTTTTATTGATGCAGCCCAGGATACAGTTGGCTTTCTGGGTTTCAAGTACACATTGCCAGCTCATGCTGAGCTTCTCATCAACCAACACACCCAGGTTCTTCTTCTCAGTGTTGCTCTCAATCTATTGTCTGTCCAGCCTGTATTTGTGCTTGGCATTGCCCTTACCCAGGTGCAGAAACTTCCATTTGGCCTTGTTGAACTTCATAAGGTTTGCATGGGCCCACCTCTCAAGCCTGTTGATGTCCCTCTGGATGGCATCCCTTCCCTCCAGCATGTCAACTGCACTACACAGCTTGGTGACATTGGCAGACTTTCTGACTGTGCGCTCAATCTCACTGTCCATGTCACCAACAAAGACTTTAGATAGTGCTAGTTCAAATACTGACTCCTGGAGAACAACACCTCTCTGGTCACTGTCCTCCATCTGGACATTGATTTCTTGACTGCAACACTTTGAGTGCAACCATCCAGCCAATTTCTTGACCAGTGAATGGTCTGTCCATAAAATCCATGCCTCTCCAATTTACAGACATGGATATCATATAGGACAGTATCAAATGCTTTGCATGTGTCCAGGTAGACGACGTCAGTTGCTCTTCCCCTCTGTGTCCATGTCCTAACCCTGTTGTAGAAGGTCACCAGATTTGTCAGATTTGTCACCAGATTTGTCATGATATGCCCTTAGTGAAGCTGTGTTGGCTGTCAACAATCACCTCCTTATTTTCCACATGCTTTAGCAGAGTTTCCAGGAGGATCTGTTCCATGATCTTGCCAGGCACAGAGCTGAGACTGACTGTCCTGCAGTTTCCCAGGTCTTATTTTTTTCCCTATTTAAAAATGGGGGTTATATTATCCTTCTTCCAGTCAGTGGGAATTTCACCAGACTTCCACAGCTTCCCAAATAGGATGGATAATGGCTCAGCAACTACACTGTCCAGTTCCCTCAGAACCTGTGGATATATCTCATCAGGTCCAAAGGACTCATGCGTCTTCAGGTTCCTTATCTGGTCTTGAAACTTATCCTCCCCTACAGTGGGTGGCCCTTCATTCTCCCAGTCCCTGTCTTTGCTTTCTGTGATCTAGGTGGCTAGGGCACTTTTCAGTGAAGAATGAAGCAAAAAAGTCATTGAGTACACCATTCTTCTCCATACACCAGGTAACCAGGTCTCTGTTTCCTTCCAGAGACTACCCACATTTTCTCTAGTCTTCCTTTTATCACTGACATACCTTTAGAAACTTTTATCATTGCCCTTCATGGCCTTGGCCAGATTTAATTCTATCAGGGCTTTTGCTTTCATAACCTGATCTTTGGCTGTTTGGATGATTTCTCTGTATTCCTCCCAGGCTACCTGTCCTTGCTTCCACCTTCTGTATGCTTCCTTTCTGTGTGAGTTTTTTTCCAGGAGATCTTTGCTCATCCAGAGGCAACCTGCTGTTTTTGTCTGACTGACCTCCTCTTTGGGATGCATCACTCCTCAATTTGGAGGAGGTGATCCTTGGATATTAACCAGCGTTCTTGGGCCCCTCTTCTCTCCAGGACTTTGTCCCATGGTGCTTTACCAAGCAGATCCCTCAAGAGGCCAAAGTCTGCTCTGTTGAAATCCAGGATACTGAGCTTGCTGTGCTCCCTCCTCTCTTCCCTCAGGATCCTAAACTGCACAATTTCATGGTCTCTGCAGCCAAGGCTACCCTTGAGCATCTCATTCCTCACCAGGCCCTCTTTGTTGGTGAGAACGAGGTCCGGCATAGCACCTCTCCTTGATGGCACCATCCCAAAAGACAGCTGAATATGATAGTGTAGAAGTTACCTATACCCCTTACAATTAAAGATAAAAATAATTATGAAGAAATTAAAGCTTTAAACTAGGATTCAGTAGATTCCTGCTCAGCTGCCATTTTTGTGTCACTTTCTCTAAGCCTTGTCTGCCATTTTTCTTTTTGAAGAAGGAAAGAAACAGTTTCTTTTCTCATCATTCATCTGTCATATCTATTTAGTTTGTAGGGTTTTGAGAACAGGGATTCTGTACATAGAGTAGGACAGTGATATTGTAAAGTCTTTTGTCACAGCTCTGCTGTATAAATATTTAGTCCATTTGCACTAGCTTAAACTGAATTGGTAATTTTTATTTTTCTTAGACATATCACAGAATTTGCAGTTGTCAGAATATGGAGTTTCTCACTCTGCCAGTGTTTACAGACTAAGTGTGTGCATGTGTGTGTATTTTCCACGTTAAAGTTGGAGAATCAAATAGTCGAAAGTGAGAAAATGCCAGAATTAAGGTTGCCTCATTTCTCATCCCATATTCATTTGCATGACAGTATTTATGTGATCCTCACATCCTTAGTTTTCTAAACTCCAATAATGTTACTTTTTAATAAAATGCTGCTAGTTTTAAATCACATGGAGGGAGTAAAAATAGTCCTGTTGAAATAAAAGCAGAGAGAGAAAAAGTAAACCTGAGAGAAGGAACAGATTTCTAGTGCTTGAATGCTCACAGGTCTCCTCTGGGACATGGAAAGCAGGGTAAGAAGTGTCAAGAAAGTATATAGGCAACATCAGACCTGTCTGTAATAAATAGGACATAACAACAGAGATATGTGTAATAGAAGAAGGAAGTGGGTTGTTGGCAGACACGTTGCCTCCAGCCATCATCTGCTCCTGCCGGACAGCTGCATCCTTCTATGGCTACACCACATTTAGTGTTGCCTAACAAATAAGCTGGTGACCACCCTTAAGCAGGTCAGCCTCTATGGGTTTATCACTCTCCAACTTGGCTTGTGACAAGAAATTCTCTGCTGAGCCCCAGAATTCATTTAATCAAAAACTTCATTCAGGTGAATGTGTTTCCATAAAGAGTTACAATTTTGAGAAACTGATATTTTCTGATAAAGCAAATAAATAAGCAAAAAGTTTTTGGAAAAAGAAAAAAGAAAAAAGAAATTCCCATGTGGCTCCTTTTTTTTTTCTTTCTTTCTTTTTTTTTTTTTTTTCTTCACAGAGCATATTTCTGCTCAATGTATAGATAGAGGAGGGCTCACAGAGTAAGCAGCTATTCACGATTTTGCTTTATCTTCATTCTGCAGTGTGCGGTCCGAAGCTTTGTTTATTTTCTACTATTCAAACTTTACTCTGAAGCCAGACTCATTAATTTCTTCATGTGCTTTTTATATTGTCCATGAAAGTGTTTGACAAACAGGAATTTATTTTTCCTTCATTGTGCTGACAGAGCTGAGACAGAGGGATTAAGGTCAGAAGTGGTACTCGATCTGATAGCCTGAAAACCTGGTCCTGTAGGCCACTTGCCATTAAGTGTGACTTTGTGCTTGCAGATCCATTCCTCTTGGTTGCAGGTGGGGCACTCAGGCTGTCAGGACCTCCCAGTGCAGACCACCATTTGGGCACACAGCGGAAAAAAAAAAAAAAAAAAAAAGGCACAACAAAGGATGATCCATGGAAAATACACAGTAAACAGTTGCTCATTATCTCAGGTAGCATGAGGCATTTCTCCATTCTTCTTCCTTGCATGGCACTCATTCCTTCACAAGAGCAACCCACATACAGTGGTACACGAAGCCTTATCGTGATGAATGTTGCCAGAGGATTTTTGAAGACTACAGCTAGCATATTTCCATCTAATCTCTTCTGACCTTTGAAGTGAAGTTGGGTGAAGGCCTTACAACTTGACCAACTTTGGCTTTTTTTCATGAGAAAGGTGCAAACCACTTTTATTTTGTTTAAGTTAAAAGTTTTTCCTTTATGCGCTAAAGGTTCTCAGTGAAGCAGCTACAGAAATCCCAATTTTTAGCACTTGAAAAAGAATATATTGTTGTTTTTTTTTTTTTCCAAAGCAGCAAAGTTATTTTTCCTAGAAAATTCTGAAAACAAATGTTTTTATTTGGGTCCACTTAACATATGGAAAGTATGAACTAAAGTAGCCAAAGTTTAGCAAAGTTTTAAATCAATGTTTATAGGGTGTTGAAATGGGAAGTACCATGGACTTATTAGCTATGCCTATAACAAAGAGGACTTGAGAGTAGAAGTATGTGGGGCAGAAGGGAAGAGGACTGTCACCCAAACATCATTGATTTGTTACATCTATTCCTTTTGTGTACACCTATTAAGCAGCTGCACTCCTGTGCTACTGCTGTGATGTGCTTACAGAGTGGTACCAGCTAATCATAATTACACAATGTCATTTCCCCCACTTCTCTCACCTTGCTGAGGCTCTAAGCACAGAGAGCACTCTCTTTGCCAGCCACAGAGAACCCAAAAATCAGATCTTCACCTGTCTTTTGTATCTGGCATCTAGGACACTTAACGGGTCTCCTCTGTGCACCTGTAATTACACTTTCTGTGTCAACAACACGTCTTTCAGGCATAGAAGGATGAATGCGTAGGTAGAAGACACATTGGCTTCCCTACCTTTTAACACTAACTATCTTGCTAAATTGTTTCTGCAATTTTGATTTATCACAACAGTTGTATGCCTTGCAAGATATCAAACTTATCTCTCTTATAGATAAGAGTAACATAGATGTTAAGACCCTCTTGACTGCATTTATAATGTTGAATAGTTTCTCCTTTTGAGACATGGATAACCTTTTCTGCTTCCTGTTATTTCTTCTCCCCACCGCCCCCCCCTCCCCACCCCTTATCCTTTAAATGGAAACACAAGTCTGCCATTTAATAAAACCCCAATAATGATCCTGCTTTAAAGGACAAGGGCTAATCACTTGCTGCTTAACATTCCAGCCACATGACAGTGGAGGAGAATAAATCAGTTAAACAGCAAGATGCAGCACAACTAATTTTCATGTAAAAGGGGGTGATTGCCTTTTTTTTTTTTTAACCATTGTGATTTTTTTTAAGCTGTTAAAGCCCAAACATTCTCGTCTATCAGTTTATGAATTATTAATAAAAAAGAGAGAAAAGAGGCTTTCTTTTTCTAAATATCATCTGCTAAACCACCACAGACTGAAGTACCTCACACTGATTCCTGATTTACATAGTCCCAGTTGGAAGTTAATGAAGACTGCTGAGCCACCTTTCAACATGCAGATAAACCTTCATGTATTTAAAAGCAGGGAATATGTGCTTGTTGCTGGCAAATTATTCATCTAAGATCTGAAGTTTCTGACACCGCCTGCGTCAGATAAACTGTCACCCAAATTGCAAACTAATTAGTGATTCAAACATTTTCGAGCTGATTGATGACAGAATAATTTACGCTTGTTTCTCAGTTTCCAGCTGGCATAGGCTGCTGACTGGAGCCCTAATTAACGCTAGTACATCAGTCATGTTCTGCCAAGGCAGCACATACAATTAAAAGGCAGTTTAAATGGAATATCACATTAAAAAGGCTGGTAGATGCAAATGTGAGGAAACAGCACTTTAGGATAAAATGACAACAGAACCCCACAAACCAAAACAGAATGGAACAGGGATTTTTTTATTTTTTTTTTAATCGAGAAGTAAATTGTACTCTACATAGGCTATTTAACAAAATAAAACAAGTGTGGAGGCAAAAAAAAAAAAAAAAGCATGCTAAATTCTTCATTATTATTATTATTCTAAGGAGTTTTAACTCAATGTTTTTTATATGCTTTTATGTTTTTAATATTTGTTAGACAATTGGTGCACAGTTGTATTCTGGATTTCATCTGTTTAAAAAATGGAATAGAGTACATCAGTGATAGCACGAAGTTATTTACAGTGATAGCAAAGGGCAAAACAGAAATAAAAATATGTGTATTTTTGAGAAGTGTTTACTGCAGCAGCCTTCAAAAACAGTTTTAAATAACAAAAGATCTAAGTTAAAAATCACTGAAATCAAGGGGAAACTGGCCATGGGGTGTACAAGAGAGTCCTGCAAATATTCATATAACCCCAATTCCTACTTTCAGAAGAAACTGCAAAATTTTGAAAACAGTACCATACCATATGGTAAATGTACAACTGTTTCCAGCGGCAATCCCCTGATCAAGTCAGAAAATACTTAGGGAAAGTATAGTTATTGTATGGGTTTTGTAAATGACTGCTGTTGCAGTGGGTATAAACACAACCTATGGCCTGATTCTTTATGAAACACATATTGCAACCTGCAACTATGGAAAGCCAATCCTCTGTGGCTTTGCTGCCAAGCGGATCTTTTATTTTATTAGGCCTATTTTATTATATCCACATTAGAACCACGATATCTGTATATCAGTTGCTCTCTCGCTATCAAGCAGCCAGGCAGGAGAAAATGCATTTTGTCACCTCAGTAATGAGAAATGAGGATAGTTGTAACCCATGTTCTCATTTACATTTGAACTACAAGAGTGCTGGCCGTTTGAAGCTGATGATCAAGCTAAGGACAGAACCAGTCCTCTTCCACAACTCACAAAAGGTGTTAAGCCTGCAGTGCCAGACCCCTGTTGCAATGTATGGTGCATATTTGATGACACCGGTTTATCTTACTCAATGTGACCTCTGCGGGGGGAAAAGTTTTCATGAATATAAACAGCCCTGGGGTTCGTACCTTGTCTGCTAAGGTGTTTTTGAGATTATCTATAGCACATGACAGATGAGCCCTTGACTCTTACAGCACTCAAGCACAGAACAAAGAGAAGTCACTGTAGTAACCGCAAACAGACCGCGAGACGGGAGATGTGCGAAAGCACACCAATTTGTTTCTAGGGGCACAGCAGACTGAAAGCTCACATCACTCAGTGCAGTCACACTTTGCTGTCAAATGCCATTTTGCAATGCCATATATTTGCACCTTTAAAAATTTTAGATAAGTAATAATTTACATTAGTATAGCAACGGGGGGTTCATATATCAGCTTTGACAGCTGAACTATTTTAAGGAGCCTTACAAATCAGTGAATTGGAGGCAAGGGGTGAAGCTCACCTTAGGCATAAATAAACCCAGGTTTTCTGACTTTGCAAGCATAGGGATAGATTTTTGCTGGGGCGGGGTCATGGCAAAGGCTGTGTGTTGCTTACCCACTGGTAGCCATGTGGCAAGAGCCAGCAGAAAACCTGGGCTGAGGTTTTGGATGCCACACCACCAAGTGTTTGTGGGCTTGGTTGCCATGCCTGGCACTGAGATGCCCTGTGAGTGTCCAGGGACAGCCAAAACCCACTGGGCACAACAGGATGGGTCTCCAGCAGCTGGCAGAAGCTACAGGAGGGGAACTATCTCAAAAAGGCACCTCAGAGTCAGGCAACAGCTGAGCAACAGTTGTCAGGACTGTAATGCAGGGCATAGGGATGTAAATTTTTACAGCCACACCTGCACTCCAATGTCCCCCTTTCTAATGTGATTTTCACAGCTTCTTACACAATAAAAAATATATTCTACTCAGCTGTAGAATATGGTTTGGGACAATGGGATTACCTTTCACTTTCTAAAAAAGTTGTCAAAAGCATCAATCTATCAGCAAAGGTACCAGTAAGAAGGACAAACATGAAAGGGTTTTATTATTGAAATCTCACCTTAAGGAAATTGGGAAAATTAACAACAGTTTGTGCTTTCACTAAGAAAGCATATCCTGCATAGCTGAGGGCACACTTTGTCTTTTTCTCACAAGGTCTTTCTTACGAATATTGACTGAAGCACCCTATACATATAGGGCAACTCCCACAGAGTCAGAGCTTGTGGCTTAAAGGAGTGAAGAATTTTTCTGTTACTTTTTTCTCCTCTTGCTTCCGTGCCATTGCTGATCAAGGCGGTGGCTTTATGTCTCTCCAGAGAGCAGCAGTTCCATAAGAGGAGGAATTCTGAATTCCCTATGGAAACTCAAATTTCTAATGCACAATGTAAATACAGCAAGTGTTAGCCAGTTTGTGTTTATAACATATTAACCGAGTGCAGTATCACCTCCCCAGTGGGGAACCCAGAAAAGCCTGAATGCTCAGACTCTTATAAGCTTTCTCTAAAGCTCTCTATCTAATGCTGAACACATGCAAATCTTTCCAATATGAAATATGTCTTCTTCCCTTTTAAACATTTTCCCCTCAGGTTTCCTAATGTGAAGGTTTGCTCTCTTTGATGAGAATAGAGCCTACACAATTAAACATGTTTATAGCAGAATTTGCTTCTGTAACCCAAGGGACAGGAAAGCATTCAGGAAAACAGGTTGGGAGGGCTATTTAAGAGGAGGTTTTGTTTTTGTTTTTAAAGCGATTTTTTAATATTCTCTAAGTTTAGAAGAAAATTTTAGCCTATGCCAGCTGAGATTAAATAAAGGCAATACTACAGGAATGGAAATAAAGACTGTGTTGCAATGTCAAACTGTGCACCTTTGAGAACCAATTTCAGTTCATAATTTTGCCATAGACTTATGTGACCTTTGGGAAGTTACTTAATCCAACAGCACCTCATTAACCAATTTGGAAAAAAAAAAAAAATGACATTTTCTTCTCTCTAAAAATCTTAGCTCTGCTTTTGAACTTGCAAAGTACTACTCATATGAACTGTTCCACTCAAGATGTGATCATCTGTATGTACTCTTTGGTGCTTAGCTTGTAAACTCTTCTGGATAGTCTCTGAAGATGTGAACACCTAGAGACAACCTTATTTGCAATTTTAGCTGCAGCTACAAAAATGGGAGATAACTAAGATTTCCCACAGTAAAAGCCTGGACCATTACAGTTTTTTCTTGAACACATATTTTCTGAGCACCCTTTCAAGATTTCTGAACATTTTTGAACATAATGAGTTTTATCCATAGGAGGTAAAGTAAAAAAATCATTTTACTTAGGCTCATCCACATTTTGTCTACAGATTTCCTTGCCCACAGGAAAACTGCACAAATGACACCTACTTCTGAAGATTGTAGAAGCATACTAGTGGGAAGCAAAACACAAATGGTTCTACTTTACTATGCATTGTCTAACAGGTTCTGTCGTGACCAACAAAGTCTGAATCATCTCCATTCCCATACAGTCTTAAGGGAGCACCTCAGTTTCATCATCGAGTTTTCCATTAGGCCTTATATCTTATTCCTTTAAACTCCCAAGAGACAAAGTATTTGCAAAGATCTATAAAATCCAGCCTACTCTCTGTGGGGCTTCAGTCCCCAGCCATGTAGCAGGCATAGCATCCCAGAAGTGTTCAATTTTACACCAGGAGCACTTCAACAGGAAGGTGATGGGACAATGGCTGCTGGAAATGAGGAGTCACATAGGTGAAATCTAGCCCTGAAAAACCTGTCATGAGTAACGTGAGAGCAAGATGAGAGGAGAGGGAAAAGGAAATAAAGGTCAATAAGAAACTATGACACTGGAAAAAAAAAATCAACATCAAACATACATTAAGGAGGGATTAAAGAAATAGCTGAGCTATCCTGGAACATATTAGTGAAAAAGCCAAGATATAGAAGTTAGTAGTAGTAGCAAGCCAGGCAGAAACACAAAGAGAGAGGTGTTGATTCTGAACTGGAAACAAGATTTGGGTATGAATCATCTTTGGGATCACTCTTTGGCTGACTTGGTCTCTTTTTTCCTTTAGGTTTTAAGGTTCATGCTTCACTGGTAAATTTCAAGATTATAATGCAATGTGTGGTTCACAAGTGAAAAGAAAATACTGTTAGACTGGTGGGGTTTCTTAAAGCAGGTGCTGTTGATGTGCTGAATCATCTCCTTAAGTGTCACTTATGGCGGTCTGAAGGTACAAAACTTGATTGCATTTCACCAGCACTTAATGCCAAGACAGAACAAGCTATGCCCAGACCCTGTAACAGAGAATCTGAGTGCTAAACAGGAACGAGCATTAGCAATCACAATAGAAGTAACAAGTAGCCTGGAGGCTTAATATAGATAATAGGAAGCTCAAAGAACAGCAGATATCCTTCCTTTGCGGGAACAAGGCTGTTTTTGCAAACTAACACTACTACCCAATCCATTCATTGAAACAGAATTATATTGGTTTTATGAAGGTGTAGCTGAGAAAAGAATTAGTCTTGTTGTCCACTTGGGAATAACATACAATATAGTTTTAATGGATAGAGACAAACGTGAGAAAGAAAGGAAAGAAAGGAAAGAAAGTGAGAGAGAGAAAGAAAGAGGGAAAGAGGGAAAGAGGGAAAGAGGGAAAGAGGGAAAGAGGGAAAGAGGGAAAGAGGGAAAGAGGGAAAGAGGGAAAGAGGGAAAGAGGGAAAGAGGGAAAGAGGGAAAGAGGGAAAGAGGGAAAGAGGGAAAGAGGGAAAGAGGGAAAGAGGGAAGGAGGGAAGGAGGGAAGGAGGGAAGGAGGGAAGGAAGGAAGGAAGGAAGGAAGGAAGGAAGGAAGGAAGGAAGGAAGGAAGGAAGGAAGGAAGGAAGGAAGGAAGGAAGGAAGGAAGGAAGGAAGGAAGGAAGGAAGGAAGGAAGGAAGGAAGGAAGGAAGGAAGGAAGGAAGGAAGGAAGGAAGGAAGGAAGGAAGGAAGGAAGGAAGGAAGGAAGGAAGGAAGGAAGGAAGGAAGGAAGGAAGGAAGGAAGGAAGGAAGGAAGGAAGGAAGGAAGGAAGTTTTTGTCATTGGTAACACCTACCTCCCTTATATGTTGCTAACATTTTTTCCCCATCAGTTTCTTCTGTAACTTGAAATTGTAGCTGGTGCAGAAAATGGAACTTCCCCCTCCTGCCCCATGTTTTGAGACCTGTTAGCTAGCTGTTGCAAAGCACAGTTCTCTTTCCTTGATTCAGACCACAGAGCTGCAGATTTTACATACCAGGCATCATGTATATACCTAAGCTTTATAAATAGCTTTTCAATAGCATACCACATTTGAAAAGTCATAATATTAACTGAACTTATTCTCCATGGACAAATTCAGTGAAATTAAACTTCCATCTTTTTTCCCCACCTCAAGTCTTTTATTTCTATCATTGATGAGTTTCAGACAAACAACCTTACCTCTCTTTCAGCAAGGGAAACCCTAAAAACCAGGAGGGTTTTGGAACACTGTGTGCTTCATAACCAGAAATAATTTCTAAAGAATGTGAGTTTTCCATTCTAACAGAAAAGATTGCTGGCAGAAGAGAGCAACTGTACGTGGTTGCATAGTTACATGCACAAGTGATTTCATACCACACACACATACATATACACTACATGTACATATGTAGTAGTATACGGCCAGAACCTCATCTGCTATAAATAAGTGACTTCAATGGAATTGCACTGATTTACATTATTTGCGAATCTGGTCTCCTATAAGTGTCTGTATATATACTTACATTTCAAAGTGAGAAACATTCTGCACTCTAACAATTATAGAACTGTTGGGTGAAATCCCAGTCCAGAAATAGCCAGTTTCTTTTCAGTTGTGCCCAGTGACAGGAGAGGCAAGAGGCACAAACTGAAGCACAAGAGGTTCCAGCTCAATATAAGGGGGCACTTCTTTATGGAACAGGCTGCCCAGAGAGGTTGTGGAGTCTCCTTCTCTGGAGATATTCAAAACCCACCCGGAGGCCATCCTGTGCAATGTGCTCTAGGTGATCCTGCTCGGCAGGGGGGTTGGACTAGGTGATCTTCAGAGGTCCCTTCCAATCCCACTCTTTCTGTGACTGCGATAACAAGAATTTTGTTGTGGGTTTAATACATAATTTTATCAGCTCTACTTTTTTTCTGTAAATTACTTAATCTAAGAAAGTAGTTATACTACTGCAACACTTTAAAAACTTGGTGATAATTATTATGGAAATGGAGATGACCTAGTAGATGAAACAGTGATATTCTGTGCTAAAACTGGTCATGCTTTCTACATAAATACTCAGGAATTGAGAACTGTATCATTTCTCACACTTCATTGATAAAGTAGCCAGACAGAAGTGCAAACTACTTCTTTTTTTCTTTTCCCCAAACCTTTTAAACACAGATTGCCAGTGTTTTACAACAGCAACATATTCACTTTGACAGAAAATGATTATTTCAATTTGTTCCTACTAGTGGCCAGTCCGTTTCCCCCTGACCCTTCAAACAAGAATGAATAGTTTTTTCACCAGTGGATGAATATTATTCATCCCATTGGAACTGTCAAGAAAAAAAAAAAAAAGAGAGAAAAACAACTTTTCCAAAAACAACTTTTCCAAATTCTAATGATAAGCAGTACATGTCTATTCAGCACAATCTTATACTCAGGTAAGTCAATCAGTCTTCATTCCACAGAACTAATTAGAGCTGAAAAAATCTGGGCAACTATTTTCAGCAAATGTTAAGTGAGACATTATAAAAAATACTACGTCTTTGTTGTTTACCTTTGTTGTTGCTCAGTTCAGAAACAAATGTAGGAATGTTTGCCTGTGGGAAAGTTGGAGGAAAACAGGGAATCAAATGAAAACTGGAGAATGTCCGTGGAAAAAGTATTGTGAATGTGTTTGAAGTAGAAGTCTGATTTTAAGTCTGTAGTTCAATTCATCCTCCAAACAAAGAAATTTATGTCTTTCTTACTCCCCCTCTACACTTCAGCAGCCCCCTTGTTGAGGGAGCAGCTCCCTTGTTTCTCTTGTTCAGCACCTCCCTTGCTCTTCTTTTACCAATCCCTACACTGTACTGGTAACACAATTTGCAAAGTAACCAGGTTGGGAGTCTTATCTAACTAAAACCATAATTGAACAGAGGGGGTACGAGACATACCTAGGTGGATCAGTTTCTCAGTGTGATTTGCTACATGCCTGTGAAGATTGTACAGCACAGAAACAGGGCACAAGATGAACAAGGACTAGAGAGAAGGTTTAGTTTTGGGCTGCTGTTTGATGTGAATGCTGATTTAAACAAATAACAAGTAATGACTACTGAGTTGTTCTCATTCTATTCACAAAAATATATGTGGCTGAAATTCAATATAACTAATTTCACAACTAGCTAACTAACTAATCGCAGTTGAAAATTGAAATTCCATTTATAGAAATCTTGTTGAGATCAGGCTATTCACAGTAATAACCAAAATGTGATCTATGCATCTGAGGCAGAAACAGAGAAACCTCTTATGATTTGCAGAGAATATATTTTAAATGCTACTTTTTTCCTATAATGCATTGAGCTAGACCACCCAGATATTATACAAATGCTATCAGGAGGTCTGGTCATCTTCCCTCTGCTTGTAAGGTGCCTAGGGCACAGTAATCTGGCAGACTCAGTAGAAAGATCTCAGGACATTGGTGGTGTTCATCTTGCAGTGCTGTCAGACACTTTTGCTTTCATATGCAGGAGAAAGAGTACAATATGTGCTTGTAGCAAAGCTACTGATGCTCCAGATCCAGTGTATTAACTTCAAATGGACTGCTAACTTCAGGTTGTACCATCACTATCAGCAAGTACACATATCTGTTATTTTAATGACAACATGCACTGCAGGTCTGACAACCCTCAGCAAAGGAACAGGTTAGACTTCTGCTGATAGTGTTGTCTTGAGTTATCTGTCCAATACCTGGGGCAGTTTAGAAGAAAACAGTAATGTGAAAAAATACAGTCAAATTAAAAAAAAAAAAAGTTATTCACAGAAATGGCAAAAGGATAAATTTGTGATTTTCTCACTACCACTTATATATGATTATTTGTATGAGTAGTCCCATTGCAATGCAAGTTACTGCTTGGGTGTTTAATCACTCATGACGGAACAGGCACAAATCAAATAATTTCAAACTACAAGTGCTTTTAAGAGAAATCAGGATTTGCTCAAACAACTCTCAAATTCACAGAAATTCTCAAGTAAAACTCAGTGATTTTGTTTGTTAATTTGTTTGCTTTCTCCAAGTGCTGTCAATGTTATTTTCTCCTAGTTGTGGGAGTTATTTCACTTCAAATTTACATTGTTAATTTAGTTTTTATAAAATTCCTCTTTTTCCTCCTCCAGTTCATTAACATTTCCCCCAAGGTTTAGGACATTCTTGTTTTTATCTCATAAAATATGCCTTTTTGAAAAGCAAAACTGTGTATAATTCTTCTAATTGTGTTGCCATGTTTCATTAAAAAAAAAAAAGGTACAGGATATGTTTCTGGAAGAAACTATTCATTCTTGATTCTCAGTCAATCCATATCTTTGCAGAAAACTGGGGAACTTCTTTTCTGAAAAGCACATTTTATTCAAAGAGCTTCCATACTACTATCATTGATTATTTTAGATTCAACGGGTCAACTCCTCCCCCTAGCTTTCCCCCATCTCCAAGTCTCATCCAGCATGCTAGGTTAAAATAAATAAATAAATAAATAAATCAGAGCAAGCCTATAGAAGCTTGTTTCCCTTTTCCTAAGTAAGATGCCACAGCAAAGTATTTGCAAAAGAGACATGAAAATATATTAGACATATTCTACTGAGTTTGGCCTGCTCAGTTATTTAAAACCAACTCAGAGTACAATGAAAATTTAGAAATTTCAGTCTAAAGCATGTTGTCAAAAATGAAGTTCACTACCACTGTTTGTCTGACACAATATAACTACTATGGTCTGAGTAAGTCCAATATTAAATTGACAGTGCTTCAAAGGTGAGAAACCATTCTTAAAATATAAAATTCTATGATAACTTGTCCACAGGCAGTTTCTTCTTTATGGCTGGCATAGGCTCTGAAGCTTACAAGTTTTTCTCTTGTTCAAGACTTGTACTTGTATGCGTGCACATGCATTTTGGAAAGAGAGACTGGAAAAAGCCTCAGCTATTGGTTGTGACAGCAAGCCTCACACACTAATAAGCCCCCACACGTTACTTTTCTTCTGAATTTCATTCTGTTCTTCTGTTGATATCCATTCTTTTTTTCCCTCTTCTACATACCTTCCCATTTACCTCATTTTTATGGTAAACAGGCCTAATTTTTTCAGTCCCTTTTCATATGCTGTTTTCTTCAGGCTGATCACTTGGTTCTCTTTAGCAGCCTCTGAAGTCCTTCTCTTTGACAGGCCATTTCTGAGGTACAACGACCCACATTAGTTACTGCACCCCAGCAATTTGCATCCTGCCATTGTGGTATTTTCTACATTATTCTCCATCCCATTCTTCCCTTGCCAGAAAAGGTTGGTACCACCTACCCAAACGAGGCACTGTGACAGAATACTGCTGGTATAATGAAAAACACCATGACAGAACTAAGGATAAGACAGAAAATTATATTAAAACCACAGCCCATATGTCAAATATGAATATGCTAACTCCTAGCTGCAAGCAGTATAGACTGTTTTAGTCCAGCTGGCTGCAGGATCAACATCCAGGCATGGAGAGAAAAATCCCATCTCCAAATGCATCAATTGAATTGAAGTGATAACTATGGGTATGCTGAACCTAAGCCAAATCTGAGATACAAGAGCCTATGTCTTCTCTTTCTGCTGCTAGATTCTCATGACGTGACAGTTGATAGCAATGCAGTCAAGAACATAGGAATTCAATGACTACAGATCGTCTTCTAAAAAGAAAAGAAAAGGGAAAAAAAAGAGAAAAAAAAAACCTTTCACCTGCAAAGTATGAATACACTGAAGTCACATTATACTTCAGGCTTTCCAAATCGAGAAATGCCAACATTATTGTCACTGACAGAGCCTGATTGAGGAGGAGAATTTTTGGCAGAGAACAAGATGTTGCCTCCTATTTCTACTGCTCAGAGCAGTGGCATCAATATTTCAAGAACCAATGTCCATCAAAAAAAAAAAAAAATCCGTTGTAAAATAAAAGCATTGATCTAGGAGTCTGTAAAGGTAGAAGTAAACAACGCAGCTATCAATAAAAGATTCTGACCTGAAACGTGTATTTAACCTGGAGGTAAATGATATTGTTTTTCCATTGTGTAAGGACAATACTAGAATGGTTAGCTTTTCCAGGAAGGTTCCAAGCTTTATTTCATGTTTGCATAGCACTTTGCTCAACGTGAGCACTTCTAAGCTGCAGAAATAACAGTGTATCTAGAGTACAGAGCAAATGCAGCATCTCACAGGGATCTCTTTATGTACTACAGTCGTCTCAGTCTCTCTTGAACTGCCTTCTTAAACCATTTCTCAAAAGGCACTGTTCTTTTTCTAGTGCAGTTGTCAACAGCCTTTACTTGGCACTTCCAAGATGCTGGGATTTCCAGAGCTGCATTCCCAGGAGATCCCTGCTCTTCACTATGCTGAACTGAGTTGAAGCCCAGCGTGCAGGAGCCAGATTCATAGGTATCCAAGCCTGGCTCAGTCACACTGTGGACAAATCAGCTCTCTTCTGGATATAGACAAACTGACAAAGGATAATCAACATCCTCAAAATCTTCTATCCACTCTAAAATTTCAAGTCTTCATTATCTCTGAAGTCCCTTGTTTGCATTCCCATTTCTATCCCAGCTGAGAGATCTAGGGTAAAAGTCAAGAAAACTCCTGCCTTCAAATCAGTTCAGAAGAAAAAATCTGTTCCTCGTTGGATCCAGCTGCTGCACCAGGACCAAGTCTGCTGCCGCCATTCCCACAGCCAGCTCTTTCACCATGTCAGGCCGGGGGAAAAGAGAGGTAGCGTTGGTGGTACTGGGGAAAGAGTGGATGTCAGCTTTTATGTTGAACAGGAGGTAGCATGAAACTCAGATGGCACTTAGCCCAAGTGAAGGTAACGGCAGAGGCATCACGGGGTACCTGGAGAGCTCTGGTTATTGCCCCAGTGGGAAGCAGCTTGTTCTGTTCACCATGAGGCACTGAGGCATAAGCAGTAAACATCAGACCAGTATTTCAGCCTCTTTGAGGGAACAGGGCAAAGCCCCTGAGACTGGAGGTTTGGCAGCTTTTTCTGAGCCAGCATGCCCAGATGATGCATTGACATTTGCCCGGCTGCTGGCCCAGCTCTAAAGCACTGCTGAATTTATCCAAAATGTAAATCTCCAAGCTGGACAAAAAGATGTCAGCTTCAAATATCTCACCAAGTCACAGGGATGGCAGCAAGCTTTCAGGTAATGTCTGACCTCTGGAGGGTGAGGGACATGGAGGACACGAACAGGTTTAGATAAAATAAGAGCATTGATAGAAAGAGGGGCAAAATGAAAAAGAATTAGGTAAAAACAGTGGGATAGAATGAGGAAGATGCTGAGTAAATGGGAAAAATAATGAAAAGTATGAGCAAGAAAAAGCACTAGTAATAAGAAAGAGTGGCAAGGTCAGAAAGGAAGTGGATTTAAGTGATAGATGACAGCCTTTAGAGAGTGATGTAAAGCTTTATATGCTTACATTGTGAAATCACAGCATCTTCCTCAAAGCATACTGAAGAACACGAGTTACAACAGAGTTAAGAAAAAGGAAGAAAAAACATTAAGGTGAATTTGGAATTATTTTCTTCCAAATTCCTTCATCCATCCAGATGTTGCACTTAGTAAGTAGTTCCACAGCATAACTACTAATTATAATTGCATATGTTTTAATTGTAGTTTATAAAAATGTACTCTTTTTCATAGATGTATGTTCATTGTAATTATTATCATTAAAGATATCTGTTTGTCAGGTTTTCAGCTCACTTGCACAGTGGTGAAACACAGGTAAGCCAGACACAATATAATTGTGCCAGTGAAAAAGACAACAGTATCAGCCCTCTTATATCAGAATTTGACTGTATTGTCTCCACTGTGAGAATGGCTGAGAGTTAACTACAGTTTGAGTGCCTCAGTGCTTTGCCAGAGAAGAAGAAAGCACGGCATGTGTGGTCTCAACCCCAAGAAAAACCAAGCAATCCAATGTGGTATCACATCACCTAGCCAAGTCTATGCTCTGCTTCCTACAAATGGACAGTGTTTCAAGCTTGTCTCCTTGTAGATTTATGTCAATAGTCCAATGAGCATAGCTCACAGCAGGATCTTTCTTACATATACTCTAATGTTCTTCTAAGAACCAGGGAGACTTAGTTTTGAGAAACAGAGTGAAAACATATTGTTCTTCATATCATATATTTCCCACAATTACTGTACAACTCAGTAGTCTTCTTAAAATACACTTAAAAATTAACATGGTACAGTCCTGAAGCCAGACAAGTAGTACTGCTGTGCACTAGGGATCATAGTGCAAGGAGTAACCTGGAAATGGCCTGATTATATATAAATAAATAAATATTAGTTCCATTCTTTACTCAAATATCTGATTTTTCACGGGCATACATTTGTTTAAAGGTTAAATCAGAGGTGGGAAGGGGAAGACATTAATCTGAGATTGGGGAGAGCTGCCAAAACTGAACTATAGAAGCAAATGCCAGGCCAGGCAGTGGGCCAGTTCACTTATCCTTACTAGACACCTGCAGGATGTATTACCAAAGCCCCTGAAGTTTATTATTGCAGTTTATTATTCCTTCATTACGATATAGAAAAAAAGTCATTGATGTAAAGCAAGTTTGATACCAAGTTTCTCCCTGACACTCGGCACCAAAATCCGTTCATGTTTGCATCGGGACAGGTTAAGGGACAAATTTCTCTCTCTATCAGTGACAAACCAGATGCTCATGCATATATGTAACTTCTCATTGTCACCATGGGAAAAAAAAATAAAATTAAAAAAATGCTTTTTGCATGAGAAATAGACCAAGCATAAGAAAGAGGCATCTCATCAGATAACATGAAGTAATCACTTCCCGAGGGGGAGAGTATAGCACCACTAACTTCAGTGGAGTTGCACCAAACAACTTGCTTGCATGCTGGTTCAGCATCTTAGCAGAGGTCATGCAGGACAATGAGGTATAGATGACAGTACCAAACTGAATCATTCATATTAATAGCCTTCAAAATTTGAAACATAACTCAAGATAGTAGTCCTTGACTACTTTCCTGAGACAGAATGGTATGCATTGAATTGCATCATATGGCATTGAATAGGCATTTCTAATAATTAGAGACCTCCTGAAAAATAAGATCTTGAAGACTTTTCTCAGATTACTACACTTCAGTGTAACAATGCATGTGAATGTGTGTCTTTTGTTTGTTCTTATTTTAAATACAGGTAATTTTGACTATGTCCATTGCATCAGACATCCCATATTTTATGGGATTTTTCTTTTTTTAAATCAGATTGGTTGTTATCATCTCTGGAAGTGATTTAGTACTGTTCTGGCTGTAAGAATCTGAGAATATTATTATATTATTAGCATAACAAGTTTTGTAAGGAAAGATCATATCTGTTATGTAGACTATTTGACATATTTGGAAAACAAAACAAAACAAAACAAAAAAACAGACCAGCTGCAGATCTGTCTTCCAAAAGGGCTCATCTGTTATTTCTGACTACATCAGCTACTCTAATGAAAGAAAAAAAGTTCTCCTACAAACTTTGCCTACTGTCATTTGTAATTTAAACACTGGGAGTCTAAACTTCTTTTCTCTGATAAACAGAGAAAAAAAAAAAAAGAGCAGGGAGTAAAGGCAAAAACACCTAGTGTGGTACGTACTGACTCCCTGAACTGGGGGATGAGCAACTTCCTCTCTCTTGTACATTTGGGACTACTTAGGATCCAGTCAATAGATGTATTTTCCATACAGAATCAAGCTTGTCTCAAAACTAGTAAGAAGGACAGGGCCCTAGAGAATACTTAGGACAGCTGGTTCAAACTCTAAGCTCCTGATAAAAGCAGAAAGAGTGGAGGAGAGCCAGAAGCAGCTCAACATTGATGTTTTCTTTCTTTCTCTCTTTTTCTTTTTCTTTCTTTCTTTCTTTCTTTCTTTCTTTCTTTCTTTCTTTCTTTTCCTTTCCTTGTACCACTCTTCATTGTTTCTAGGTTGCTACACTCATATTTCACATAATGACTGTAGCTAAGAAAAACAAAATTATGAATGTAAAGAGTTGTTGCCCAGGTGTGTTACTAGGTCAAGAAGACACTTGTACCAAATGTTCTGTCCCCTATTAGCACCTCCTCCAGTCTAAAGAACATTGTTAGCACCTGCACTTCAATACTGAGGCCATAGCATTATAAATATCTTTCCCAAGTAGCTAAAAGACAGAATAATAGAAGAGAAAGCAAGGAACCTTGTTTAACCAGAGTAAGGTGGTACAATGCACGCCAGGACCTGCAGCTTAGAGGAAGCTATGTTCACAGGGAGGTTTTCAAGGTAATAAAAAAAGTTTGCTTAGCCTAAGGTTTACTACCCTGCTACTAAGGGTGCATGAAGTATTTGCCAAAATTGGACAATTCTAATTCCATTTTTGTGGTCTTTATTATGTTATTTTTCAAAGCAGAAAGTCAAAACAAAACTATTAAAAACAAACAAGACCTTCAAAGCTTCACTACACCTAATTACAAGATTAATTGTGAAATTTTAGGAAAATAAAAGTGTTTTTCATGGAACAAACAGCACAGTCCAAGTTAATCTCTGTAACCCACTGTAAAAGAACACAGTTCCATCAGCCCCAGCAGTGCTACCTGACAGTCGACCACAGCTGAGTTTTTCCTCACATCTCATTTGACAAAAATGCAGTTATACTTTAAATTTTACTTGTGTGGTTCTGTCAGGAGAGACCAAAATAAATAAGTGAGATATATATATGTATATATATATAATCCACAAAGGCCTCTACTTGTTAATTTTGTCATCCCAGACACTACTTAAAGCTGACTTTCACAGGGATGTGTGTGTTTGCAGGTCAGGTTCATCAAACATTCATTGCTCAATACTGTGACAGCTAGTAGTGGGCTTACATACTCTTCCCTTGTTTGGTTTTCTGATAGAACCTGTCAAGTACTGGTTGTCTGTAACTGAATTTGTCACCCACTCAGCAAGGTTATATCTTTTCTTACTATCAAATAAAACAATAAAGAAAAAGCATGCAGGCTCTAATGCTATTTTTAAACCTCAACTTGCAATATAAAAACCATAGGTTTTACCCTGAGAGTCACTAAGAAATAACATGGTTATTTTGGTTATTCTCACAGATTTTAAAATCAGAAAGTTGCATGTGTGAGAATGCTTACACACAGCATTTAAAGAACAAGATGATGGAAGAAGGAAAAAACAAACAAACAAACAAAAATCTTTCTGTATTCATGCAAAAATCTGAACAAGAGTTTGCAGAAATCTATCAAACTTACCAGCTGATAAGAGGATAGAAAATGCCTGAAAGTCTTTTTCCTTTTTTTTCTTCTTCAGATGAATTGAACTTTTTGGGTGGAAAGCAGTTAAATAAACAAACAAAACAAAACAAATACATGTGTTCCTCTTTACATTAGCCTTCCCAGTGAAGTCATGCATTGACATATGATTATTTTAACAATTTATACTTTGAAAAGAAGTATACTGCTAAACACGATACGGGACAGAGGTAACTGTGAAATTCATCATACCTAGAGGAAAAAAGTATGTAAATAAGATTACCAAAATTAATTGCATTAACTAAGTTAAGTACATTTGAGAATCTCTAAAAGTCTCTGACCTCTTCACCAAATCAGTTGAACATATTTCAAGCAGAAGTAGAGCCATACTAAACCAGCAGTGGCTGGATTAGGGCCACACAGAGTGAATTGTGAAGCTGTTTCTGACCTACTCACTCCTGATAAAGCAACCACACTCCAGAACAGGTATTACATCCTCAGGTATGCTAGCACTGTCAGGGCAAGATTAAATATTTCTGCCCTGTCAAGTGTACCATTACAATGTGACCAGTCAGTGGGTACTGCTAAAATGAGCAGCAACAATTCAGTGCAGACAGGATCAGCGCTCACAAAGATTTGGAGGCTCTGCCTGCATTTCAGTTCCAGGTACAAAGTATGTTAACTTGTTGGTATGAAAAACATTCACTGAGCTAAATACAGAAGTGTACAGAAAAAATTAGCAAAGCATGACCTGCACAGGACAAGACATTCTGCATTGACAGAGGCCACAGCTGTCCAATGTGACTCAGGTGTGATGAGGACGACACCAATAGAAGTGAACTTGCCAAGTGAGATATGCGTTTCTGAGCACAGTGTAAACTCACAATTTGGTCTGTGGTTTAACTCTACACGTTATAGAGATAGCAGCTGTTATAATGGTGGTCTAAAGTACTGAAAACAAAATGGAACTGTATAACAAAATTAAAAGACTAAACTTAAAAGTTTAAGTCCTTACAGCTCAAACAAGTGTCTGAAGAAATTCGACAAGTGCTGAATTTCCACTGAAATCACAGAGAATTATGTGTATCTAGACCGTCTACTTGCTTTTGTAAATTCCATATGCTACATTTTTCCATTTTGAAGACTACTCTGCAGGACCTCTCTCTGTTCCACTGTTAGCACAACAGCATAAACTCACAAAAGCAAAACCAAAGATAGAATAAGCAAAGCACCAAGAAAACAAGCATACTGTGGTAGAGGCAAGTTTAAACTAGGTTCCTCTGGAGGATGACATAAGACAAATATTAGTCAATGTACGTTTAAATCCATGTTTAGTGGGGGGGAGGGGAAGTAGTTACATCATGATCAATATGACAGTAAGAAAAGCGAACTCTATAGTAGTACCAGGAACTAAGAGGTCAACAATCCATTTTAGGTACAAGATAAGTCATTCTTTCTCATTCATGTCATTTGAGAAAGAAAAGAACCACAGAGCTCTGATATACATGTATAAGTTGTGCAAAGTCTGACTGCAGAGGAGTCCTTCACTGCACTATCCTAGTTCTGCTACATATTTAAAGCACAGAACTAAAGAATTTCTTGTAAACTCAAAGCTAGACACAGACTTAAGTACCTTGTTAAACCGAGACATCTGTTCTCCTTAACATAAGACTACAAAAAGAACTTTCCTCTTTGTTTTCTGAAATGACCGGGACACAAGAGGAAAAGCTATTGCCTCTAGAAGTCCCATAATTTCACTCTGTTTTCAGACACTTTGACAACTTCCTTGAAAAGTCGTTTAGTTTTCATTCTTGATCTTGAACAGCTACAGGTCACATTCTGCTTTCAATTACTCCATCACCATTGTCTTCTTGAACTACTTGAACAATTATTCTCCTAAGCTTTACTCCAAAACTTCTGGAGACTCCACAGAAAAATAAGAAAAGAAAGGTAGTCTACACTTTGAATTCTCCACAAAGTACAAGTATCATCACAGTCTTGTTCAGAATCAAGTTTCGAAACCTAAATGTAATGCTGCCACTGAATGTCTACAAAATCCCAGTTACTGCCTCAGGTTTGAATAGCAGCTCTGTTGTGACTATTGTTGCAAGTACCTCTGTTGCACCCTGAGAATCAAGAATGACTTTCACGATACCAACATATGTGCCATAAAACCACTCTCCCTTGTATTGTGCTTTATGCACAGAAACAAATATGTTTGTGTTTGATCTCTTCAAGAACAAGTTTTGTCTCTGCAGAGAAAGAAAAGGATTTCACTTCTTGTGAGAGAGACATGAAAGCAGAACAGGTAGGTTTTACAAGGTATGAACTGCATTTTATTTTTGAGCATTCCCTGCTCCAGCTTGAGTTAGATTATGATAAGAACTGACTGCCGCCAAAGCATTTTCATGACCTACAAATTACCCCGGGTTTAAGAGCTGGTGTATCCTACACTGCAAGAGATTCTGAGGGAAAGTGTGCCTACAAGAGACATCCAGGCATTTTTATAAACTCTTTAGGCTTCTGGTGTCTTGTGGTATCATATGTGAACAATCAAATCAGTTCTGATTTGAACGCTGTCACTTGGATTAGGGTTTATCTATCGCATGGTAGCACTGAGTTAGCAGGCCGCGGAGATGAATAGAAGTACTGATTGCTGAACTGACAGCCTTGAAGATGAGTAGCATTATTTTATCACATCCTTCTTTGCAGCATGTGCCAGTGGGTTTTAGCTGTCACATTTTTTAAAATTATCAAGCCTTAGAGTAAGTAACAGGGTTGGTTGCTTAGTGTGTAAGAGTCCCCTTCTCTCCTTCTGATCCTACCAGAGCTGCTGGCTTTTATTTTGTGAAATTGTACATCTGCAGGTTAATTTAAATAAACAAAAGGCTTTGTTCTGAAAAACACAACACGGCTACTAATTTAGTGGCTGCTAAGTGCCCTGCTTTCCGGTGCATCTCTTGTTACCATTATGCCTTTACAAAAGGAATAAATCACAGCAGAGGCATTTAAACTCATTTGTGAAGCTAAAAGCCCTATGTATTTTTAAGCCACCTTCCTCCTAACACCTATTAAGGTTCATTAACAGGGGACACACTCAGATTACAACATGGTTTCACACATACCATCCTGCAGCCTGCCACAGAAGCGTTTCTCATTCAGCTTTCTGTGACGCACCTAACTGCCCTCTGCCCCCATACCTGTGCTTCTGAAGACTACTTGCAACCGGGTTATTAAGGGCTGCAAAAAAGTCACCAGAAAACAGAGTGCTGATTGCACGGCTACTGCCTGATGGCTCCTACAGAGTCCGAGCCTGGTTGGTGTACAAGAGGACAAGGCTGCCGAAGCAAGTGGTTAGACCCGATGACATAAAGGGCCGTCTCATCCCATGAAGCCATCTTCTTCCCATGGTGGATTTTACCTTTATTGCAACCCAAAGAACTCCAAGCCTGTGTGGCTGGTGTGGTGGCACGTGGGGGCCGCAGGAATGGGCACACTCCTGCGACCTCCAGCTGGATGCGTGACCCTCCAGGTTGTCTCCCCAGGCACAGCGCGGCGAGATGCAGAGATACAGCACTGGAAACCCCTCAAACGTGTCAGCCCAGTGCTCTGCCCTGCCTAATTAGTCAGCCTGACAGCATATTAAAACTGCAAACATCAGACTGCAGAGGAAGGAGCAGTTTAATGAGTCAGGCAGTTTTCATGGATATGTAACGCACTGTCACTCGTTTTCACTTTACCTAGTTCACAGCTACACACCCCAAACCTGTCTATCTGCAAGCAAACACCAAGGCCAGAGAAACTAATTTGTCTGGACATCTAAATCCCATATCCTACTAAAGCTCTATCACAAGTGACAAGACTGCATTTTTAACAGACAATTCTATGTTTCCCCAAAAGTCTGTGAATATACCCCTCCTGCAACTACTGCTTTACAATGACAAAAGTCCACCCTTCAGACAATGGAATTAGAAATGCACTCAAAAAGCCAAAAAACAAGGGAAGTCAAGATCATTGAACCTCCCTGCGGGATCAGACCTTTGGAGAGCTTTCCTTCCACCAGGTCGTATGAACAGTACCCAAATACTCAACACCCCAAAACATAAAAGCTGAGAGGCTAATTACTTCATTTATCATGATTTCATTTTCTGTAGAAAGCAATTTAATTCTTATCTGTCCTAATAAAAGAAGTATTTTATCATCTTTCTCACCTGTCCTGAATTAGCCTGCACAGATGACTCCATGACAGTAGATCAAATGTCATGATATTTCTTACCTAAAAGGGCACTGCAGCTGAGGACATCAGGAACTGCACTCACATTAAAATAGATTCTTTTAGCATTTGTGCTCAAAAAAGATAGCATTTAAAAAAGATTCTGTCATTTCTGGAAGCTTCTTAGGATTAGATCTTAGAGTATGGGTAATGATTGATACAAAACACTTGAGAAGAAAATCCCTCTGATGGGGAAAGGGAAAAAAAATGGCATGAGGCCACTTACCTTTTAAGGACTGAAGAATCCACTAGACAAGGGATTTAACAAGCTTTCACAAAGAAGTCACCTCGCAAAGTGGAAAAAATTTAGCCAAGGTAAGAAAAGTAATTTTTAGCTTCGCTGTCATAATTCTTCACTGCAGGGCTTCACTATTTACAGTGGGACAAAAGGAAGCACTATTTTTGGGGGGCTGATGTTGAATGGAAGTTTAAAATAGGAAACTCTGATAGACAGTGTGAGAGAGCTGGAAGGTCCAGGTACAGTGAGACCCAATTTTATTGCAAGTTAATCTGGGGGATTGCCGTCATCCATCTCCTTTTGAATTAAAAATAGGAGCAGTAGTATTTAAACCTATTTCTTAAAGTCTGGGACATACTTTAACATAAAGGAAGACTTAGTTGCTGAACAGAGGGCAAACATTTGGCAAACTAATATTCTTGTGGGGCTATAATTCAATGGAATTTATACATTTTTTTACCTTATAAAATATTCTATAACATAATTTGACAAAATAAAACAAGCAAACAAACAAAAAAAGGAATAATTTTTAGAGGTGGAATAAAATAAGGACAAACATCAATCAGAATTTCAAATGTCAGGAAGCAGTTTAAATGCTTCTTTTAAGGTCAGCCTACAGCACCAGAAAGAGATGCAAGAGATTGGGCCAGAATGCTTACTTTGGTACTGCAGAATGACGTGATACTATGAAGAAGCTAACATCCAAATAAGCAAAGCCACTCAAGGTCAAGATTGAGAAAACACAGGGGCTGGCAAAAAAAGGAGGAAAAGAAAAACAAGAAAGACAAGGCCTTTGCAGACTGAGGTCTCCAAAGGTAGACGTGCATACACATAAGTCAACTCCCCTGTGCAAGAAGCATAAGGGAGCAGGGAGGGAAACTGCAGCATCTCCCACTCCAGGATTAAAAGCAAGAAGCCTACTGCTTTAGCTCTTTCTTCAAAGCCACACGATCTGGTGAAGATTGGTTTTGCCACTTACACGTGAATTTCTCTTGAGAGAGCAGCAGGTAAGAAAGTCAGGTGGGGAAAAAACTGAAGGAGATGTCCCACATGTTCCTGGTCCTCAAGGCCACTACTCCATTGTGGGTACAAGTCTTTTAGACAGGGAGTATGGCATAAGAGATATCTAAAACTGTGGGAAGAGGGAAGACAAAAGCTAATTAATCTACTTGAATAATTCTTTATGAAGAAACATGGCTTAGCAAGTGTCATGAGAAGACAGCTTCAAGGACCATTTTAAACCCACAGGGTCTAACCGGGTGTGCGGTGTGGTTCTGACAGGAAGATGCTAACACAGCTGGGGGGCTATGCTACACACACAACTATGTGTCTGTGTGTCTGGCTGGGCTCTGCAGAGAGAGTGGGGAGAGTTCCCGGAAGTCCTCACAAGTCATCTGACCCCAGAGCTGTGTTTAGGGTGAGCCACGGGCCTGGGGAGGCAGGAATTTCCCTAATGAACTTCTGGAAAATATGAAGAAGCCCTCCCTGTGCATAGCACTGACTTGCAGCCAATACCAGCCTCTGACCTGGTTGCAGGGGCCCTTCCTAGAAAAGTTCACCTGCTTATGGCTTTTGGGAGGAAGATGATACTTATCATGCAGAACTGCAGTGTTTTTGCCACGATCATATATCACCATTTCTTGCAGTACAATCAATTTTTCAACCAAGGAAAGAGGAATTACTTGTTTAAGACCTGTGTTGCTTCTGTAAGAGTAAGATCTGTACATGACACTTGTATGTGGACACACAAATACTTCAGACCTTGTAAAACTTGGAAATTTTTATTTCAGTGTCATTTCTCTTTATTTTTCAGGCTCTTGAAATCAGTTGGGCTCTCTTTTTTTTCTTCTCACTTTATAAAGCAGACTTCTTATCAACTGTGTTTTGACTGTGTACGTTTACAAGACAGCATAAATTTTAAGCAACCCAGGACTGGAACTGTAGCTACAGCCAGGCTTTTTCTTCTTTTTTTATCCCACAAACAAAAAATAAAATTCATATCCGGACTAACACTCAGTGTAGAAAATATTAACCTGGAGCAAATTTTTATGCAGGCAGGTTATAAATCCCTGGAAATATTACAGTAGCAAACCACACTGACCTTTAACTCTAGGATTGCAAATGGTAATGCTATAATAATTGTGTATGTCCTTTTATTGTGTGACTCCCCTCTCCCCCAGCCCACTAGGAAATGGAAAATGATGGCCTTTAGCAGTCCTTTAAATTGAAGGTATAGGGATGCCTTAAGTTTATTCCCAGTTATATATACCCATGTAGTATTATTATTATTTATATCTTGCTAGCGGCACTTGGAATGCAGCTGCTCCTATGGGTAGCCTTGTAAAGGAAGGTACTATGTGTTTTGAACAAGTATTAAATGTGTATGGGAGATGATGCTATATAAACACTTTCTTTTCATATTTTTGTGAACTAACACTGCAGTCTCCGAGGAGAGAAGGATTCCACAGAGCAGTCAGCAATACTAGCATTAAGGAAGATCTAAGGAAGGGGTGGACATTTATATAGATAAAAAATAACCAGCATTGTAATAGTTAATGCAAGCTGAGAAATTACTAATCAGGAAATAAAGTTGGATGTTTCATATTTAAAACACACTCCAACTAAAGTGTTTCAACAAGATCTTGATTGCCTCCGATCAGCTCAGTGTGGGGATCTCTTTCAGCCTTCCCTGGAGAGAGTGGAGCTACAACTGCTGGCGAGGTGTGCAGGAAGGCTGACCAGCACAACTAATTCTCCTGTTTGTATGATTTTGCAGAGACTGGCACTGCTAAAGATCAAAAGTACAATACAAGTTTGCCAAAGTCAACAAACAAACAGAAAATGACAAGACTCCGGATATACTTTGTTTGTTTTTGAAAATATCATCTTATATATTTTTTTAAAATGTTTCTTCCAAGTTTTAATCAGAAAGATACCGAATTCAATAGCTTTCCCTCCTTCTCTCAAGGAGGCATGTATCCAAGAGACAGTCTTTTTTAACCTTTTTCCTTATGCAGGGGTAAGATTAATATACACATATAAAATAGAACTATTGAGCTATTTTAATACTTTTTCTGTCATGCATTCAGGACCCTTTAAAGTTGTCACCAGCTACTGTTTCATTTAATTCCCTAGCCTTCAGGGTAATGTAAGAAAATTGAAGAGATTAGGAGCTCTCTCCTGTTCAATGCATTTGTGTTGCAGTAAATTGGTACCAACCTTCTATCTCATGGTCAGGGCTCTCCAGGGTCCTTCCACTGATATGACAGAGCAGTCAGCGTGATAAATGGTGCACGCCCCCTGGAGCACAATGGAGAAAGCTTTCGTCCCTGACTCTGCAATTGTCTCTCCCATACTAGTAAAGAGTGCACACTTGGCTGTCTTATTGCACCAAGGAACTCCACTATTTGGTTTTTGTCATCTGTATTAATTAGGTGATACTCCACCCCCACCCCACCCAAATTAATTTTGTCATGGACAGTAGCAAATAGGATATGGCCTTGCTGTGAACTAGACATAAAGAAAAGTCTTCAATTTGGAAAATGCATTTTAATGTAACCCAAATTAGAACTCTAGATAACTTTATATAAAGCATATTCTCTAAAGAGCCAGCTCAGTAAGGTAGTTAAACTTCAAGTTTAGGAGCTGCTCTAATGAAGTAGTGAGACAGTGCACAATGTTACTTTATGCCCTTGATCACCTTTACAGAATCACCGAATCACAGGATGTTAGGGATTGGAAGGGACCTTGAAAGATCATCTAGTCCAATCCCCCTGCCGGAGCAGGAACACCTAGATCAGGTCACACAGGAATGCATTCAGGTGGGTTTTGAATGTCTCCAGAGAAGGAGACTCCACAACTCTCCTGGGCAGCCTGTTCCAGTGTTCTGTCACCCTCACTGTAAAAAAGTTTCTTCTCATATTTAAGTGGAACCTCCTATGTTCCAGCTTGCACCCATTGCCCCTTGTCCTATCATTAGGTGTCACTGAGAAAAGCCTGGTTTCGTTCCTCCTGACACTCACCCTTTAGATATTTAAAAACATTAATACGGTCACCCCTCAGTCTCCTCTTCTCCAAGCTAGAGACCCAGCTCCCTCAGCCTTTCCTTGTAAGGGAGATGCTCCACTCCTTTAATCATTATCGTGGCTCTGTGCTGGACTCTGTCAAGTAGTTCCCTGTCCTTCTTGAGCTAAGTGGCCCAGAACTGGATGCAATATTCTAGACGTGGTCTCACCAGGACAGAGTAGAGGGGGAGGAAAACCTTTTCTTGACCTACTAACCACACCCCTATTAGTACACCCCAGGATCCCACTGGCCTTCTTGGCCACAAGGGCACAGTGCTGGCTCATGGTCATCCCGCTGTCCACCAGGACCCCCAGGTCCCTCTTCCCTTCACTGCTCTTCAGCAGGGCAGTCCCCAGCTTATACTGATACCTGGAGTTGTTCTTGCCCAGATGCAGGACTCTACACTTGCCTTTGTTTACTTCATTAAATTTCTCTCTGCTAATTTAATAATATAAGTTGCAGTAAAGTCTATTTAGCACATTTAAGAAAATATTTTGGTACATTCTGCCTCAGCAGTGCTTTGGCTTTTGCTCCCCTGAACCAGTGAACCAGCATTGGGAATCCTTAGGCACTGAGGAGGGATCATCTCGGTCTTTTTCACTGTGTGCAAAAATATAAAGGAAAGATGTAGGGTAATGAAAGAGCTTTAAAAGTCAGATTTACAAACTCTTCTTTTCCTACAGACTTGGCCTTGAACAGCAAGACGTGGATGTTTTTGTGCACACCCATATATTTCAAATTTCCTCATAAAGACAGCCCATCTTAAAGGACATCAGGTGAAATTTATAACAGAGGATTGGCTAAAGGTCTTAAATAAACAAGACTGAAAATACTACTGACATCAGATAAATTCATGGACTATCAGTTTGCAGTGGGACAAAAAATAAGGTGACAGTTCCACTAAATGATGTATTCATTAATATCAGCTAACACCTGATGAAGATCAGGTGGTGTGTGTCTTAACTGAGGTTTGATGTAGTTCCCTATTAAAAACCTATAATAGCTTTGCACAAAATAACCCACACTATTGAACGTACTAAAATCAGTCATTTGCTCAATAGTCCATAGAAAATGATGGAAGAGTGTTGGCAAGCCTGCAATTAAGGGGTTAATATAAGCCTCACTTCTCAAGTCAACTACTCTGCAGATTTCCAAACACCTCACATACTGCACAGCAAAGACAGGTTTTCTGCTCTGGCCTATTCTAAGCTCACAGAAGAACAGACCTGCCATTTTCCTTCGAACTGTGGGTTGATTGCCTTTCCCTGTCTGGTCCTATTGTGCCTGTGGCATTGCACAGGCCTGAGAGAACAGTGTGTGATACAGACCATGCCATGATTAACAGTTGCTTGTAAATCCAAGGGGGTGAATTAAGGACAAAAGGAACAATCTTCTCTCTGAAATTCCTTGCCTTCGTGAACTTGCCAGAGCCTTAAGGCTAGATAATGAAAGCAGTGTGTGCTGAGTCCGTTGCCTGTAGACACTCTTAAGGAATACAAGTTGATTTTCAAATTGCTGGGAATAGGTTAGAGGTGCAAAACACAAACCATACAGGAATAAAAAAAAAAAAATGCTGGAGAAATCATAGGGCCCTGCATAGTACTATGATTTGATTTTCTAAAAATGCATGTTATCTGTCCCAAGCTTACAAAGAAAATGTGGTAGGTTGGCCTTGGCCAGCAGCCAAGTGCCCACACAGTCACTTGCTCGCTCCCTTGTCCCGTGGGATGGAGAGAAAATAGAAGGAATGTGAGAAGAATTGTGGGTTGAGATAAAACAGTTTAATAGGTGAAGTAAAAGCTGTGTGTGCAAGCAAAGCAAAATAAGAAATTTATTCACTACATCCCATGGGCAGGCAGACAGACAGTCACTCCCTGGAAAGCAGGGCCTTAGCATGCCTCAGTTAGCTGCAAAGACAGCACCAGGACCACGGATGTCCCTCCTTTTCTGCTTTTATCACTGAGCATGATGTCATGCAGGATATCCATATAACTTCAGCCAGTTTGGGTCAGCTGTCCTAGCAATGTCTCCTTTCAAACCTTTCCTCCAGCACGGGTCCCCCACGGGTGGGCGGCAGCTCCCCCCAGACCCCCTGCTCCTGCGTGGGCTCCTCTCCACGGGCTGCAGCTCCGGCCCGGGGCCTGCTCCTGCGGGGGCTCTCCATGGGCCGCAGCCTCCTCCAGGCCACCTCCACCTGCTCCACCGGGGGCTCCTCCACGGGCTGCAGCGTGGAGATCTGCTCCGTGTGGGACCCGTGGGCTGCAGGGGGACAGCCTGCTCCACCAGGTGCCTCTCCACAGGCCTCAGGGGAACTGCTGCTGCGTGCCTGGAGCACCTCCTGCCCTCCTGCTGCACTGACCTTGGGGCCTGCAGGGCTGGCTCCCACTTCTCTCTCCCAGCTGCTGTTGCAGAACAGTGTTTTTTTTTTTGTTGTTGTTTTGTTTTTTTTCCCTCCCGTTTCTCCAGTCTGTTCTACCAGAGACACAACCAATGCAGCTCACTAGCTTGGCTCTGGCCAGCAGTGAGTCCCTTTTGGAGCTTACTGGTGCTGGCCCTTATCTGACATGGGGCAGCTGCTGCGCTCTGTGCACAGAGGCCACCCCTGCAGCCCTCCATGCTACCAAATCCTTGCCACATAAACCCAATACAGTTGATCTCCTAGGAAGCCTGCACCAATTATCTCAACATCACCCTGTCTTCTGGCCATCCTTACAACAGCTGGGGCCATGCTGCCTCAGAAGCATGGGTCAGCAGCAGTGTTCGTTTTGTGAAGTGGTGACTTCCACAGAGGAGCCATTTTCAGTCTGGTTAATACCAGGGATTGAATCTATCACATCTTTTATAAACTGGCTTTGCAAACATGAATTGAGAAGGTGCTACAAATTCGCTCCCTCCCCCCCCCCCCCAGTAAAGTACTAGATTTTGTTGTTGTTGTTGCATTTTTTTTTTTTGTCACTGCTCTTGCACATCATCGTATATACCCTGTGCAACACTCAAATTGCAAAGCAAGCAACAGCTCTGAGTGCCATGAGGTCTTTTCAAGGCAGTTCGTCAAACTCTCATCACCAGTGCAGTCTGCTGATGAGAATGGACACCCACTTGCTGTTGATCCTGAAGTACACTGGAGCAGCTCCTGCAAAAATATTAATAGATGGAGTAAAGCATCCAGAATTGTGGGATAGTACAATCTATTTTCATTCACCAGTGTCAGGTCACCACGGATGCCTTATTCAAACAGAGGGAAATTTTACATGCAGAACAGTTGCTGCAGTTTTATACTACCTGTGTAATAATTCATGACCTGAGTAATAAAGAACTCATTAAACCTACTCCCTGCTTTTCCTTTACACATAGACCTCCCAGCAGTTTAAGCCATGCATAATGAGTCCATGTATTTTAAGGGATAGTGTTAAAATTATCTACTGTTCTTTTATATTTGAAATCATTCTTTATTTACCTCCACTACACTGCTAGCATAACTAGGAAACAATATATTACCCTAATTACATGTTATTTATTAGGCAGGAAGCAAATAAGTCATTCAAAGACAAATCCCTGTAGTTATTCATGGAACTGCTTTAGATGACAAAGATATAGTAAACCAAGCAATCTTTCATTATATTTATTACACACTCTTTGTACTAATGAACAATAACAGGCTTTGCTGAAATAATGGCTTCTGTTCTGAGTTGTGGTAAACGTTATACCAGCCATATTCATCAAAGGCATGTCATAGCCATCGATGGCCTTTATTTCTTGTGCTCACACTTGAGGAAATTGGGTAGCTGGTGAGCAACAATGACTTGGAGGGCTTAATAAACATTACATAAAATAATTAGTGGCTTTAAAAAAACAACATGTGTAATATTCTAGCTCGACCCCTGTGAAACACAGTGGTGAAGATACTGACAATTTATTTTCATAACCACTGCATTTGGAAGAGCCTGTGCATTCTCTTTGCTGTTGATAAGAGAGATCTTTTCTCTGTCTTGTTAAGGAAGCATTAAATCTGTACCATAGTGGAATGAAATTTCTCATTAAGTTCACTCATCACTTGGAATTAATGAATTGAGTAAAGAAAGAGAAGTAAATTTGAATACGAAATCACAGAAACAAAGACATATAGAAAATTAAGACAAGATGAGGGCTTTGGACTTGACTCTTCTAAGTACTCTGGGTTAGGTTTTTAGTGCTTTTTAGAGAAAAAAAATGGAATCCCTATCTTCTTCCCAAACAGAAGTCCCATACAAAAAGCTACGAAAATACATTCTTTCTCATCCTGGTGAATAGTTGTTTACTCAAAAGAAGCTGACCCAAGCAGGACAAAATAAGAATATCCCTGTGACCAGGGTTATCTCTCAGGAACTGCACTCATATCCCCTTTTATGATCTGGTATTATAGAACCTGATCTCCAACAGTCTTGGTAGAAAGTACCACGCATCTGGGGCATTGCATCAGAGCTCTAGCAACCTTTACGTTGCTGTAGGCCTGACCTGTTAAAAAATACTAGGAATATACTTTGAATAAGGCCTTTCAGGTCAGATAGGTAAGAGACTACTGTGAAATATCCACTTGGATGCTTAGTGTTATCAAGACCTCAGAAGTTCATGGCAGCCACAGGATAAACATTTAGGAACCTTCACAGATAATTGCTAAGGGGAATTAACACTGTGCAGGCTTGGACAACACAAAAATTTGGGATCTACATGCTGAAGTGAGGTACACCAAAGCTAATTAGCAAAAGTTCAGGTTCTTTTTGAAATGAAATACAAGACAGAGTTTGGCATGAAAAGTCTGTGTTAGCATTTGTTACCCCAGGTCAAAATAAAAGCTCTGCCCAGTCTGACACCCAGCTTCTAGGAAAAGATATTTCAAAGGAATTTGGCTTTGTCAATTCTAACTCCCTGTATGCATTCTTAATGCTAAAAATGTTCAGTGGAAAATGAAAAATCCGGCTGACCCTTTCAGAAGTCTTTCATAAAAATTAATTTGTCTGACTCATACAAAATAATATTGTGTGTATTTTTCTAGAAAAGTTGGGTGAGAAGAAGGACAAACTGCTTGCTAACACTGAAAAAAAAAATAGAAAGAAAGAAAGAGAGGCCCAATCTGCAATGCAGTCCAATAAGTTCAGTCCAATAAATTTATTCTTTTATCCTTCCCCTGTCTTTTAAGATTTAAATTGAGCAAACCAAATTAGTTTAGAATAATAATTATAAATTTGTTTCTCTAATTCCGTTAGAAACTATACACATTTTTATAATTGCTTTCAATGTTTATTCTTAACAAAAATATCTGAGTCTGCTTTAAGAGAAGACTTGTAGTGTTTGGATGGGATTTGGAGACTTCTTATTGGGATCTAGTTGATGGATTTTTGTTGTTGTTGTTGTTTTTTAATAAGAGATACAAAGCCACATAGGACTGGATATCTATATCCAAAGGCAAAAACATAGTTCATATTTGTAACTGGAAACTGTACACTGTATTGGATTTGGTGCCTATGGTACAGTACTGTTTGTGTGTATGAAAGCCACTCAAACTTAATAGCTTCAAGATTATGAATGAGTAATTCTCTTTAACCTAGGCTGCACTTCTATTTGATGCAAAGACTGGAGAGAAAGAAGAGAAAATGAAAAGGTTTTTAATACAGTGTAACTGATTTTACAGTTTTGCAGTTAAGTTTGGGCTCTGATGTACTTTCAGCTTTTTGATAGTTACTGTGGGAAATATTTCACTGATGAAGACCAAGCTGCCAGAAATGCTGATATAAAGTGCAATTACTCGATACAATGATCGCATTAACATGATAAGCTGGTCATCTCTAAGCAACCCATATTACCCTCTATAATAGCTGGTGTCACCTTAGTTTGCGTTTACAGAGTAATTCATCTTGACTTTGTCTGAAAATACTTGCTAAGTCTGTATAAATCACTCTGTGAATGTTGCAAAGTCTGTGAACCTCAGCCTGCCATATCAGAAGACAGTAGTTCCATTCTGACAGTCCCAATGTAAAAACAAGATATTACTATTAATGAAGGAAAAAAAAATAAGCTTCACTTTCCCCTGTAAACATGCAAAAACCAGGTAGAGACAGAGACAGAAAGTGCTATCTGGACTAATAGGAGTACATCAGTTAGCTGGACTGTAACATGTTCTGTTATTTACCAAATTTGTTTCACTGATCAGTTCTCCAAGTCAGTTTGGAAGCCAGGCAGCTGCCATATAAACTCTGTTCATAAATGGGACCAATGGATCATCATTACAGGAAAACACTGAAAAACCCCAAAGCTGAGCAATGGCTCTGTCATTTCTCACCCTGTAGAAGGGGTGTGCTCTCAAGGGTAAGGGTGAGCACATTTGCGGGACACAAAGGAAGCCTACTCAGTGATAAATGGTAGTGAAGACAGGGCCCTTGGTATTCAATACCAGAGATGATTAATGCTTGTAAACACAAAGAGTTACCACTTGGTCCCAAACATAGTGAAAAAACAACAAGAAAAACACCTTGCACTGTTTCAATGTGTGACAAAGCATACAACTGCATTCACTTACTCAAAATGCACATAGAGACACTTGTATCGCCTAAACCCATATGGAGCTTTTTAGGACTGTAAAAATCCAGAAAAGGCTCTGCTTATGAGCTAAGGAATATAGTAAGTGCATCATTATTAACTTATTCCATGCTGTCTAACATATAAGACAACTGCATCATCATGTACTTAGTAATTCTTCTTTGAAGTAATGAACAAATAACACTGACAAATGCTGCCATCACATAATTGGTATGATGATCTTCAATGGAGATGAGATTTTGATTGTGATTTCTATTTCCTTAGAGCTAGGGTAGACTAAGAATAAATCATGGAAGTTACTACAAGTTTAACCCTTGTGTCACCAAAAAGAAGTCTGACCTGCATTTTATGGACTTTTTTTAGAATAAAACAGTTGAAAATATAAAATCCAATCTAAGCTTGACAAAGAGACATATAAAAACTTATAGATCAGATGCTAAGCATCTTGCAGAGTGTTTATAAATAATAAAAGTGCAAACTGCCACCTGGAATTAGAACTACAAAAGGTCCTGTTATGAGTTTCATTTGGTCTACTAAGCCATAAAGAATGCTCTGAATTACATTGCTAGGGGCAAGCTTGGACTCTCAGGGCAAGGACAGGACAGGTTCTCCTTTCTAGATCCATCTCTGCTGTGATATATTTTGGTTTTAAGGAACTCTGAGCCAAAGAACTGCCATTCTCCTACTCTATGGGTCAGTTTCCCTCCAGACTGCATTTTTGTCCATTTGATTGGATTGCAAAGCAAATGATGTTTCTGTAGATTTAATCAAGCAAATGTCAACTAAAATAAGCTCAGGGTTGCTTTCATCATAAAGCAAGACCTGACAATAAGCCACTAACATGATAACTCTACTTGAAGTTGAATATGGTACTGAACATATTTGTGAAATACTAGAGATTCTCATCTGTTGCATTTGTTACTTTTTACTCAGCAAAACATGGTGAAATTTCTTACCAGTTTCAACAAAGAAGCAGTGTTTTTTATAGTGACTTGGCTTCTAAAAGTAATACCAGACTTGAGTCCAGATCTTTATTCCAGGTCTTCTTGCCTTATGTTTACTTTCTATTTCCCCTCTCTTTACTGAGGTGCTTTTAACACACATTTCATACTCAAGATTACAGTACCCCAAACATATGCAGATGCCCATTAGAAGGCAGAGATTCCCCCAGAGGGAGATAAATGGAGATGAAAGACGATGGAATGCTGAGGAGTAAATGACACCTAAATGGGATACAGTCCTCTTCTGAAGTGCTGCTGAGGCAAGGGCATGAGGCATCCAGTAGTGACTACAGAAAGTTACAGTGTTCAGGATAGAGATGCTATGGGCTGTGTTTTCCTTTTTCCTTTTTTTTTTTTTTATTGTTTCCACTTCTTTATAAATATTGTAAAAATAGATCCTTCTGAAAAGGGGCAGAGGATAATGGGAAGGTAACTGCAGTGTCTGTGATGGTCATATCCCAAGGCAACAGTTCAAAATAAAATAGACACTCTTGTATTTAGTCAACTGCTGAGGCCATTTGCCAGATGAATGTGAAAATCATTCTGTGGACAAATTTTTAATCACCCAGGGACAAGGAAACCTTGATTAGGTGAATGGGGAGAAGCGGTGCTCTTTAAGACACAAGAGGTTTTTCACCTCCATATTGCCAATTATCTGTTATCCTGAATAAGCAGCCAGACAGCAGGTTGAGAAGTGTCTGGATAAAACAGAAATATGACGTGAAATACATATAAATCAGAAGAAAGGACAAGGAGAATGTAAAGGATAAAAGAAAATTGGTGATAGCTGATTGTTGACCACATTCCTGAGCTAGTGACCATGCAAACAGATGAATACACAGGACAGATTGCCTGAACACAGCAAATTCTTCTTACCAGACTGGCTTATACAGATCCAGCCAAATATCTTTGAACTACAGTCAAACTTGTCCACATCTCATATACTCCTTCTACAAATGCTGAAGATTTGTCTATAGCAATCAAGTGATAAAAGATATGCAAGAAAAATATGCCAGTGTGAGTAGCATGAATATTAACCTCTGAGAATTACTAAAGCCCAATCCATGCAATAAATCAATTTTAGAAAGCACCTGAGTTACTAAAGGTCCATTCAAGGATCTCAACTGAAATATCATTTTATTTAAACAAACAAGCAAGCAAACTGAAAACTGGAAGATGTATGCATCTTACAGTAGTCAAAATGGAAAAAATAAGTGCAGGTACAAGCACTAAAAATTATCATTTTCCATTTTCTCCCTCAAATCCATATTTTGGAAAGCAATATTATCTACAGGAGTGAGAAAAAATGCCGAAATTCTTTACTTATCCCAGCACTTATCTTTACATATCCCATAAATTATTATTATATTGAGCAAGCCAGTAAGCCTTCATGTCTTTTTTACCTACGATACAAAGTTTAAGCATATCATCATACCTCTCCATGACAGTCCAGAGGCATTTGAGAGTTAATTCAGGCTGACAATCAGCTCATGAAGAATTTGAAAAACAGCAAATAATCATATGCATTGCATAGTTATACTTAACAAATTAGCACATCTTGGTTTTGATATTTGGATCAACTTTCTTCTCTTCACAAATATGAAAAAAGAAAATCCACCATAACATTTTCTATCAACCAAGGTTATTTTTATATGCAAAATTAACTTTGGTAAGATGAGAAACTTTTACAACAAATTCTCATTTCAATGGGCAGTTGTTGCAATTTTATTCAGATCAGAAAGCCTCAAGACCATTTATTTTTGTGTCTGTTGTTTCATAGCAAGCTTTTTAAGCCTTTCTTTTAAAAGAATTCACAGAAAGTCCAAAGAAGGGTGTTTTATTGAAAAATGGATAAATTATTTCTAGACTAAACCCTATAATTAAATGAGAAGTCTGAGAAAAGATTGTGAGTAGATGACAGAAAAACATCCTACATAGAATTTCTCTCTTCTCCCTGTTTTATCTGAAACGGTAACAGTTATTCCAAAAGCATAAATCAAAAGCAAGCTTCAGAAAGCCTACTATAACTCTGAGCTTTTGAGATACAGAATTCCAGACATTATTCTGGACTCTGCCTCCCTCATGAGACTAGAGTATTTCAGAGATCAGTAGATAGACATTGTTAAGAAAATTGGCATTGATGTAAACCCCAAATTAACAGTATTGAGCAAAGTGTACCCGTACCCATTCTGTCAATAACTAGACTAACCCAAGCTCAGATGGTCATGTGCTAACAGGTCTTCCTCTGACAATCAGTTTTCATCCTAAATGATCATGCTTGAAAACAACAAGATTAAGAAGTGACAAATATAAGCAGTTTGAGGTTCTCCACTTTGAATCTCAGAACAAATCTGAAAGCTCTCTTGTGCCTACACTAGAAACACCATCTTTGTTAAACAAGTCAAGAAATATATGAAATAATGCTAACACTTTTCACTGTTCAGAAGTGTGATTCAAGCTCTTGTATACATAGGGATAAATAAAATCCTTGACCTGCAGCACTCTTCTCAACTACTCAGTCCCAGTCAATGAGGCTTATCTTATTCATGAGGTGTACATGAGGTTTGTTTGGCATTCTCTTATCCCTTAAACAATGCTGCTATCTTTCAGTTTCTTATTTCTTCTTGGTGTTCTCCATTGAATTTCCCCAATGTCTGCTATATGAACTCAGAGAGCTATTCATAGATGTAATTGAAGTATGGCCTGACATTCTTTGAGTGTTTGCACCAACACAACTGCCAGTATCATGAATACAATTGTTTGGGTGTAAATTATAGTTTATGTAAATGAGGAATAATAAGCTTATACTACAATGATGTAAGCAACTACAACTGTATGAGCAGCATGAAAGGAAGATGGAATTGCACTATACATCTAACTGGGAGGAGCCATGACCAACAAGTGACTCAGGCAGTTTCCAAAACTTTCTTTGATCATATCCTTCTCTCCCTTTAGGATGCTCCCCTAACTTTCCCACAACTAGATAAAAACCATTCATTGGGAAATTAATCCTTGTGCATGTTGGCTAGGATATTGTGGTTTGGAGAAGCTGGTGAATGAAGATAGGGCTAAGGTATTGAGCTGCATATAGCAAGAAACCTCTAACCAGTGAAGGGACAGCCAGAGAGCCTGTTGTTGCTGAGAGCTACACTGCAATTTCTACAGCATTTACCATTGTTATCGTCTATGCACCAAGAGGAGACAATACAGCTCCTACCAATATCAGGACCCTGTCCAGTGGCCACCCATCTGGAGTTCTTGCCCTTCAGTTTTGTTCCAGCACAGCCACATCTCAGCAGAACTCTCATGTTTAGATCAACCGTACTCAAGCAATATTTTCCCACTCTCTCAAGACCTTCAGTATCAGTCTTTTCAATAAGAACCTGAAAGTGGCAGTGAGGCTGGCAACAGTTATGAAGAAAAACCCCAAAAATGGGATAGAAACATGGCATTGCTCTGAATTTCTCCTGGAAAATTCAGACCAGCTCCAAGGTTTGAAGTAACAGAGCTGCATTCAACTATTGTGCAACTGGGAGTAATGAGTGAGAGATGTTAAGAAGAAAATGTGAAGAGGGTGCCACACAGGCTGAGAAACAAGACTATCTGGAGAGCTTTGTTTTTGAAACATCTTTGGAGGGCCGGAAAGAATGGGACTGGGGAAAGAAAGAGAATGGTTCAGATCCTTAAACATTACTTTTAAGGGCTTTTAAGCCTCTTAAGTACCTATGAAACTAAGAGAAGAGTGAGCACAAATCAAGCACCAAAAACACTTCAGAGCAGGAGCATTTATATTATCATTCTTATTAATGCCAACCATTGAGAAAAGGAGAAGGAAGCCGTTGCAGTGATTTAAAGCCAGTTCAAACCAATTGTTCTCTCCTGCCCCCACCCTCATCACTGCAAAAGGAAAAGGCTTGATTGGATAGACCCTCCAAGCCCTCTTTCTGCTCGACATGCAGCTTAACCTTTCCTGGGGGTAGAAACAGGGCAGGAAAGGATATAAGCAGGGACAGGATCTGAAACTTAGCTTGCTGTTGCTCTCTCTGCCTGTGCTGAAGGCCCCTCATTGCAATTCTGGGATGCTTCCAATTCGGGGTAAAGATCTGTGGTTTTCAAAAGAAAACTCTTTCGTCTTCTCCTCCCTCCCCTTTCTACCTCCGCCTACCCATTTCTCTGTGATCAGTCAAGGGAAGAAGATAAAGACTTTGCATTTTGAGCACAAGGATGAGAGAAAAAGAAAGAGAGTCTTTTGCCCTCTTTTCTAAGTGCTTACCCCACCCCCAGAAGTCTTTATTTTATTCTGTCCTAAATGAAAAGCTAAGCTCTTGTGAGACTAAACCTTATGGTTAAGAGCACTTCTAAGTGCTATTCCTTTTGATTGAAGGTAAACTTTGTCTTACGTATGTGCGAGGACCTACAGAAAACAGAAAAACTTGACCCAGAACATGAGAGCAAAATTACTCGAGCACCTTAAATACATGAACTGGGAGACAAGGAACACCTTGCAATTTGAGGAAAAAAAAAAAAAAAATCATCAGAAACCTGTTTGATGTAGAGCAACTACAATACCATTAGCATAACAGTGAAGAAAAGATTGCGGAAGTGTTCTACTGATAATTTTTTTTTTTTTTTTTTTTGGTATTTAGAAATCTTTAGGATTGACTGGCCACATGAGAAAGTTTGAAAGCTTTTGGTGAAACTGGTAGAGCTCGGCGCCTTGCAGGCTCATTCTTATTTGTATGAGGTTGGAAGAGAAACAACCAATGACATTAGATGTGTCAGTTATTTGTTGTGAGTATAGAGTTGTTTGTATATATTTTATCTTCCATGTATTTTCTGTCCCTTTGATGCCCTTTACTCCTTAAATTGATAAGGATGATTAAAAGTTCCAACAGAGTAAATCTAAACTCTTTTACTATTTATGTTCATTAAAAAACTTATGACACAGAAAACACTCTTTATATGGTATTAAGTAAAAAAAAAAAGTTACAAAGGAATTATTGTCAAAAATGTTTTTAACTTCTCTAGTGCTGTATAAACATTATTGTAATGCTGCTCATGTTATCAGAGCTTGGACTACCTGTCTCCATTAGTATATTCCTAGATGGCGATAGTACAATAATTTTCAAATGTAGCAAATTATATCACAGTTTCTGAAACATTAAATAGCACAAATGAGACTAAGAATCCAAGACTGGCTGTCACTAAGGTCAATACAGACAGTCCTACTCAGCTGTGGATAAAACCCTTGGGAGAGATCAGTATATTAATTTCTATTCACAGTTCAGCCTAAGGAAAGAATCCAAATCCACAGAGAAAAAATGCTAAATGCATTAATCTTTGCGTTATCTTATTCCCAGGGATTTTCAATCCATGTTTTTTCAAAATGTTTCTAACTATATCTATTCATTCTTGGAGCCGTTGATTCTTGGTTTGTCTGTCTTCACTGAACTATGCTGGAGAAGAATTAGAGACGATAGGTGAGCAGGGACGAATTAAGTCTGTTCAGCAAGCCAGTTTTCTCAAGTTCACACAGCTCTACACAGACGTGATTCTTAGGTTCATGACAGACGCTTTTGAAGAATGTGTCATTGCAGGCTCTCCATACATTGTTCCTCCCTTCCTGTCACACTGAGTACTCTCTGAAGAACTCTTAGAGTATTTGTTCTGTACAACGCTTAATAGCATTCCCAGACAGCCTTTACAGAGCTACAGCTACGGGCCACCCATCTTGTTTCGAGTGCTTTAACAATTCCTGAAGATTTTGGTTTCGAAAGTTTTGAACCCATTGATTAAAGGTCTCTGTGTTTTTTGCTAAAGAATTATAAGGGGGAAGGAAATATCTTTTGTTCAAATAAACATGAGTATTTTCAAATTTATTTTTTTATTTTTTTACCAGCAACTGCCAGAATAGTGCCATTGTCTCTGACCCTTATAAAACAGTCTGAATGCTGCCAAATAGGAATGGTCAGGAAAAAAACACTCAATATGACAACTGGAGGCTGAGGAGTGGGGGGTGGGAAGGGTGAACATACCTGATTTGTGGTACTGAGCTGTCAGCAAAGGGCTGCCAGTAAAAAGTCCTCTTTTACAGGCTTTTCTTATTTTGAAGCGTATGCAGGAAGAAGTATGGGGGGTAGAATGCTCCTAGCTAGTTTCAGAAGGTTCAGTCAAATGGATGAACGGATCACTGGGATGCTCCAGCTATTATGTGGCAGACTGGTACATTCAATCAGGAAAAAAAAATAAAAATGCTTTCTTGCCAGTGGCTAAATTCAACATAAAAATATATACAGATCTCTGTACTGTGCTAACCAGTAGCACTTAGACTATTTCCAGATTTGGAGCTTTGAAGTAAAAATGGTAAATCGTTAAAATTGCATGTTACTTGACTTTACTTGAATTTGTTATTATTTTAGCCATTTTAAATCAGTAAAAGTTTATCATCTTAAAGAAACATTATTTCTTTAGCCCTTTTCTAAATGACATGATAGAAATGGAAAAAATGCAATCATTTTAGCCTTTTGAAGAATGTGTGAGAGAGCAATTTAGGCTTATTTAATATGAATCATTTACTTAAAATAAGGCACCATCTGAACAGTGATTTAGGAACACTCTCAACGTGCTTTTCCATTCCATGGATTACCAAGGTATGGGGTATCTGAACCAGCCCAGAATTACAACAAAGATTGCTCAAATGCCTGACCTCAAGTGGAACATGAAACACAAAATTAATGCACAGTTACCTGCCTTTTGAACATCTGTTTTCACACAGATGAAAAACAAACAGGATCTGGTGGAGACCATAAAAACGGTCATCTACGCTAACTTACAAAATCTTTTTGATCCATTCTTACTTAAATTGTCGTATTCAGAAAAACAAATCTGCCAGCCAGTAAATTAACACCACAGGAAATTAGCAACAACAACATAACTATGTCTGAAGTTCAAACACAAGTTTAGAAGATAGGAACTTTAAAATTATGCTAGATATGCTAAAAATATATTAAAAAATTAAAAACAATTAAGATAACACAATTTTGAAGAATATTATACTCTAACATACACACATTGTGATTAAAGGTCATGTCTATACAACTATAAGAACTGTCTATATAACATCAATAAATAATTCACCCTGGCCTCAGGAGACTCAAGGATTAAAGTCAATTATTATAAAGCTTTATTGTTGCTGTTTTTCTGTGCATAGTGATAAAGACGTCACCCTGCTGGATCTTCAGATTAGGTTTTCATTAAGTCTTTATGTCTTTAAACATAGTTTAAATCTATCACCTGGAGCGTGCATCATCTTATCACCTGCAGCAAAGTCCTTCAACATCAGCATTTCACAGACTACTACAATATGTTGTGTAATAATTTTCAGTGTAAACTGTCCCCAGGCTTTCTGGCAGTCAGGTCCCTGATGAAAAGTTCTTGACATGATCAGAAACAGTGAAGGAATAATGTACAGATAGGGAAGGGGTATGCATCCATAAAGCTGTATTATCTTTTCTAGAAAAATCACTGATTAAACAGTAGCTCAGCTTAAGAACTGAGTCAAAAGGCAGATAGCTGAAATTGTTCTGGATTTCTTTTAAGAAAGTTGCATTTCAGATTCTTGTTGAAAGAACGTGAGCAAAATGAGGGAAATGCTTTCAGACTTTGGGATATGACGCATTAGAATTCCAAAGCAGACACTGATCAGTATTAAGCAATGAGATTCCATTTGCAGATCTCATGTAAAATTAATTTTCATAATTCTCTTAGTTCCTGTCTACATATACATATTTTTTCTCATTATCTACTTTATTACCATATTTGAATTCTCCTATTCAATGTCTGGGAGACAAAGATGAGAAGTATTTTACTACTATTCAATGAAAAATGCACTCTTGACTTGCAAACCACTAGTCCCCAGAACGGAGGCAGAGCTCCATCTAAAAGTGATACTGTGGCATAAAAAAGGGGACAAAGTATTAAATATTCAATTGAATAATCAATTCAAATGATATTACTGCTAAAATTATGTTGGGATGCAACATTTAAAGTGCTTTTTATGCAATGAGATTTCCTGTTTAAAGTTCACCAATTCAGTTTGACACATTCTTCTAATAGTAAATTTAGAAGCCACAGACTGAGCTAATGCCATCAGCAGTGACCTATTAACTCCATATCAACAAGAAAATTCAGCAGAGTCACTCCTTCCATATACACCTGAGTTCTTCCATTTAAGTATCAGGAAACGTCTGACTGCTTAGCTAGCAAGATTTAACAAGATTACAGCCTGAAGAAGTATAGCTTCAGGCTGTTGTCACATTCACTCTAACTCATATTCATAATGTCTTCTGATCTATCTGTAGGCTCATGATGTGAAAGGAGAAAAAAAAAATATGGATTTTACTTTTCTGCCAGCTTTATAGCTACAGAAGAAGAAACAGGATCTGTAAAAGGAATTTATGCCACTACTTCATCAGTTTAATAAGGGGGAGAGAAAAAGAAGCTGTGTATAATCTATATAATATATATAGGTTGTATGAGTGAGGCATTTACCTGCAAAGGAATTCATACGTCTATTGCAAACCACCCCCACCCTATTCTCTAAGGCAAGCAATGTTTTAGCAATGGACAAAGGGCCTTCTGAACAAGCTAAATATAGGCATGAGTGGGCTTCAGTTTGGCAAGTCCTTTTATTTTCACTTCACCTCAGAAGAGATACATGAAATAGGAACAACTTGGCTTAATGATGCTGTTTACACACATTTTCTGAGAGGCAAATCACAAACAATTTCATAGTATGCTACCAGAGATTTGGCATGGTCCATTGGACAAAATGAAGAAAAATTTATTCCTTGAGCTTATTCTATAGTATGTATTTATAGCTTACTATTACCTGATGAGAAATATTTCTCATAGTATATATATCCTAAATGGCTGTCAAATGGAAAATAATTCTAGATCAAGAGAAAACTCTTTTTCTTTTTTTTTCAGAAAGATCAAATTTCTGCCCTCCCTACTTATTTCTATGAAGTGAATAAAGTTCCTAGCATTTACATAAAACTAATATGATCATCTATAAAGGTTTTCACTGTTGCTTTAAAAAAATAAAAAAAAATAATTTTCCAAACCTCTCTGATCTTTCATCTAAAATATCACCACAAGTGTATACATATTTCTATGTGATATTCAGGGTTCAAAAAAAAGAGGATTGAGAAAGAGTACAGTGTTGTTTTGTTTAATGTTTCTTCTCGTGGTCCTCAGTGAGCCCACATGAGAAGCATGAAATACAGGGAGGTAGAGTGACAAGATGACAAATCTACTATTTGCATTTCGGAGTGCTAAAACTTTATTCACATGAATTCCTAACATTGGATAAAACCACAAACACAGAATGTTTTGGCAGAACTATTGCTACCTGTAGTGAAGTACTGGTATGGGCATGAAGTTTCAAATAAGTCTGAATAAATTGGATAGGGAAATCCCACTTTCATTGATAAAAATTGTAATTGCTCAGTAGTCACTTTTTTTTTTTTTTATTCAGTTAAGTCCTATGTGATGATTTAAAAATCTGAAATATTTTGAATGGTCTATCACATGTACAATGTAGCTGCAGGACATATTTCTTCTCAGGAAAGAAAAAGAAAAAGCAGGCACACTCTATGAGATATAGAAATATACCTATGTCCACTCCAGATCATTATTTAGGGCCCAAGAAATCAATGACTCCAGATAACTACAAAATGTCTCTGCCAAGAAGCTGAAGGGTGGCCACTGCAACCTTAGAAATTGCCCAAAGCAGTGCAAGCAGAAAGGAAACAGATTTAGGTATTGATTCAGCAAATTTCCTTGGCAACATCTGACAGCAGGCATTCCTGTGAACCCCAAATGGATTTTGAAAGCATCCTCCACAGTTGAATGTAAATGTTTCCTCCAGTGTGGCAACACTTGTCGACACAAAACAGTGCCAATTCTACTTTTCTGTAGAAAAAGAATAAATTGCATTGAGTATGTTTGCCTTAGCTCTCCATCATTATAGTGCAGAGGGCAGCACTGAGGCCATGCCAGGAAACCCTTCTCAGATGTCTGATTTCAAGACCATCTAGCATTACCCCTAATTTCTAGAAAATAACTATTCAACCAAGCTAAACACGGTTGAAATTTCCAGTCACTAAATATGACCTTTTAGTGACTGAGGAAAAAAACATGCAACTGAATTATTTTCCCAGCTATTTGGGAGAAAGAAATGTATCGTTCTACCTTTAGCCTATCTTCAAGCTAATCTTCCCTTGATTAAACTCTTAAAAATACTAAGCAGGGTTCCAGAGCTGAAAAAGTTTTCTGTATGAGGATAAATCATAGAATCATAGAATATCCCAAGTTGGAAGGGACCCATAAGGATCATTGAGTCCAACTCCTGGCACCACATCGGTCTACACAAAAATTTAGACCATATGACTAAGTGCCCAGTCCAAATGCTTCTTAAACTCCCCCAGGCTTGGTGCTGTGACTATGTCCCTGGGGAGCCTGTTCTAGTATGCGACCACCCTCTCAGTGAAGAACCTCTTCCTGATATCCAGCCTGAACCTCTCCTGTCACAGCTTGACTCCATTCCCTCAGGTCCTATCACTGGTCACTAAAGAGAATAGATTGATGCCTGCCCTTCCACTCCCCTTCGTGAGGAATCTGTAGACCATGATGAGGTCTCCCCTCAGCCCCCTCTTTTCCAGGCTGAACAGGCCAAGTGACCTCAGCCGCTCCTAATACGTCTTCCCCTCTAGGCCCTTCACCATCTTTGTAGTCCTTCTCTGGGCACTCTCCAATAGTTTCACGTCCTTTTTGTACTGTGTTGCCCAGAACTGAACACAGTACTTGAGGTGAGGCTGCACCAACACAAAGTAGTGGGACAATCCCTTCCCTCAACTGACTAGTGATGCCATGCTTGATCCACCCCAGGGTACAGTTGGCCCTCCAGGCTTCCAGGTCATGCTGCTGGCTCATATTCAACTTGCTATCAACCACAACCCCCAGATCCCTCTCTGTGGGGCTGCTCTCCAGCCTCTTGTCCCCCAGTCTGGGTTGCCCCTTCCCAGGTGCAGGACCCGGATATCACATCTTCATATTGCCTGAGAGCCTTCGCAAGACAATATCCTATATGCAGTGTACACATCAAGAAAACTCACTCCTACCAGTATATCAGCTGTGTAAATGGCTGAATGTGGAAGCTTTTGTACTCAGGCCTAGAGTGCATCAGTTTCTCTTTCTTCATGCAGTGGAAGACTGCTAATTCCCTTCAAAATATAAGCTGCTACTGAGGGCAAAGTGTGACAGTGACTGGGAAGGAGGGGTTTGCTGCTGCATGTAGGCGGATTGCTGCCTTTGTCAAGTTGGTGTCCTTGCTTTTCAGTGCATGCTCTGTTCCACTGCCATTCAGCGGCTGCAGGAAGAGAGGTCATCTGAAGAAGCTGAGACAAATATTTGATTTGGATGATTTTCCTGCAGGTGTCTTATTATCACCATGATGCTTAGAATTACTAATTATTTTCCTTCCATTTACATGTATTTTGCTGCAAATAGGTATATCATGGCACAGATAATTAAGATTCTGATCAACATGACCCTTAATCACTCTTGCAAGGAGAGGCCACTAATGGGGAGCACCCTGTGCCAGAGGAGAGAAGAAACACTAGAGGTGATCCTGATAGAAGGCTTGTTTCATCTCCCTTCCCATCTCTTCTTTCCCTCTAGTGGAATATTGCTTAGTTAATGATAACAAGACACCTATCAGGTTTCCTCAGTCCATTTCAGCAAGGCTTACACCTCCATGCAACTAGCCTCCTTGGCTCCTGTGGTTGTGTAATTTTTATTTTTTATTTTTAAATCACATGCCAGCACAGACAATATATTTTAAAGCTTTTAACAATATTTGATATGACCTCCTAAGTATGAAGCATTGTTTAATTGTCTGCATTCCTTGTCTGGATTAGATGGTATCACTCAAATCCTAGCCTGTCCCTTCATAAAGGTCAAAGAGGATGCAATTTTATCTACACATAATGAAAATCATTTTTCCTCACAATACTTCCCACCAAAACCTACCTTTCTGTTAGGCAGTACTAAAAGAGGTATAGAAACCTTAAAAAATAATAAACTAATGCTATTCAAACAGCTTACCATGTTCGATCTCTTGGATTGATTTTTACACTACAAAAATAGGAAAACTTTTTTTTTTTTTTTAAATGGAATGTCTGCATACAAATAGAGAATGGAAAATCAAATTGTTAACATCTTCCCTGTTTTTAAAATAAAATTAATTTTCAAAGACTGATTTGAAAGAAGTTGATTTTGGTATTTCTCACTAGAAAGTGTCCTTTTTTTTTTTTTTTCTTTTTTTTTTCCCTAAGGTTCCTGGCTCTTCTGCTAAACATTTGTGGAGACAACATTTTGCATTGATTAAAATTAAAACAGCTTATTGCATTAATTGTTGGCCCTTCCTAGATAATATCCCACTCAAGGAAGGTCCTTGATATTTGGTTGGCTTTAGCTCAACTTACAACAAAGCTACTTTTGAGATATTGTGCAGCCCTCATAGGAAAAAAAATATGATTTTTCAGCTACTTCTGGAAGTTACTTTTGGGAGAAGGCAGTACTGTTCATATTTCCATGGGTTTCTCTCAAACAACTTCAGACACAGGATTATTATTATTTTTTTCAGAACACTGACACATTATGTGATTACGTCTATATATATAATTAAGTGGTTAGACTAAAGACATACTACCACTTTCTGATGTCAGCAACATAAGCTTCTTTGACAGAAACTGAAATTGCTTCACTCTAACAATTAGAAAAAGTAGTGGATATGACTCTGTATTTATATTTTACACATGATCCAATATGGTTACGTGAGAGGTATCTGAGCTACAACATAACCTGCAGTTTCCCAGCAGCCCACTTAATATCCAAAATTATATGCCTAGGCATATAATGTGTGAAAGTTTGTGTTCATTTTGTCAGATAGATATAGACGTGAATACACATCACTTTGGAGGCCTAAGCAGAGGAAAAGGAGGAGATTTCTTGTTCTCTGGGCAGGCATCGATTGCCTATTGGGATGCTATGCTGTTCGGGGCATCCTCTGGCATTTACCAGCTGTGCTAGGTTTTCCAGATACCACTCCCTCCTGGCCCTCACATTGCCATGAGCCTGCAGCTGTTCCCATGCATGTGTTTGGCACTGCTGTCAGAGGGACCTCTGAAATGCTGCCTATTTTGCCTCTCATGCTACAATTCTCATCAACATAGCCAGACAACAGTCAAGTGAAAGTAGAGGAGACAGAACAGCAATAAGATTGAAAGGAGGGGAAGAAAAAAAAAAAAAAAAACAACGCACATTTCTTCCTGTAACAGAGGACAGAGAAAAGCCTAGCTACACAAAACTGCCTCAGGAAAAGGGACCAAGAACACATGTTACTGAGCATCATCTCTGGGACTCAGCCTCCAGCCTCTGATTCTCAGCCTGGATCTCTGATCAAAGATTTTGGGGACCTGGAGGGAAGTGGCAACGTTATAGCTAGGAAATACAGACTTAATGAGGTAACTTGAAGGCACTCTGCTGTTTTAAAAAAATGCAGCAACAGTTGAACTTTCTATCCAAAGCAGAGTAGGATGTGTAGCTGCTTCTGAAGCCTCACAAACTTAGAGGCAGCTGCTGGAAACAGTTTAATTTGATGCTAAACAGAAATAATAAGGCTTGCCAGTTGCATAGTTAAAAGGCAGCCAATTCCTTCCTTGAGCATGTTTTCAGATACAACCTAGGTCAATGAGATCTGGTTTGAAAGGCCACCTGGGATGAAAGCATGTTTGCTGACTGAATCACCAAAGGCAATCAATAACAGAAGTCAGTAGTAGGAAAGAAATAGCATATTGCTATTTGGGATAATGACATCTAGCTTTAAAAACAAGATGGATATGAATCAGAACAAATTTCATTATTTTAATTTTAGAAATGTCCAATTGGCTAGGGGGCTGCTCTTCCTAGACAGCAAAGTAGTAGACATGGGAAGGTAGACATTTACAGCCTCATTAATGTGATCTGCTAATAATTAATCAATCTTATCAGTTTCTGATTGGCTTAACACTACACAAACACCATCTCAGTGATCTGAAATATATTCTTGAACCCCGCTTATGCAACAGGCAAAGTGGGAGCCTGATGGGGGGGTGTCACTGAGACAAGTCCTCACTTTTTGGCACTGACAGGTTTCTGTTAGCTTGACCCATTCCTACCTGCTACCAGGCAGTGCTAAATAACTCTGCAAACAGCAGAAATGCTGACGGCATGGTCACCGCAAAACAATCCAAACCTACCTTCTAGGAGAGGCAAAATAGCACTTTCCCATCTGTTGCTGGGAATAAATAATCCACAGCTTCTTCTCCTCACCTCCACCGCAGCTGCAGCTGTTTAATTTCCTCAGACACACACCTGGGTGGCCCCAGCTATGCACAGCCCTTCAGGGGCTGCCCAGTCACAGCAACCAGACCTTGACCAAATGTGATCTCTGCTAAGGATCAACTCGTATCTCAAGGGGGTGAGGGGCAAGGAATCCCAGGCTTTGGCTGGACAGGGCTTAAGCAAGTTAGTATTTTTTTCTGCTGTGTTCTTGCTCTAGCAAGTCAGCTTGCATTTTTCAACTACAATTAAGCAATCAATCTTCTCTTTCATTTCCCCCAGCCTAGCAATCTCTTGGAATTGCTTTTCTCAGGTCTCCAACTAACAAAGTGGCAATATATATACATATATATATAAGCATATATCCTATATATGTATTATGTATAGCTCCTGCACTGGGAGGTGAAACATAGGTAGCAAGGCATCAAAGTTATCAGATAGATACTACTGCACCTGATCAGAGAGAGATGTTGGTTTCACACCATTTCACACCATTGTATTTAATTATCATAACTGTAAATCTTAAGAAGTGCCTCACTCTCTATGAAGTGTCTGAATATTGTAATTAGCATTAAACAAATATTTGAAATGTATCAGAGAAAATAAAAAGGAAATTTTAAATGTTTTTGATCTTCAATGGTCAAAACCTGATGTTTTTTACTACAATTTATGTTATGAATAATTTGAAGTTTACATTTATAGAAGTTTTACTAGCAAATAATTCTTACAGGAAATGTGTTGCTATAATTTTTATAAAATAGGAAAACTCTTTTGAAAATCATTTCAAAAGAATCACACCGACAGAAACTGATTCTAAAGTGTTTTCAGAGCCTGCAAATTGGGCCAAGCATAGTTTCTTGTGAGAGAAATAAATATAAGGTAGAAGAGGCCGAAGAACAAAATAGGGAGAGATGACAAAATGAGATAATTTTGTTCATCAGGGAGATGAAGTCAGAGGCACATACAACAATTTAGGTAAAGTAAACCATGACCTCTGATTTATTCTTCCAAACAGCATGAGAGCATGTGGAAAATGAAAACAACCAAATTTCAAGAAGGCCTTCAGTCTGTAATTAGTTTGTGGAATACATCATAACAATATTTCACCAAGGTATTGATCTTGGCCATGTATATGGCTAAAAAAAGTAGCCAGAAGTTTTATGGAGTATAAATGTATTCTTATAAAAAAGCATGTAAATTTAGGATAATTACAAATTTTTACTTTATATGGGTGTGGTGGTTTCACTCCAGTAGGTAGCTTAGCACCACCAAGCTACTCTCTCACTCCCCTTCTTCAGAAGGACAGAGGGAGAAAATACGGTGAAAAAAGGCTCATAGGCTGAGGTAAGGCCAGGGAGATCACTCTCCAGTTAAAATCATGGGCAAAACATACTCAATGTAGGGATATTGATGTAATTTATTGCCTATTACTAGCAGACTAGAACAGTGAGAAACTAAAAGCAAACTATAAACACCTTCCACTGTATCCACCCTCTTCTACCACCTCCTCTCTAGCAGTGCAGGGGAACAGTTATGGTTAGGACTTCCACCCTAAAGCTTCATCTCCGCCGCTCCTTCATGGTCACTCTCTGCCCCTGCCCCACGTGGGGTCCCTCCCACGGGATGCTTCCCGAACTGATCCTACCAGGGCTGCCCACAGGCAGCAGCCCTTCAAGATGTGCTCCCACATGGCTCCGTACCATGGGGTCCATCCCCCAGGAGCAAACTGCTCCAGCACGGGTCCCCCACGGGTGGGCGGCAGCTCCCCCCAGACCCCCTGCTCCTGCGTGGGCTCCTCTCCACGGGCTGCAGCTCCGGCCCGGGGCCTGCTCCTGCGGGGGCTCTCCATGGGCCGCAGCCTCCTCCAGGCCACCTCCACCTGCTCCACCGGGGGCTCCTCCACGGGCTGCAGCGTGGAGATCTGCTCCGTGTGGGACCCATGGGCTGCAGGGGGACAGCCTGCTCCACCAGGGGCCTCTCCACAGGCCGCAGGGGAACTGCTGCTGCATGCCTGGAGCACCTCCTGCCCTCCTGCTGCACTGACCTTGGGGTCTGCAGGGCTGTTTCTCACTTCTCTCTCCCAGCTGCAGTTACACAGCAGATTTTTTTTCCCTTCCTTAAATCTGCTGTCCCAGAGGCCCAACCAGTCTCTCTCACTGGCTTGGCTTTGGCCAGCGGTGAGTCCCTTTTGGAGCTTGCTGGTGCTGACCCTCATCTGACATGGGGCAGCTGCTGGGCTCTGCTCACAGAGGCCACCCCTGCAGCCCCCCTGCTACCAAAACTTAGCTGCATAAGCCCTAGGCAGCGTGTTATTGCCAAAGTGAGTGACAGTTTTCTTAAAAAAAAAAAAAAAATTGTTAATTTAAGTAGAAATGCTATTATTTCTTTTATATTTTTTGTTTGAGATCTTAATAAAATTATCTTTTGATCCAAGGCAAGACATTTCACATCTTTTCAGTCATTTTTAACAAAGCAATTTAACACAAATGAAAAGAGTTAGTTACTGTTCCTGTGAAAGAGCAGAGAGGAGAAAATAATGTTAGTGATGTTTTTTGTTGCACAAAGTATTCTGGCCACCTTCTCAGGAGATAGAAGGTGAGAAGGATCCACCATTAAAACACGGATGGTAAGTCTACCTTTCAAAGCCAGGTAAAGCCATGATGCTCCCACCTCCCACAATGAGGAGCCCACACTGCCTGTGCAGGGTCTAATTAGGAGCTAGAAGTCCTTCCCACCTCCTGTAAATCTGTTGCTTTTGGACCTGCATGCAAGTCCCCTGTCCACACCCTGTTTAATTTTGCTGTCATAGCCTCATCTGTTTATTTCATAGAGATGAATGACAGATATAGTCTAGGGTCGTGCTGAGAGCAAATGATATCACGGTGATTGAGGTGGTGGCCAGTTAATACATAGCAGTGGATAAGGGGGGCCCAGCAGGGATACTACTTTCCCATCCCTCCCGTATTTTGTCTACGAGGGAAGTGGCATAACTTCACAAGCACAGGTAGGGCTTGTGAGTGACCAACAATGGCAGGAGAGGGTGAACATCCCCAGCCAACAGCAATGGAGGGAAGAAATAAACCTGCCAGGTTTTTCCATTCCACCATAGCAAATTTGAGCCCAGAGCCCAAAACATTTGGATTCTAATTTTTCAAACTGTTGAAAAGCCATGGCTCCTTCCAAAGATGAAAAGAGCCAGGGGCTTGTGACACACTGAAAAATAAATAAAGTCCTCTGGCTTGTTATTTTTTGTTTGGTTGGTTTTGGTTGGTTGGTTTGGTTTTGATTTTGTTTTGTTTTGTTTTGTTTTCAGTGGTGCCCAATGCCAGAACAAAAGGTAATAGGCAAAAACTGGAATACAATAATTTGCCTGCAAAGCAGGAAACCCTTCTTTACTGTGCAGGTGACAGAGCACTATCACAGGTTGCCCAGAGAGATTGTGGAGTCTTGGATATCTTCAAAAGCTGCCTGGACATGGTCCTGAGCAACCTGCTCTAGGTGACCCTGCTTGAGCAGGGGCAAGGGACCAGATGGCCTCCAGTCATCACTTCCAACCTCAAGAAGTCTGTGACTGTGTGATTTTCACTTTCTGGAAAGGCCTAGAGCCATGCTGCCAGGTAGGCACACACTGGTCTATCCAGCTTTGTATATGTTTTCTAGACACGCTTTGGGAGGATGTGTTTCACTCAGTCACCAAGGGTGACTGATTGTCTTTGACCTTCGTCCATCCCCACCATGCCATGCACATGCAGGAAGGAAACTGTGTTGCCACAGTGGCAACGAAGAGGGCAGTTGCCTTTGACACTGGGCCTGGGAGGCTTGGAAGACTGTGGTCTCCTTACCAGCCTGTGCACTTCATTTGAGGTCTAGATGTCACACAGAATCACAAAATGGGCAGGGCTGGAAGGGCCCTCTGAATATCATCTAGTCCAACCCCCCTGCCAAACAGGATCACCTGCATATTGGACAGGATGGCAGCCAGGCAGGTTTTGAATATCTCCAGAGAAGGAGACTCCACAACCTCTCTGGGGAACCTGTGCCAGTGCTCTGTCACCCTCACAATAAAGAAGTGTCCTCTCATATTCAGCCAGGACACCCTGTGCTTCAGTTTGTGCGCATTGCCTCTTGTCCTGCTGCTGGACACAACTGAACAGAGACCGTCTCCATCCTCTCGACACCTTCCCATCAGATATTTATTCACATTGATGACATCTCCCTTCACTCTTCTCCTTTCCAGGCTAAACAGGCCCAGCTCTCTCAGCCTGTCCTTGTACAACACGTGCTCCAGTCCCCTCATCAGCTTCATAGCCCTCCTCTGGTCTCGTCGCAGTAGCTCCATGTCCCTCTTGTACAGGGGAGCCCAGAACTGGACACAATACTCCAGGTGTGGCCTCACCAGGGCTGAGTAGAGAGGGATGATCACCTCCCTTGACCTGCTGGCAACACTCTTCTGAATGCAGCCCAGGATACCGCTGGCCTTGGCCACAAGGGCACACTGCTGGCTCATGGTCAGCCTGCTGTCCAGCAAGACTCCCAGGTCCCTCTCTGCAGAGCTGCTCTCCAGCAGGTCAGCCCACAGCCTGTGCTGGTGCTTGGGGTTATTGTTCCCTAGGTGCAGGACCCTGCACTTGCCCTTGTTGAACTACGAGTCCAACAAGTGCTTGTGTCTGTGGAGCAGAGGTGCTTCCAGTGAGAAGAGGAGGTGGCCATGCTGGGCATACCAACAGTGGAGATAGTCCAGCACAACACGAAATGAAGCCCACAAATGAGCAATGGCGCCCAGGGCCCCATCTGGGCTTCCTGTGCTTGTACATCACAGGGTGCTCAGGTCAGGATTTCCTTCTCCAGGAGTTGCTCCTGGTGAGGGGCTGAGCCAAGTGTCCCAAAAGTGACCAGAGAAGCAGCAGCAGACAGAAGCATCCAGTATGGGTCTGAAAGCATGCTGATAAGAGAGTGTACAGACTGTGGGTGCAGCATTTGACAGAAAGCTGAAATCAAAGGTGAAAAAAAAAATCACCACAGCAACAGCAACAACCAAACGACAACAACAACCAACCAACCAAACAAACAAAAAACACAAGAAGCAGAAGACCTAATTATAGTTTTCTATTGTAAAAAAAGGCAGGGAGGATGGGGTCACATAGGGCCTGGAGTGCTACTGCTCACATCTTGGGCAGCTGGCAACGCTCTTTTCTCAAGTTTGAGCTCCCCATATCATGACTGCTTTCAGAGCAGATGGGAACGGCAGTGTGAGAGTCAGTCTTCCCTCCCTTTCTGTTAATCACCTCCGGCCTCTCTGGCTGCTGAGGAGGAGAGCTGCAAGAGTTAAGGGAGGGGGGAATTTAAATGAAAAGGGAAATGAGAGGAGGGCTGGCACAGCACAGAAATCAAAGCAACTTGTATCACCAAAGGACTGTTTGCAAGGTTCAGCCATGCCAACAATAACCTTCCTTCAAGTTCACCTTGCACCAAGGAGGAAAGAGGCACCCCATGGACCCAGGAGAGGGCTGGGGGATGAGCACGGGGGCAGAGGAGGGAGAGGCAGAGAGGCAGAGGGAGGGAGACAGAAGGAAGAGGGAGAAAAAAACAGAGTGCAAATCCAAATGTCGATTTGTAGACACAGTGAGGAGAGCCTGCTGGCTGACAGGCTGATTTATTGGATTCTTCCAGTTAATCACTGCCGGCCTGTGGCCAAACGGATCTCCAGCAAAGCTGAAAGGCAGCCGAGGGAAACAGGCTTATAAGCATAAAGCCGCATAATGGTGTTCAATGAAGTGTGAGACTTTTAGTTCAGTCTCAGTGAGCCGGCCGCATCGCCGGAATGTCAAAGAGGGATTGTGGGTGGAAAAATTATGGATTTAAACTGCTAGCTGTAAATGAGGTCAATATGTCTGGTTCATAAACAGTCCGAGCCTATTCCAAGAATGCAGTGAGGGGGAAAATTAGCGTGAAGCCAACACTGTAGACAAACCTCATTGAGATATAATTGCAGCTATAAATACAAGCGAAAAGCTTACCGAGTGCAATAAAATACAGACACGGTTTTTTATCTCTCTCCCTCCCCACCCCCCCACCCCCCCATATTTCCTTCTTTCAGTCTATGCATTTGTTAAGTGTTATGCATCTATAATGTTTCCCCCTCCTCCCTCTTCTTTTCCCTGTGACACCCAGTGTTGAAATTAATTGAGTGTTCTTGATCTCCCATTCCATTTTATTCAGGCAAGATTGGAAAAAATCAAAAGAGCACATCTAAAGCATTTTCTTCCCTTTTGCTTTTCTATTTGAATCAGGTTGAAATGTGTTAAAAAAAAAAAAAAAAAAAAGAGGCACTGCGACTTTTTTATATCTTAAAAAAATGCAGTAAAATGTCTTTTTAAACTAATACATCTGTTAGATCATTTGAATCTCAATTTAATGAGGTGACATCAAAGGCAAGTATTGGAACCTGTGGTGAGTCTCTTTCACAAGATACCTGGTCTTTGCTCATGAAACATTGACTCTAAATTAATGTGATGTTTCAGATTTTCTTTTCTTTTTATTTTTAAATTTTCTTTCAGGGTTTTTATAACTGTATGGGGTGGGGGGTGGGAGTGGAGGACAGCACCAAAGGACAGGAGACATACTCTAAGCAGTATGCCTTACCTAGTTTAAAAACTGATACAGTAATAAATTGAAGTCTAATAGCTATGGTCAGGTTGTTTTTTTCCCCTAAGCCAATTGATTTAAATGGCAGTAATTTGGCTAGCAAGGCTAGTCCTGTTTAAATTAAAGCCATTAATATAATAGCACCAGTCTTGAATGAAATCCTTCTGTAGCAGAGATTCCACCGGTCAGTGGTTTAATAACTGTCCAGGGATGTTCTAAAACACCCACAACCGTACAAACAAGAATAACAGATTAAAATCGGGATGCAGAAAACCTCCTGTTTCACTAGGGAAAGGGCAGAAGGAGAAGCACTGTCAAAGAAAAATAGAAAATAATATTTTGCTTTTCAGGAGGACGGGCAGGTAAGAATCCAAAGTCTGTTATCATCAGTTTCAGGGGGAAAAAAATCACAGACCTTTGTTCTTTCCCTAGAACAACAAGATAAAACTTCTTTCTCTTGTCTTTACGTACGTTTTCACAACCCCCTGCCCGTTCCACTGTCTTTCCCCACCTTGGTAATTACACTTAAATTTATAGTTGATGATCTATACACATGATGACCAATGTAAAAAGTCTGTTTCAGGAAAGATTATACATAGCATCAGGCCCAAAAAGGACATGAAATGTATCTGAGGATTAACATCCAATATAGAAAGCTTATTCTTAGCAGAGGACTTTACAGTGTGATTAGGATTGATTTTAACTTCTTCCCCCTTGTTCCTGATTCCCATTGTGGCAGGCTGCTTTATATTATAAAGCAACTTTTTCCCCATTGAAAGCTACGCAGGATTTTCCTCAGACGTACTTAATGTCAAGCCTTGCCTGTGGGAACTTGAGGACACAACTCTTCCATTTTGAAGAAAGCATCTCTGTGCTTCAGTCTCATCTTTGTGAGATCAATAGCACCTTCAAAGTAGTTCTTCTTTTGAAAACCACCTCACAGTTTCCCTCTTTAGCCAGCAACTCCACCGTATTGAAAAGGCTGAGTTCTTTTTACATTTTTCTTGGTTGTGTCCCACTGACTTACATTTGAGTGTTTTAAGTTATGATTCATTGTGTTGGACAGTAGTCAGCTTCAGGTGAGGTTGTTTGCTCCACTGGACAGGAGATTAGTGTTGAGATTTATGCGTAATAAGTATTATATTTTTGTTTGAACTTAGTTTTGTGCTTTGCAGAAGAGAGAAAAACGCTGTTATGAATGAAATAACATCAGATGTATTCTGTATCCCTTTGTATATATAGCTGAAGAATCCAGACTTCAGAATGCACTTTGGGTTTTAATTTGCCACAATCCCTTGCCTCAGCCTTGCTGTACAGACAGAAAAAAAAAAAAAAAAAAGAAAAAAAAACAAGCAAAAACAACAAACAAACAAAACCAACCACACAACTATTTCACTACTGTCTAAGCAAAACAATCCTTCAGTAATTCTTCTGCCCCATGACTGAATGGTCCTCTGAAATAAAAAGAATGAACAACAAATCCTCAGCTTGTATCCTACACAGTACTCATAAAGCTGCTCCAAGTTAAGGTTGCCTGATATTTTCCATTTTATGGTCCCAGCTTTCAGTCACTTACCACTTTTCTATATTTAACTGCAAAGAAAATTTCTATGTGTCTATGGGCAATGCAGTAAAAGGTTTGGTCAAGTTTTCCTATTCAAACTCCCCTGTGTTTTTAGGAGCTGTGCTCTCTTACTTTTGTCCTAACCTACAAAAAAATATGGAAACATTAGTTATATACTGAGTCCCTTCTGATTAAATTATTAAAGTAAATTTAGACTTAAGTTTTTCTTATGTACAGTGTTATCAGAAACAGCATTTTTGACTAAGTACTGTGACCAAGAGGGACAGAGTTTGAAGTGTTTTGCAAGTTTGGTCTACCTATGCTCTCCTTTACCTCATAAAACCAATGTGAATGGAAAGCACTGATAACACTTCAACACTGCAAAAAGTCCAGTCAATTATGCAGGACACAGAGGAAGGTTTTATTAGCTTTGGGTTAGTTCTGAGCTAACCCATTCACAGTTTCCAGTCAATCCAGAGCCTGTGAAGAGCAAGCCTACACCCTCCAAAAACAGACAGTGTGGACCTGTCCTTAGAAGACCTTAAAGGAGGAAACGAAATTAATTAGATCAAGGAAAAAAAAATTAGTCTTGTCCTAGAATGGATATACAAGTAAATGTTTTCCCAGTATTTTATGAGCTATCCACCAGCCTCACAATGCTCTCCCACAGCAAAGCACCTCAAACAAACAACATTCAGGCAAATATTTCTGGTCACATTTCATTTGAAAAGTCAGTGGGGCAGAGCAGATTACTTTCTAGATCTTGGAAAAGGGCATTCTATCTGGGTGTATTCTGGAAACAGAAATGATAACAACTGGCTGTAGGTTGTGAACTTTGGCAGTTACCTTTTAAATGATTGGCTCATCAGCTTCAGTGGCAAGAGCAGAACTAAGAAACTGAGGTTTAATAGCCCTTTCGAACATCCTTAGCAAGTCACATATACACACATACCTCTGTAGCTGCCCAGTAATATTTTAGGGCAACGAATCTGGACAGCTTTTAGATGGAGCCAGAAAATATATCCGAATGATCATATACTCTTGCTATGCCCCATAACTTCGCTTAAGCTATTACAGAAACATTGAAAGTGAACAAATTAAAGCAGCTTACACCAATTGATATCAATATCTGACCAATCATTTTCAAAAGCAATACAAGAGAACATGCAAGCTTCTGAGGCATTTTTCCTGTTTCTACTACAGATTTGTGATTTTATAGGCCTTGCAATGCAAACAAAAATGGGTGATGTTAGTGAGTTGTCATTTATACCCATTTCAAAGGTTTTCCATATATTATACTTTTAGAGAGTTAATCAGTTTATCTGAAGAAAGTGTAAATTATCTTACAATAGACCAATACAAGTTATGTTGCAATAGACCTTTTTCTGTAAATTTTCCTTTCATTTTTATCAGTGTATGTTGAGGTGGAGGAGGAGCTTCAGTGTTGACAACCCTTTACATTCAAAAATCTTTAAAATACTTGCAGTCATATAAAGTTCAAAGCATTCTCTTCTTACAGGCAATTTGAGTATTTTACTAGTATTTTCTCAATTTCAGTCAATTTAGTTCTGAAAGCCTAATTTTAGAGAAAGACTAAGGTGGTTGAAAGCACTACTATTGAAACACAAAAACATCTAATACAAAAAGAATTTAGTCCAACCAATGAAGAGAAGGAAATGATTAGGCAGCACACTACAACATCCAGAGCAAAATGAAGTAAGACATACCCTCTCATTTGAGCCCATTCCTCTCCCCAACTTGTCAAAAACACACAGTGGAGAGCCATATTGTATTGCCTAGAGGAATCTATTGTATGCCAAGGTACAGTCATTTTCCCTTGAATGAAAAAGCCATCCCTTGTTTGGCTTTTCCCTGAAATCCTAAGTCACAACATCTGCATCTCTACTACTGTTGTCAGTATGAACAGAGCAGTCACCACAACATCCTCACTTTCCATCAAAAGCTACAAGACATCAATGAATGCTAAGCAAAATGCTGTAGTGAGCCAGTTTTAGTATCTTTGGACAAGTTTACCACCTATCTTATCACGTAGTTTATCACAAAATATCCAAACACAATAGATCAAAAGATCTATTTACCTCACTGAACAAAGCTGTACCTAAAAGCTAGGATGGTTCTCCCACTTCCATTTGCAAGCAGTAAAGAATTTGCCAAGGATGTTCATTCCCTTAATTTTTGGTCATGCACTCTGGTTTATGTGATGGATGTTTCCTAGTTTATGGCAACATATGAAAGGCTTGAGTGTAAACCTTTTGAATAAAAACATGGCTTGCCACAGTATATGTAGGACTGTCACAAAAGGAATTATGCATTTGACTTATAAGAGAGAAGCAGCAATATATTTATTGATGAAAACACTGATTTAACAGGGATTAATTGTGATAAGAGCAATTTAACAAAGTTGTAATGGTAAATGTGACACTAACAAGATTTGTGACAGCAAAGTCACTTGATTATTTATGGCACAGAGGACAGGGTCAGACTGAAAACATAGGGAGACCCTCATGTTGAGTCACGAAGTTCAGAATGGAGTCCCTTTTGCTGTCCAAAGTCCAAGGAGAATAGAATGGATCCTATCCCAATGCCAGACCTAATGGCTTATACCTAAAGGATTAAACACATAAACAATCCTTTATAGAATTTAACTATGATCAAAAAGTTTCAGCATGCTTAGCAAATTATTTACAAAATTTAAATAAGCTAGCTATTAGCCACTTACCAAGTATTTGTCACACAAAAGGAATCTCTCAACCTTAAGAAATACCCTTGAGAGGCATCCCTGCTCAAGGGGAAGATCCTGGCATGCAGCCCGTGCTGCAGTACAGGAAAGCTCAATGGGCTCTGGGCTGTTCCCTGTTTACAGGGTAAGATGAGTATAAGACTACTAGTCTTATTTGCATACCAGACATATTTAGTTGTTGCATGCTCTGGTAGCCCTTGGATCTACTTTCCCAAATCCTCCTTGAGCCCAGTTCGGCTGTCATAACCAGACACATTCATCACAGCCACCACTGATGGTTATCACCTGAGCAGGGTTACAGGTGAAAGGTCAGGTTAGGGAGGACCAGGGGGAGTACACTGCCACAAGGACAGTGCCACATTTATGGAAAACCGTACTACAGCATTTTTATCCTGTAACAGGATCCTGAAGACTGTTTTATCAAATATCTGTTGTGTTCAAATGTTATGAAAGAGGTTAATATTTTGTAGATAAATTCAAAAACAGGCATAGCAAGTCACCTCAAGAATTCACATATAATTCCCATGGACTCTTCTCTTCAAGTGAATTTAGTGCACATGAAAAGTACTAGATTGACAAGGAACAAGCACCTTGCAGAGAACAATTTTATTTCTATTCAAACAGTTTGTTTTTGGTGTTAAAAAATCTCCTGTCACACAGTGTTTTAAGTCACAAGAAATTACCAAATGAAGAAATGATGAATTCTTTCATACGTTAGCCAAGATTCTATTTACCAAAAAAAAATTTAGAGGGGGGAGAAAGAGAGATTCACGATGCTATTGTCATTTTGCTTTCAATTTGTCAGTGATTGTGTCATGAAATGAAGTAATATAAATGATAATAATGTGTTGTTATGACTCTGCGTGTCATTTGCATTATGTGACATTCCAAATTTTTCAATTTGAGTGTTTAGAAGAGAAAGTGTTGTCTTTGTTCATGTATTGGCAAGTACCTGCTGGCTGTGTTCCCTGTAAAAACACATCTTTTGGCATATATTCAGTTTAAGTTATTCATTCATATTCTAGAAATGGTGCCCTCGAACCTGTATAATTATGGATGCATAGACACTCCTTAAGACCTATTCATGTACATATTGTATATGTTCTCACGCGTGTATGCATTTGTACCTGAAGACCTACAGATAAGCCAAAACCATACACATTAATATATTCTGCATTGTGTATGTTCATAAATATAGGGCTTGTGATGGTGGGAAGGACAGCATACTTCATTTTCATGAGTTAGGAATGACTGCATAACTCACAGGTAGCAGAGCAAAGCAAAGCCACTAATGGATTCTGTACAGTCACCCCTACTGGATGAAAATAAAATTCCATTACACTGTCCACCATCACGTATTATATTTATACCATATCAGAGACTTATGTCTACAGAATAACTAAACTTTTTGTTACCCTTTGCTGAAGAAATTAATACCATTGAAGAAATAAAAAGATATATTGCTGGGTTTTATTTCCCACTGGCAAGGTCTAAATATGTATTTCATACAAGCAAACACACACATACACGCACATTAATAATGTGGTGTTTTTCCTAGTCCATTTCTGAGAGCTACTGGAATGAGTTCATCTGTCCCCTGGATATGATGGAATTTTTGTGCCTTAGATTTATACATCTGGGGTTTTACATCTTTTCATTCTCTGAATGTGATTCTGGACTTGCTGTGGTGTAAGACTAACTCCCTAAAAAGCAACACATACAATCTTACCATGAAACAGAATTAGGCTTTTGTCCCTGATTTAGCAGTAGAGCCTTAGCTGCCACCATTTCAACTTACAGGACAGCAAAATGGAATGGCAATAATTAAGCCAAATCTCAGACAAATACATCTGCTGGAAATAGGTCTGCATGTTATTTCTGGCAACAAATGATCACGAATACAGTACCAATCAATACAGGTGAGAAAAAAAAGTCATCTCTACACAATGTTGTTGAGTAGCAAAATGCAGTAAGTTGCATATAGGGACACAGAAAGAAATTAAGCTGCATCACTAAAAAACTTCACTATCTCTACTCTTTTGAAGTTGTCCTACTACCCACAGCTGCAACAATGCAAAGGAGGAACTCCTTTTCCCTTTCTAAAACCTACACACTTGTCTGATCATATTGTTCCAATCTTGATTTTCTTAGTTTAAGCACAGGGTTCAATTTCCTTTAGAACTAGTGCCATAAGGAAATGCCATAAAGTGTGATTAGATTGGCTAAGCAGATTTTCCTTTGGATGATGTGGGTAATATCTCAATCTTTTGTGCCAATTTTCACATTTGAAAGGGAGCCTGATAATAAGTAATCAGGTGGGACAGAAGCCCCAGTTCACTTCAAAGAAGCCAAACTGAAATTTTACCATGTTACTACATTCTGTAAAACATGAGCAAAACAATAAAGAAGCCAACTCCCTGAAATATATATTTCTGTTCTGTCTTCACATATTTTTTTTTCTAGTTAAAACATCATGCTAGATTTGGAAAAATAAGCACTTAGAGCCATAAAGTGCACGAGTTCTGAAAGCCACACAACCAGACAGCATTATATAGCAGGATGCACATCTGGAATATCAAATTCTTACTGGGAAAGCGTGTCTCACAATAACTAACATGTCATCACAGATCCTCTCAGATCAAACAATTGCTTTGATGAAACAACTTTTAAATTGCTGCCTGCTTGTACTGGATGGACGTTAGGGAGAGCACCCATCCACTAGCTCTCCAGCTAAAACACTGGCTGTACACCCCTTTCAGTTAGTCACTTGATGTACCCTGCTCCATTGTGGGCTCCCCCATGGGACACAGGGGAACTTGTGCTCTGGTGCCTGAAGCCTTCTGGTGCCTGCCCTCCTTCTGCAATGACCTTGGGGGCTGCAGGGCTGGTTTGCACTCCTCTCTCCCAGCTGATGTTGCACAGCAGGTTTTTTTTTCCTTCTCTTCAGTCTGCTCTCCCAACCAGACCAACCAGGGTTGCTCTCTGGCTTGGCTCTGGCCAGCAGTGGGTCCCTTTTGGAGCCAGCTGGAGCAGGCTCTGACCTGACATGGGGCAGCTGCTGGGCTCTGCTCACAGAGGCCACCCCTGCAGCCCCCCTGCTACCAAATCTTTGTCACACAAACCCAATCCAGATACTCACAAATATACTCACTTCAGTGGGTTTCTCATTATTTACATTAACATAAATGAAAGTAAAACATTCTTTGCTCTACACGGAATAACCGGACAGTATGAAGAAAATCTTTTTAGCCTGCAAAGGGGAATAAGACTGCAAACAATATGAGCATTAATTGGTTTATTGGCATGCGAAAAAAAATATTTTTATGAAAGGGTCATTTTGTATCACCTGCAGGTAATAAACATTATTTTCAATGTTGCTAGCTCATATATTGCAAAAACAAACAACAACAACAAAATGCTAAATGATGCACAAAAGTATGTACAACATATCTTCTGCACAGCTCTGGTATCATACAGTGCAAAAGAAATACTCTAGCAGCTGATACCACATTTTATATCACTGCCTTCTGAGGCAATATTCAAGTAATAGTGCAACTACAGAAATTCAAGTACCAATATTCACCTTGATCTTAGAGAGGTTCAATGACATGAACAGGTCGGTTCTCTGCCTTCTTGACTAACAGAGACAGAAAATACCTTTCAGTATTCCAAAATATTCATTTGAGGGAACAAAGTTTGGCATCAAAAATTTATCCTTTATCCTACACCTCCTTGACCTTTTTTTTTTTTTTTTTTTTTTTTCAAGAAACAATTTGGTTTGCAGAAATAGACTGGTTTAATAAAACTGGTCTTCTTCCTTCTACTAAAAGTTTACCTGCGAGAGCCCCGAACATAATAAAATCAGATTATGAAGGCAATCATATTTACTTGTAATAAATCAAATCTTGCAGACATCAGTTAAGTCTCCCTTACTGCACTGGGACAATATCGCACATGCATACATCAATACCTTAGGTGTCAGAAATATATTTCATAAGTTCAGAAAAATTGCATACACACTTGCAGCACCATTATGAACAGTGAATTTGTAATGTGAACATTATGATGTATAAAGTGGCTTTGTTCCTACATTTAATAAGCACCACATGTCAAGCCCACAAACATAATGGAATTTGCTGGTGATTTCTTACCATTAGATGTAGGTTATTGTTTTCAGGAAGAGAACTTTTCCACACTTTATCAACAGTATCCAATTTTAAGAAGCCATCTTCTTTCTCTCCTCTGAATGCAGCAGAATCTTCAGATTAATGAAATAAAATAAAATCCCAGCCACTGGGATACTCAGTTAAGTTCAATGGAAGTAAGCACAAGACTATTCCAGTTGCAGGGAAAATGCTTCCTTTGGATTACCCCTGCAGAATATTTGTCTTTATTATTCAAATTCTGGTACAGGTTAGGGTTCTGGAGAATTCTAGAAAATCTTCAGTTAAACCAAAAAGGTTGGGTTGCACAAAGATTTTTTACTTATAGGGCTCTTTAGGCCATACCTAAAGTGCCAGCCTGGCATAAGGGTTGTGGTATCACAGTCACACACACAAAGAGGTATTTTGTTTTCTCCCCTAGTAAGGTCCATTGGCACATCAGAGGTGTTTTCTGTTTGTGTTTTTTTTTCATTTAGAAATTGATAAAATGAGAGGTTTTAGATGTCTTAGACTCTAGTCTCTGTTGTTGGTGAGCCATGGAGTCCTCAGGGCTGGAACACCTACCAGGTTCCTGCAGCTCAGTGACAGCAAAGAGGTCTTTGGAAGCTCCAGGTTCACAACAGGAACAGTGATCCAGGGACTTTGGAAAGGGATGGGACTATCAAAAACATCCCAAGAGTTGGCTGATCCAGCAATGCACTTTGGGACTTTCTGCCATGAAAGCTTGTATGGAAAAAGAAAACCAACAGAAGTGATGTGTGAGATGGTGCGTTTTCCGTACAGACTTATCTTTCCTGAGGCTCAGGAACTTTTGCTGGCTTAAGTAGGTGTAATTTCTGTACCTGTGCTGCTGGATGTGGCCTAGTTCATGCAGTAAAGAAAAGGACTATATGCCTGCATTGATAGGAATTCTACTTTTCCATGTGTTACTGTTTACACATTCATTAAAAGTTTACTTATTGACCTTTAGAATGAATACACCAGAGTCCAGATCAGAAATTCAGCTGAAGAAACACAATTTGAATTTCTCTCTGACAATTTGTATTAAATGTTATTTCTTTGGATCAGGATAATCTCTGACCATGCTTGTCTGGTGTCTTACATGGAGGGTCATCAAATACAGTAAGTCACCAGCTGCCTTTTGAAATTCTACTAATAAGTAATAGAAAGAGAATAAAGGAACTGTGTCATGCTTAGGTAGGGCAATGAAATCCAATGTCTCCTATGATTTTACATTATCTCGTGTAATGCAAATGCATGTAAACTGGGGATATCAAAAGTATGTTACCAAATTAAGTAAACTTAGCCACGTTTCCCATAAAATTCACTGTAACTTTTCAACTTACAGACAGATCAAGGTTAAGCTACTTCCCAGCTATCCCAGAAGAAGTAAACAGCAGAGTCAGAAATTAAATGCTCCACTCTTCTGTGTGCATATTTTCTCAGAGAAAAGATGTGAAAATTCTGGAAGATGTATTTCTCACTATTGTTATTTTTGCACATTGAAGTGCTAAATAAAATCAAAGTACTCCAATTGTCTATATAAGCTATACCCACATATATAGTATACAATTAAAAAAATATATATTTTAAATACACTATATTTCATCTTTCTCTCACCACAGTCTTTTTCCCTACCCACACATCTTCTTCCTTGTTCAGCCATCAAATACCTTCAGTCAGCTGAGACCATCTGATGCATTAAAACCAGATGTTCCTTGGAATTTTTTTCCTTCTAGTAGCTGAAGCTTGTCTAGACTGCAGTGGGAGAACATGCCTGTAGCTTATGCATAGATACCTATGGCTAGTTTAGGTACAATTTGTATGGCAGTGGCAACAGTAAGATAGGTTTCCTGTGCAGGCTGCACTAACTTTCCTGGAACCTGGACTACAGCTTCAGGCAGCTAATGCACAGCTAAAACTTTATTAATGTTATCTTGAGTAACGACAACAATTGGAGCAAAGCTAGGACTATATCCACAAATTTTAGAGTCATGCTGTAGACTGCACTGCAAACTCATCATCTAAGATCAGTCCTCTTATGCAGGCAAACTGCCAATGGGTTTGACTGGAACATAGGCTGAATAACTGCATTGAAATAAAGGAAGGAATGTGGGACAACTGGAACTGATGTTTGAAGAGGACCAGCTCATTTTAAGAACTCCCACATTCTTCTGACATTGGTGTTTGGTACCTCAGACCCCAAATTAATTACAGTCTAACATCTAGAAGAATCTAGAACAGTTTTATTCCACAGGAAAGTGATGAATCCCCGTAAAATAAACAGTGCTTGAAATGAGTTCCTTTTCTTAATTATGGGTAATACAATGTCATTAGTACATTTTGAAGAAGAGTGATTATCTACTTGCTGTACAGTGCAGTACAGCCCATTAGAAATATTTTACTGGGGAGAAGGTAAATTACAATATTAAAATATGCTGATGGACATGTTGAATATTAAACAATATTATTCCACAATTTTGTGGAAGCAACTTTCCTTGGACTATGAGATAAAAGGTATTTAACATGCAGACAATAAAATAAATAAATAAATAAAAATCCCTGTAGATTTTAATCCTACCAGGTGACAAGCACCCTTAATATTTACTAAGGCAAAAGGAGTCTGAGGGCATTTGGACTCTACATTTTTGCTGGTTTTATAACACACATAGAGTATGTTATTAGCGGTCTTTGCAAGTGCTGTTTTACATTATCTTAATAAGACCTTTCATAGTGTTGTAAACTGTATTCAACACTGCAACTTATTCTCAAGCAAGTTTGCTCTGTAACATTTGTGTGTTTCCCAGCAGAGCTCATAAGATCAAATTTAATCAGTAGAGGTTCATATTGCCAATGACTCCTCATTTTGTTTTTGTTTCCCTTCTCCATATGAAAGTGCTTGAGGGTATTTACAGCTCTGTTCTCTAACGATACTTTTTCTTTTTCTTTTCTTTCTTTTTATTTCTTTTTCCTGAGTGACATTAAAGCAATCCATTATTTAAAAGAATTGGTAAGCCTTATTCTTAGAAAGACTCTATCTCTTGTTCTGTTCTTGTCTCAAATGCCTAGGTTACACAGGCATTTGTTTAAGGAAACATTTCTTACCCCATGTTCCCTGTCCAACATCCAGCTGATTTTTCCAGCCACCATTCCCTCTCCAGTGCCCCTCAATTACCCCAACAACATATTTGCACAGCCTAGTATTAGGGAAGAAAACTTGGTTACAAGTGTTCCAAAAAACTGGCTGGTGTTTGGCCGATCATTTTCCCAGTTGGATTCACCATTCAGATGGAAAATATATCAGCACAAATAATACAGGGAGACAGAGTGGGAGGTGACTAAATTGAACTTGTAATGGACAGGAGCAGCTAGGAAACCTCTCACAAAAAACAACATCATTATCTAAAACAGTCAAACATTAAAGAACACACCTCTGAGGTATCTAGAGTCCTTGCTTACATGGTGAGTTGGGATAAAATACAAATGGCCAAACACATGAGAACATCCCATCCTCTTTTATGAAGCACACAGCACATCACAACCATAGCACTTTAAAAAAGCAAAAAGAACAACGAAAATAAAATAAAGGCCTAAAAATAAAAACACTCATAACTTCACAGCATTGCTGTTTGATATTATAATGCCAGAACTGACTACAATCTTTTAGTCAAAATTTATTTTCTTTGTAAAAGTTCAGATTTTGAAACACAAATATTCCATTGAGAGACATTTAAAAATAAACTGTATTAATTATTAAAAAACTAACATTTGAATTTTGGGTTTACTAAGAGAAATATTTTCAATGTAAAACATTTTCTGTATTTTCAAATTATCATAGAATCATAGAAACATAGCATGTTATGAGTTGGAAGGGATCTTGAAGATTATCTAATCTGAACACCCCTGCCATGGGCAGGGACACCTCCCACTAGACCAGGTTGCTCAAAGCCCCATCTATCCTGGCCTTGAACACTTCCAGGGATGGGGCATCCACAGCTTCTCAGGGCAACCTGTTCCAATGCATCACCACCGTCCGAGTAAAGAATTTCTTCCTTATATCTAATCATAGAACATCTTGTGTTGGAAGGGACATGAAAGATTATCTAGTTTGATCTCCTCTGCCATGGGCAGGGATGCCACTCACTAGATGAGGTTGCCCAGGGCTTCATCCAACCTGGTCTTGAACAGCTCCGGGGATGGGGCATCCACAACTTCCCTGGGCGATGTATTCCAGTACCTGACTACCATCATAGTGAAGAATTTCTTCCTAATATCTTATCTCCCTTATCTCCCCTGTAATCTAGATCTCTCCTCTTTTAGTTTAAGACCATTCCGCCTTGTTCTATTACTCCACTCCCTGACTAAGAGTCCCTCCCCAGCTTTCCTGAGAGCCTAATACCTAAAGGTATTGGAAGGCCACTGTAAGGTCTCCCTGGAGACTTCTCTTCTGCAGGCTGAAAACCCCTATTCCCCAAACCTCTTTTCACAGAGAGCCCCTTGATCGGCTTTGTGGCCCTCCTCTGGACTTGAATTCTAATAGGTCCATGTCCTTCTTGTGCTGGGACCTCAGGGTTGAATACAGTACTCGAAGGGGTGTCTCATGAGAGCAGAGAGCTAGTAGGAAACTCCCTTCTCAGAGTAGAATAGGGAGTAAGAAACTCAGTACTCAGAGTGGAGTAGGGAGAATCACTTTCCTTGACCTCCTGGCCACGCTTCTTTTGATACAACCCAGGAGACAGTTGGCTTTCTGGGCTGCAAGAACACATTGCTGGCTCATGTTGAGCTTCTTATCAAACAACATCCCCAAGTACTTCTCCTCAGGGCTGCTCTCAATCCATTCTCCAACCAGCCTGTATTTGCTCTGGGGATTGCCCCCACCCAAGTGCAGGACTTTGCACTTGGCCTTGTTGAACCTCATGAGATTCACCAAGGCCCACCTCTCCAGCCTGTCCAGGTCTCTCTGAATGGCATCCCATCCCTCCTGCATGTCAGCTGCATGGTACAGCTTGGTGTCATCGGCAAACTTGCTGAGGGTGCACTCAATCCGACTGTCCATGTCACTGAGAAAGATGTTAAATATTGTCAGTCCCTGTACTGAGCCCTGAAGAACTCTTACTGTAACTGTTCTCCACCTCAACATTGAGCCACTGACTCTACATTTTAGACACAGGGATATCATGCGGGACAGAGTCAAGTGCTTTGTACAAGTCCAGGTAAATGACAAGAGTTGCTCTTCCCCTCTCCACCAACGCTGTAACCCCATTGTAGAAGACCACTGAATTTGTCAGGCACAGCCTGCCTTTAGAGAACCCATGTTGGCTGTCACCAATCATCTCATTATTTTCCATGTGCCTTAGCATGGTTCCGTGTAGGATCTGTTCCAAGATCTTGCCTGACACAGAGGTGAGACTGTCTTGTAGAATTTGTGTTTCAAATGAAAATATTTGAAAACTCTTATTTAAATTAATTTTATCAACATTTGTTTCAATATTATAGGGTATTTCTAAAGCTTCAAAATCTAGGTGGGACATTTACAAAAGTCTTTAAAGATATTTTTAGTATACATTTTTGGGTTTTGACCTTCTTGAAAGTCTGACCTAATTATTTTATTATTTCAAAGAGTACCATAGCTGTTGCTATGATTACCATATGGATTTTACAATGAAAAAATCAGGATACATGGACAGTAGTGGCAAAATGATCAAAGTGTCCATCAGTATAGTGTAAGCAACTTAAAACAGAATGTCTTGCTTTTTCCACAGTATACAGCTTTTTCAAAATTCAAGTTCTATTGATTTCAGTTGCGGATGTGAGTGCTCAGCATTTCTACAAATCAAGCCCTAGGAATCTTAAATTAGTATAAGAAAATGAGTACATACTCAATTAACCCCCTGCAGAAACTGATTTAAAAATCTTGCCTAGGATCACATACAAATTTATTGGGAGAATCATAGAGTAAGACATTCCCTGAAGAACATCCGTCTGCCTCAAGAGGACCATCATTTCTTTTCTTTCAAAACTTTGTTTCATCCATCTTCCAGATGAAGTCACTAAACCATGGTTTATCCTGAAAAGCACCAACAGATAGTACAGGACAGGACAGGGTAGGATACGATATGATACAATACAATATGATACAATGCAATACGATACAGTACAGTATGGTACAATACAATAAGAATAGTTGAGCTGGAAGGGACCTACAAAAATGAAGTCCGAGTGTCTGACCACTTCAGGGCTAAACAAATGTTAAAGCATATTATTGAGGGCATTATGCAAATGTCTCTTGAACACTGACAGGCATGGGGCATCAATCCCTTCTCCTAACTGTTCTAGGTGTTCTGGGTGTTGTAGCCTGTTCCAGTGTTTGACCATCCTCACATAAAGAAATTTTTCCTAATGTCCAGTCCAAACCTCCCCTGGTGCAGCTTTGTGTCCTTCCTATGCATCCTGTCATTGGTTCCCAGGGAGTAGAGACTGACGCCTCCCTCTCCACTTCCCCTCCTCAGGAAGTTGTAAAGAGCAAAGTGCTTGTGTCTCAGCATCCTCTTCTCCAAACTGGACAATCCAGGTGTCCTCAGCCTCTCCTCTAAGGACATGCCTTCCAGCTGTTTTACCAGATTTGTAGGCCTCTTCTGGATACTCTCAAGTATCTTAACATCCTTTTTATATTGTGGGGCCCAGAACTGCATGCAATATCCAAGGTGATGAGGCACCAAATTCAAGTATAGCAGGGGAATCACCTCTTTTGACCAGCTGGTTATGCTGTGTTTAATGCACCCCATAATGAGGTTTGCACTCTTGGCTGCCAGGGCACACTGCTGGCTCGTGTTGAGCACACTGTCACCAGCACCCCTAGATTCCTTTCTGCTGAGCTGATCTCCAGCCACTCATCTCCCAGTCTGTACTTGTGACCAGCATTACTCTGTCACTGGTGCCGTGCCTGGCATTCTCCTTTGTTGAACTTCATGCTGCTGATGATTGCTCCATGCTCCAATCTGTCTAGATCCCTCTGCAAGGCCTCTCATCCCTCCAGGGAGTCAACAGCATGAGATAGGTGTCCTTTGAGAGAAAAACTGATTATATTTCTGTGACTAATTTTTGCTCTGGCAGTTTTTATTCTCTGAACACATGGTCTTAACTTCAGTAGAATATGTGGAATGCAAGAAACAGTGGAATACATTAGTTCCATCATGTGGCAGTTCATCTTCACACATGGTCATCCAGAGGACAGAAGTCCTGTGACTTGAAAAGGTTATTTAGTGTTGACATCTGTCCTTTAGATTTCATATATTGACCATGTTAGTATGGTCCCTGAGTACCTTTCACTAGCAAAATATTAAATGATTTATTCTTTTATCATCTCCATAGATATAGAATTATGTATACCATACAGATTTTGGTTTAGTGAGATTATTTTCTATTACCAATTTTGTACAGGTCAGTCTAGTTTTACCTTCTTTCAGAGGAGAGAACAACATTGAAAACTGCAGTGATCCTTAGCTTCTGGGCAGTGGCTCCAGGGAAAATTATAGGATAATATAATTAGAACCATATCAGAATATATACCCATATAATTATTCCAGAAGCAGAAAAAGTTACCATTTCCCACACTTTGAGAACTCATTTTTCAATTATGTAGATGTAGTGTTAATTTTAAAAACAATTTACTGAATGAAAAACAAACAAAAAACAAACAAAAAAAAAAAAAAAACAAAAAAACAACACTCGAGTTCTAAAGAATTCTTAATATGGAACCATTCTGATCCCTTATTTAAAATATTTAGATCCTCATCATGGATTTCTGCTACTTAAAGTAGTCAGATGAAGCTGATTATGGAGATTTAGTTGGTTTCTGAAGGTGAGAAAATCGAGCTTGTCCTGTGATTAAACAATGTGAGTACACAGGATGTGCAGAAAGTGAACAGACAACAAAGATGATCATTTTGATTAGCCAACAGTGTCCTATAAGGAGAAGACTGCAAAAATAGTTAAGGCAAGAAAGAAAACAAACAAACAAAAAAAATGGATGAGAGTCCTTTGAATATTTAAATGTCTAATTTTGCTGTGAAGTGGGTGCACAATAAGCTTTTTTTTTTTTTTTTTTTTAATTGTTAGAAAGAATTCTCCTTTACAGCACTAGTCCAGACAAAGTTCTTTCTCATCTGATTACAGCAAAAGTCTTCTGCTCCAAGTCATTGATATTGCTTCTTCAGACTGGCTGGTTTTAGTAAACTGAGGAAATCTTGAAATCTTGTCACGAGAAAACTAACAGAAGTGCTTGCCTACCTCACTATTCTAGGAGCTACAATTCCATATGAACTGGCCGTTGAAGCTTGATGCTGGGTGCTGGTGAGATGGTGTTTTTCAGCCAGGTTCTGGGACCAGAGCATGAGCTGGACCATATGTGGGCCATTCAGGTCATACATAAAACCCTGTCCTTAAAGATGGTGTCCCAGACAGATTCAATTTCACTCAGTTTCTATTACGTGCAACCCTCACAGTTAAAAATGGTGCAAATTTTCAAATTTACTTTAAAAAGTTTCAAAATGTGTAATGATTCATCTGCCAATATGTATTTTTATCTGACAGCTATCTACTTAGTCTAATGATTCAAAGAAGGTCCTAAAATATTAGTTAACTACTCACAAGGCCTTGTATCCATGGGCAGGCCCACATTACTTTGAACAGCAGTTTGTCATTCATTTCTACTGTATTCCATGTAAACCTAAACAGAGAAAGAAAAAACATTGTCCAAAATTTCCCATTTTGCCCTCTAGAAGAAAAACGCCTTTTCCAAATGAATACAGCATGGTCCTTCAAAACCACAAATTCCACCTAGCCAAAAGTAAATCAAACAAACAAACAAATAAAAAGGTAATTGAGCATATTATACAAAGAAAGTGGAGGTCTGGAGGCAATTTATAACAGAGCAGTCTAAAATGTCTTCAGAATTAATTGTTCAAAAGGATTAAGAAAGCTGACTAATCAAAAGACTACCTAGGCACTTCAAGATACTATTAGGCAGTGGAAAATAAACTGATCTGGGTGGCCTGAAGCCGCAAAATATCACATAATAGATGCAAATAAACCCTGCTTGAAAACTGAAAAGCTGTTTGATATGTATATTTAGACACAGTCTCTATGATTGGCAGGGGCAGGGGTACGTTTTTTTAGGTGGGTGTTTTACACTGGGGTTAGACATATCAGTAGCTTGGCTTACTTTGAGATTGTTTTTTCTTAGAAATGGCCTAGTATTTTTCTCAGAAAGCAGTCCAAATATTCTCATGACTTAATTTGCTCTTTACCTCCATAATAGCAAAACCAACCCAATTTGACTATTCAATTGAGGGACATATTTTGTGCATTTCTCTCAATAGCATGCTAATATTTTGCTAGTCCATTGTCATAGATTATTTCTGCAGACCAAATAAAGAAAATGAAGTGAACATAATAAGCAGTCATGTCAACATAACAACATTACCTTGTCTTTAGCATCCAGCATGCTTCTATGTCTAGAGCTCTGTGTTAAGAAAACACTAGCTTCTGTGTCAAGATATTGTCACTGATATCAGCACTGGCAGGCTGGAAAATAACACTGAGAAACAGCAGAAGATTTAGGAGTTCACCAGCACACTCCTTTGGAAAGTGTGTCACACATCACCCTATGCAGCACCACCTTATGCCAGAGAACTGAAGGGTGGTTCCTGTTCCTACCCTGTACCTTTGGTACCTTGGATAATCAAACCATCCTGTAATTACTCCAGCAAGAATAAGCAAGTTTTCACATATTCTGTGGGCAAAAACAAAATGGAAGTAGAGTGTCACACTGGAAGATGAAGAGGGTAGTAGAGATATCATTTTCCTGTCCTTCAGTAGACATAAAGTACACTGGAAATTAATGTAACTACTTTAGTAGCAGTAGTTACTGACAGTCCTGCTGGAAAATGAGTCACCTGCAGAACACAATATACCAGAAAAGACACATGGTAGCATGGGGTCACTGCTGTGGCAAAAACAGAGGAAATAATAAAAACTACATAGAAACAGAGGTATTTAAAATCTCACAGCCTGCCATACCTTATCTCTCTCTTTTTTTTTTTTTTTTCAATAAAGACAAGAGGGCAGCTAGTAAATTTCAGATCATTCCAATTCATCTTGCATAATATATAAATTGATTTATTAGTACTCCATTTTACATCATCTGCTAGATTAGAGTCAATAACATTAGAGTTGTCTACTCAATAATTTTTCAATCATTTCTTTTTACTTTATACTCCTGTCGATAGAAAATAATATCAAAGTTCTGTATGAGAGCAGCTGCTCTTAGTTTCATCCTGGAATCACCACAGAGAAATTACAGCTTCAGCAGTTTAAAATTCTTCATGTCCTGCAGGACAAACTCTGTTGCATAATGTCATTTTCCTATAAAACAAGAAAATTGGTGAAACATTTCCTTCCTTTAGGCATAGATAAATTTTACAGTAAAAAAATTGAGCATACAGAACCAAATTTTTATTTAACAGAACTCACACCTTTTCTCCATTAATATAAATTAACACTGTACAGAGGTGGAATATATAAAGCTGTATGAACCAGTGGTCTGTGTCATTAAGGCAATCTGGATAAAAATGTTGCAAGGAAAGAGACCTGGTGTGTGGACTTACAGTACAAAAGGCATGTGCAAGTGGCTTTGTCTGTGAGGTGGAGTTGGTATGCGCTATTGTAACTATTGAATTAAAATGCTGAAACCATGAAGAATTACTGGACTGGGCAGGGGGAATTTCAGGACAAATGCTTAAGCATTGCCACAATATGCCAGTGAGCTGAAATATAAGGCTTGCTACTCCAAGCATCCACATGGCAAATGTTCTTGAAACTAAAATGATAACTGGGAGCTTGAGCACAGGGTAATTACAGTCACCAATGAAGTATACCAACACTCAGACCTCAAGACTTAAATCAGCTTTCTTGGGAATGGCCCAGACCTTTTACCCAGAAGACTTGCATATGGAAACTATTTGGGAGGCTGATCCTTGCCTCTTCTCAGCTGTTACCTAGTAACTGACTGTGCGAGTGCTTCCAGTCCATTTCACAGCTAAGTCGCACAGGTTAACTTAAATGACTGTGCCAAGCAGAGAGAAAGCCCAGGCAAATCAATACCATCAGTGTATTATTGAGGATTTTGTGGGTGCTAAGGAAGAAGGATGCACCCACAAAGCACTGAACTCCAGGAAAATTCAGACAGAAGTTTTTGATTCTTACCATCAGGAACAAATTTCTGCTGGTGGGATTAGTGTTGTCTAGCTCAAGGTAGTAACTAATTACTACTTGGAGCAAGCTGTCCCCATCCATCAGCCGTGAGGATGTAGGAGAACCTCTTCATCAGTGGTGATGGCTTATTTATGAAGATAAGCTGTTATTGCTGACCAGCTGCTTCACACTATGGCTGCCTCTGGGAATAAGGAATCACCATGAAACAGCAGATTATTACTGAGGCTGCAAATGTATGGGTATTTACAATGGTGATTTTACCATCCAGCATCACCTAATGATGATCTGTCAGTACAACTAGCACATCCGTATTCCTCCCCAAATTTCATTCTTCTCTCCTCTGTTCTCTTCCCTACTCTGTGTTTAAATGTCCTCTACCTTTCTGTCTCTTGGTAAGCTGTTTTATCCATCCTTTCCAGGCACCCTCCTGCCCGTATCTGCACAAGAGTTCCCAGTGCTTCCATCTCCTTGTGTCCTGCCCAGAACATGAAGGGGCAGAACATGAGACAAGCCCCATCATCACATCACAGAGCGGGTCAGCTAGATGTCTGGGGCCAGGCAACATCCAGTGGGGGCCCATGCATGCTGCTGTGTGCTGGGGACATGAGGACACCAAAGACCCTGCCTGGGGCAGTATTTAGACCAGAACCCACGTAGATTAGACTCAACAGTGCTACACTAGTAACAGTTGGACATTAAGATCTTAGAGGTCTTTTCCAACCTAAATGATTCTATGATTCTACCATTCTGTGATCCTAGCTTATATGGCACAGGTATTGAAACAACACCCTCAAAAAACACAGCATAGTTACAGCTGCCAAATCCAGCACTGTGGGAATCATCAATGCTGGTGACCTTAAGAAATTTGGTAGACTGCAGGTGAAGGGCCTGGGACACAAGTCCTATGAGGAGTAGCAGAGGGAACTGAGGCTGTTTAGTCTGGAGAAGAGGAGGCTCATGGGAGACCTTATTGCTCTCTACAGCTACCTGAAAAGAAGTTGTGTGGAGCTGGAGGTCAGCCTCTTCTCACAGATAACTAACAATAGGAATAGAGGAATGGCCTCAGGTTGCACCAGGGGATGTTTAGGTTGGAAATGAGGAGACATTTCTTCTCAGAAAAAGTAGTCAGGCATTGGAACGGGTTGCCCAGGGAGGTGATGGAGTCGCTGTCCCTGGGGGTGTTTAAGGACAGATTGGACATGGTGCTTAGGGACAAGGTTTAGTGGGTGACATTCGTGGTAGGGTGATGGTTGGACCAGATAATCTTGGAGGTCTTTTCCAAACTTAATGATTCTGTGTCAGCAAATCATAGAATTGTAGAATGGTTTGGGTTGGAAAGGACAGGAAAGATCATTAGTTCCAACCCCACTGCCATTGGCAGGGACACCTCCCACTAGACCAGGTTGCTCAAAGCCTCATTCATCCTGGCCTCGAGCACTTCCAACTATTGGGCATCCACAGCTTCTCTGGGCAGCCTGTTCCCATACCTGACCACCATCAGAGTGAAGAATTTCTTCCCAATATCTTATCTAAATCTACCCTAACAGCATACAACTATTACCCCTTGTCATATCACTACACTCTGTGACTAATAGTCCCTCCCCAGCTTTCCTGTAGACCCCCTTTAGGTATTGGAAGGATGCTGTAAGGTCTCCCCAGAGCCTTCTCTTCTCCACACTGAACAATCCCTACTCCCTCAGCCTCTTTTCATAGGAGAGGTGTTCCAGCCTCTTGATCACCTCTGTGGCTCTCCTCTGGAATCATTCTAATAGGTCCATGCCCTTCTTGTGTTGGGAGCCCCAGAGTTGAACACAGCACTCCAGAATCCAAAATTCTCTTTTTCTATAAAGAGGTTTGTTACAGATTATTTTTTCTTATTGCCCATGTTTTGAATTAACTTGTTTATTCACTCCATTTCTGGAAATGAACAGTGCTTCCCTGTTTCTCTTTATCTTCTCTGTCTGAACATGGTTACAGTGATTCAAATGGAGACAGAGAGACTTTAATGTGGTTCTAACACAGTTTTCTTAGTCAGGAGGTAACACAAACCAGGTTTCTGTATTTGATTCTGCCTCTGTACATAAGTAGAGTATAACATCTGTGTAGTGGTTTCAAACACAAGCAATAAAAGTGAGTGGGTCTATAATGCAGCATATATTGTTTTCTAACTATTCATACCGAATCACTATGAAAAAATGGATGGGGTTACTGTGGCTCAAACTGTAGTGAAGAAATAGATAAATGACTAAGCAAATGTTATGCACTGCATTTCACACTAGGCTTGATTTCTAATAGTAGAGGGTCAACCACATATCACCAGGAAGTTCACTGATATATTTTGAACTGCTACAGTCTAGATGTTTCAAACATTTTCTTGTTCTTCAGCTTGTGAAACTCACACCCTTCAAGATATGAGAGAAAGTGAATCCACTCATCAACATGTTGCTGAGTACAAAGACTTGAATCCCAGGCTCTGCTCTGCCTTGGACCATACAAAGTCTTCAACCTCAGCCACCCAAATTCAGCTTTATGACCTGTACATGAGCCTCTTTTCATTAGGGTTATGATATGAAGGAGAAAAATTGTCCTCAGACTTCTCTCTTGAAACTGTTCTAATCTGTATGAATAAGTAACCACAGGACCAAACTAAAACGGGAAGGAAGACTGATCGTGAAGTCTATTGGTGAAGAAATGACAGCAAACAGAAGTCCCTTCTTCTTTCAGTGCTTAGTTAGGAGAGGGGAATAGCTCCATTACAACAAGCAGAGAATAATATGCCTCAGATGAAGAAACAGCTTAGACTACCTGTCTAGGATATGGGAACTGGTACCAGAATTTTCCATATTTTAGATGATGTCACTACCAGACATCTTGTGGTATGCTGTTGAAGTATTGTCCTGCCAAAGTCTATTTCTTACATTTCAGACAGAGTTTGGTTAAAAATTCATGAAAAATGATAAATCTTTTGTCTGATGATTCTTTTTTCAATTAAAAAAATATTTCAGTAGAACATCCCTGAGCAGCTTTATTTACTATGAACAGATCAGACCAGACAGTGCCACTGCCAATCTCCTCGACTCTCTGTCTTGTGTTCAAATTATACCATGATAAGTTAAAAAGGATATATGACCTTGTACTCTGTAGAATGCCTGAAATGCATCTAGCATCTCTATCAAAAGAATATGAATTGTTTGCAGACTATGAATATTTTTTATTTCATCATGATTTTTAGCTGACTAAAACATTCAAAGAATTCCAGCTAAAACTGGACCTTGGGAACTATTTCTACATTATAACATTATAAAATCTCTTCCTTTTCAAACGTATTTCCAGAAGAAAAAATAAGTCTTTTAATATTTTTTTTTTCATTGCCATCCTTATCCTTTCTGCACATGGTCTTCCACTGCTTTCACAAAATGAGAACAGTGAGACACATTTTCTTCATCTGAAAACATCTAGAAGCTGAGATTACTCATAGAGTACAAAAATTCATGAAGAAAAAGTAGTCGTTATAAAAATTTAGAGAATAGAAAATCGATTACTGGGATCTCGTATATTTAGAACAGAAATACCTATGTGATTATTAAATCCAATTTTCATATCTTTTACAATAAAGCCTAACAGTAGAGATATACTTGTATTCTTTCAGTCACTTATGTTGTGAGAGGTTGTACTCTCCTTTTTACATTCATTGAAATTTCAGAGAAATCATCTTACACAGAACTCTGTCCACAACATTTTAACAAAAAGTAATATTGAAAATTATTCCAATACATAAATTTGGGGGGAAAATGGGTGTCTTGAATGAAAAGAATTCCAGTTGCAAACAATAGCAAACCTAGTTCAATGAGATTTTCAAAATGAAGTACTAAATTGTAAAAAGTTTTTTCTTTTCTTTATGAATCAGTTTCTTTAATGAACCTTCTTTAAAATTCAGTTTGCAGTACTAGTTTTTAATGTCTCTGAGAGACAGAAGATTTAACAAAATTAAAAAAGATATATATATATATATTTTTTACTGTTCCTCATAAAACTGGAAGAGGACAATTCTGTTCTCCTTAGAGAGAAATAGGAAATAGAACATGAACTTACAAGTACCCTCTTTTCCTCCCTACCTCTCTCCCTCTCTCTCTCTGTTCCTCCCTCCCTCTCTCCCCCTTCCACTCACCCTCACCTTCTCTTTCCCTTTCCCATTTTCCCCTTTGCCCAGCCTCTTCCCTTCCACAATTCTCATTTCCCCCTCCCCACTTCACCATTTCCCCTTCTCCTTTTCCTTTTCCTTTTCTTTTATCCCTTTCCCCTTCCACTTTTGGCCTCCTCCCTTTCTCACCACCCCCTCTCTGGAGAAGTTTTCACCAAATCTGGACATCATCTCAGGAGAACTGAAAACTGATCTTCTAATCCAATTATCCCTAATCTTTGGAAAATATTTGAATTTGATCCAAACCTATACGATGCCATAGACAGTCCTATCCCACATCACAGACACTTCATCTTGACTGTGTTTCAAGATGTGCATTCTTCCTGCAGGAGGCAGTCAAATCGTTGCCAGCAGTTACTATGCAACATACATTTAGCTCCCAAATTTCTAGTTATAATTTCTGAATGTCTATTTACTGTTTAGTCTGAAAAACAGGATTAAATCTATGTGTTGCTTGCACACGGCTTAATTTTCACTTGTATTTTATTAGTTCTGCTGAGTATATTCTTTACGCTAGGGGTATTTTTCTTTTCCGTGGCCAAGCAAAGTTATTTTTATGCATAATAAATAGAAAACAGCAGACATTGTGCACATGTGAATGGAGAAATAGTAGCAGCCATTCTCCAAATATCTTTGAGAACAAAACGTTCATTCACACAGCAAGCAAAGATAATAATGATCTTTTGATGTTTTCTAGGGTTTGACCTGAGAAGGCAAAGTGGATTCACACAATGAGTAAAACAGCTCCAGGGAGACTGTCTTGTCAGTCTTGTCAAACACTAAGTTGATGCTTACTCAGCTCTCTACAAGACTTTTCTGCTCATTGCAGTCTGGAAGGCTAATAATAAAAAGGGTAACCTGAACAGTTTCCCCAGTATCCTGACCCCTGCACTGAAGTCATGACAACTGCCAGATAGATTTCTTGTATTCACACATTTTTCCAGGAATTATTTTCCTGTCACCTGTATGGGGTGAAGTGGCATAAAGAGGCTGCGGGAGTGGAATTTTTATCTTTAAACTTACTAATTTTGCAAAGTGCCTTCAGATTTCCAGAGCTTGAAAATATCCTTAAGCAGAAGTAATTTGTAGGCTCTTATCCTTATTTCAGATGAATATCTTTTCACAACTATTCACATGATTCTTCTTAGAGTAATGAATTAAAAACAAAGTATTAGCAATTAAAATCACGTGCACCATCAAGCTTCTGGTAAAGCAAGTAGCAGAATTAAATTAGACAACCTATACCTTAATTTGATAATAGCCACACAAGCTAAAGCATTTCTTTCTGCCTAAAATTCAAAATCAGAATGATAAAAACAGGAAGCATAGACAGCTGCATTATGTTTTTTGAAAGATCCCTAAATAAGAGTGAGGTGTGTTTTGGGTTTGTTATTGTTGTTGTTTTTTATTTATTTTTTTTCCCCCAAATCTAATGATTCACCAACTCCTTCAAGAGTTTTGAAAGAACATATTATGTAAAACATTTGGAAATGTGGCAGCTAATTTTAATGCATAACTAAGGAAGAACAGGTAAGGAGGTCCTTGCTTTCCTGAGTTCCGCCTGTTAGACTACCTCTGTTGTCTGCAAATCATTATAGCTAGCAACTACTGGCAATTCTAATTATTTTTTCTCACTGTCCCCACTCTCTGATTTAGTGGTCTTCCTTTGGCAGCAATGGAAGTTGGTCTCCCAAGTCACATCCCCTTTGAGCAGTGATTCTCAGCACCTTTATCCCTCACAAACCCTGCAACTGAGTTGCCATCTCACCACTAGATTAGACAGAGCCAGGCTATCCAAGTGACTCACCGATTCATCAGTTTTGCTGTCACATTTGCTTCTCTGTAGATCCCTGCCCTCTTTCTCTCACAGTTTCCCAGCTACCGAGCAGAGATTCAGTATTTCCCATTCTCTCTCTCACCTCAGCTCCAATTGCAGGGCCAATTACCTCTGCACAATTGTTATTCCAGCTCTCCTTCTGGTTACCTGGTCCAGCAATTTCTTGAGCCACATTAGTGATTCCTTTCCAATTCAGGCTGCACTCTATATATTGTGTTTTCTCACACTGAACCCAGTTGTTCTGTATAAAAACTCATAAGCCTGAGATGCTAGGAAATAAAGCTAGTGCCTAAGCAGTAGTCCCCTGCTCTGTATGGGGACCACTACACAGGAATTATACAGGAAAGCCTATTAGCCCAATTAGCAAGTCTGATTTTGGGTGCTGTCTACAGATTATTTAGTGCCTACTTAAAGTCTGCTGCAGTAAATGACAGTCACTTCAGCCCTGAATATTGAAATAACAATACTTACATGCTGTTTTAGAGTTGTAAGAGTTTGTCTGTGCAAAAGAGTAGAGAGTGAGCACAAAAATATGTGAACAATTTCTTCTGAGGAAAGATAAGATGAAAACAATTCTATGGAACATATTTTCTTTCCTTTCTGCCAAAGCAAGTTTTTCTCTTAGTCTATAGCCAAGTTTTCAGAACAGGTTGAGCCCTATCAACATCTTCTGGGACATTTGTCAGTAGCTTTTCAAACAATTAACAACCTTTTAAATATAGAACACACTACAGTCCCCTTCCCCTTTCCCTCCCTATACCACTTAAAAACACCTGAGCTTTACACCTAAATACTGCTTCAAAATAATTGGTATGTGGCTAAGAAATTCTGCCTTCTACTCACAACTTTTCTGGGTCAAGCTGTGTGGGTACTATATGGTTATGACCCTGTTTCTCCTCTTACACAGCCACTGAAGGCTCTATCAAATTCCATGGCTCCTCTCACTTAAAATCTTCAGAAAACTTGGCAAACGCAGAGGTCTACCTCCTTCAGCAAATGGATGAGGAAGTACTTCTTTACCAAAAAACTAAGCAACTAAGCATAGCCACTTAAGGTGGCCGCATCCAGCTCGCAGTACTCTCCTCTCCATGCTCAGTAATTGCTCTTTTTTATTTCTGTTTCCAAAGTACTTTTGAAATAGAAGTGAAACTTCTGTAGCAGCAGGATGCTATCAGTTGTAGTACAAGCACCATATGATGCAATATATATATATATATATGTTGTATATTACATATATTTTTTAATCTTTCAATTTGTTCTCTGCCAAGTCTCCTGACACCATGATATGCTAGGAAATAAGTTTAAAATATTTAACTTCAGAAATAACCTTCCTTTCTGAAATCTCTTTTAGGAAAAAGCTACAGTGATGCAATGGAACAGCTTTATGTAGAAAAAGAGAGATTTACCCCTAGAAAATATTTTTACTCAGAATAATGCAGAAGAGAATCCCTACAATTTTCAGAACTCCATACTTCTATATATTCTATTGAAACACTCACAGTGCCATTGAATGCAATCAATTATTTGAATCTAACCTTTATATTCAAAAAATAGAGATTGTAAAATGGAATTTGACCGACTTCTTTGCAAGAAACCCTATGCCATAAAAATGTCCTTTCTCTAATCAAAATATCACCTGAATGAAGTCATCATGTTTGGCCTGATTGCATTTTTTCTCCATATATGTGCAGCTGCATTTGCCTCTCCATAAATGTCATTTGATTATGAGAAAATAAACAGGGAAGGACTCACAGGGAGTCGGTACAGGGCCTGCTTGTTTACCTGCCGCAGCTTTCTGGGCTGAAGAACAAATGTCATGCAAATGGTGCACCACCAATGAGCTGCCAATCATCCCGCCTTGGCATTCATGGTGATTTGCTAAATCATTTAAAGAGACATGCTTTACTAAATGAAAAAATATCAGCGGCAAGGGCCTGTGTTTAAACATGGGGCTGAGTTATTATCCCAGTAGGCTGGAATGAAATGAAGACATCTTCCAATTAAAGCTTGCAGATGAACCCAGACAAACCCCCCTTTTTTCATAAAGACAGGCAGATTATGATTGGGAGAGAACAGCGACAGAGGCTTTCATTACAAGCTGATTATGGTGATATAATTCCCAGTGCTGTGTGTCTGCGGGCCCAACTTCACATTTGAAGGTTTTTAATATAATTTCCTTAGGGTGAAATGCTGAAGATTTATTAAACTTTATGAAGGGCTTACAGATCCAATTTAAGAGGACATATCATAGGGCAAAACTGACAGACGATAAAATACATTCCCAGAAGAAAAAGAAAGAAAGAAAGAAAGAAAGAAAGAAAGAAAGAAAGAAAGAAAGAAAGAAAGAAAGAAAGAAGAAGAGAGAGAGAGAAAGAAAGAAAGAGAGAAAGAGAGAAAGAGAGAAAGAGAGAAAGAAAGGAAGAAAGGAAGAAAGAGAGAAAGAGAGAAAGAAAGAGAAAGAGAGAAAGAGAGGAAGAAAGGAAGAAAGGAAGGAAGGAAGGAAGGAAGGAAGGAAGGAAGAGAGAAAGAGAGAAAGAAAAGAAAGAAAGAAAGAAAGAAAGAAAGAAAGAAAGAAAGAAAGAAAGAAAGAAAGAAAGAAAGAGAAAGAAAGAGAGAGAGAGAAAGAAAGAAAGAAAAAGAGAGAAAGAGAGAAAGAAGAAAGGAAGGAAGGAAGGAAGGAAGAGAGAGAGAGAGAAAGAGAGAAAGAGAGAAAGAAAAGAAAGAAAGAAAGAAAAAGAAAGAAAGAAAGAAAGAAAGAAAGAAAGAAAGAAAGAAAGAAAGAAAGAAAGAAAGAAAGAAAGAAAAAGAAAGAAAGAAAGAAAGAAGAAAGAAAGAAAGAAAGAAAGAAAGAAAGAAAGAAAGAAAGAAAGAAAGAAAGAAAGAAAGAAAGAAAGAAAGAAAGAAAGAAAGAAAGAAAGAAAGAAAGAAAGAAAAGAAAGAAAGAAAGAAAGAAAGAAAGAAAGAAAGAGAAAGAAAGAAAAGAAAGAAAGAAAGAAAGAAAGAAAGAAAGAAAGAAAGAAAGAAAGAAAGAAAGAAAGAAAGAAAGAAAGAAAGAAAAGAAAGAAAGAAAGAAAAAGAAAGCCTAGTTTTGGAAGCCATCTAGAAAGGCTTTTTATTTGTTTATTTAAACTATCCCTCTTTTAAACAAAAATCTTTCCTAATATTTGTCAAAAATTAGTTATTCTCATTTTGGTTTCATATTTATTAAAATCTAAGTGTTTGGATACTTAATGTTTGGATACTTTAAAGTTTTAATAGTTTGTTAAAAATGGACAAAGAAATAGTTGAGTATTAGAGAACACTGCCCTTAGATTTTTTTACTATTATATATCATTGATTTTTCTCTTGTACATATTGTTAGGAATAGCTGCATTACTGCATTTACATGTTCCCTGACACTGCATCTCATTTAGGTGTCACAACGTGACTGTATGCACATACATATCCAGTTACCCGTACATCCATTTGGGTGTGAGTAAAAATGAATAAGTGTAAGTAAATATACAATAATAACTTGCAACATTTGCTAAATAATTCTGGTCTCAACTACACACAGACACACATAAGTACAAGCATACACATCCACATAACAGTTAGCAGAGAGATTTTCCCATAGATTTTACCCCTAGTTCAGCCCCAGTCTGAACCAGGAGTAACAAAAACAGCCAGCTGCTTTGTATCATTCCCCTTGCCGCTTTATGTGCTTTGTATCATTCCCCTTGCTGTTTTATCTGCATAAGTTAGGACATGCCAGCAAAAAAGAGTATTCAAGGTCCAACTTCTTATGTTTACCAGCACGCATAATGCATTTGTTGCTGTGATGAACAGGGATCAAATCCTAAACTAAGATACCCTACCATATCTGCACCTATGATTAGGCAATTAAACCACACTTCCAACATATTGAAGGAGATCCAAAAGTCAAAGAAAGTAATCAGTTTCTTTAATAATCAGGTCTTACAAATGAAATTTTATACAGTGATGCATTTTGTTGCCTTACCCTGAAATGACCTTATTAGATCATGCTCAGAACTTTGCCACCAAGCCCACTTTTGTTTTTGATCCAAGTCAGTGTTTGATCTCAAGTTTCCAGGGACAAGCAACAAATATGCTAATTCCAGTTCTTACCTGGCACATAGCAAGCATATGTCACCCTTTCTTCAAAATATAAACTGTTTTCTAAAAAATTGCTATAAGAAACTGTAAAGAAAATGAATGCTAACAAATAGAAACATATTCACTTAAAGACATTCATTTAAGCTCTTGGTTTGGCTCTTTCTCCTGGAAAGGCCACAGGAAGAAAATCAGGCTTTTTGTCACTCCGCCTTCTGCTGGTTTCACATCGACGTATATTTTGATTGACTGTTTTTTTTTTTTTAATACGTATATACATCTTAATCTCATTGAAAATTGTGTTCTCTCAAACTACACTTTTGTTTCTATACACAAGAAAGGAGATGTTTGGTCTAACATCTTGGCTTGGGGAAGACACAGCACAGCTGCCAACTATTCCTGGTTTTGTTTTATAAACATTTTTTAATAAACTTCAGTTCTTAGGAGAGAAGAAGTCTCTAACTCTGTGTTTGTATGGCACCCAGGAAAATGGTCATGCTGCAGCAAGTGAATCTAAGGGTACAACAGCAATGATAAAATAAATGTATAGACCCTCAGACAGTATGGTACTAGTTTTGGTTTACCTATAGTTAAAAGGTAAACACAGTTATAGAGAATTGCACAATGAATTAGAAACAATAGCAGGTTTGTCTGATAGTGCATTTCATTACTGTGAAACTGAGACAATAAAAGGGAAATAAATTTATGAACTGCTTAGAGATCAATAAGCAAAGGCTTAATAAAAAGAGTTAGGTAATTTCTTATTATTATTTCCACTCAACCTAGAAATAAGGATGGTTCTTGCATGGTATTTCTTTACCATTTACTCATCAAGCCAGTCTTTAACAAAAATGTCTTTGAGTGACGTGGCGTATTTGCGTGAGTAATGTTTGGTTATCATACTGCACACCTCTGCACTTGGGTGAATACGAACACAGGCAGCACTTCACATCCCTGATTATCATGTTGAGGTGCTGACAACTCTGCAAGGATCCTACCAGTCAATTTGTCTAATGTCAGATAAGATTAACCCTGGGCAACACCACCCAAAGACAACTCGCAAATCATTTTTGATAGTGGCCAAAGCATGTTCTCAGCAAAGCAGTATGTCCATATTGGGGGGTTATCTATAACATCACCTTAATAAACATATATTAAGTAAGCCACTGATCAGCTTAGACCAGGATAAAATAAGTACAAGAAATTTACTTGTTTTGTTCTTTAGATCACCTGCTGAGAGCAAGCCACATTCTGTGACATTTCTGTGATGGTTTCCCTACCAAAGATGAATGAGAGACCTGATTTTAGTTCTGTTCTTTCAGAGTTCCTTTGTCCTTCATCCTGATCTGGCTGAGAAAGTGGCCTTACTGTGGTTTGTTGATTTTATTCTATCTGAATAAAAGGTCTAGTTATTCATGATGTCTACTGAAGCAAAATCAAATCATTCTGCTATGAACCAAAATCTAGTGCAAGACGTAGCTAACAAATGGTTTCTTGCTTTCAAAACAAAATATTTTCATCACATTGTGACACAAAATCTTTTATACAACAGGAGCAAAGCAGAACTTCTGGTAGTCAACCAAGACATCATCATGCTCTGAAGACTGTTTCACCTGAATGTAGGCAAAATTGTACTGACAAAATAGGGGACAGTCATTATCTACCAAGCAAAAAAGTCCAGGCTTGCTATAGCACCAGGTGTCTGAGCCCTATCAGTCATGTGCATGGTCAAAATTAGTCACTCCAGCACCTGCCTAGATCCTCTCACAGTTTAATGAGACATTTTATGAAGGCTGTCTATCTTACTAGGAGCCTTAGCTGTTTCTCTTTAAATAGGGTATTTTCACACCTGTGCAAGCAGAGGAAGATGCCTTTAAAAAAAGGAATCTCTGTTTGCATTTGTCCTTTCCTTTAGCTATATTTACATAAGACATCCACTATTATGCAACATGAACATCCACCTTTGTTCAAATTTAAAATAGATTTTCTTAATTCATTTAGTTTTGTTCCTGTGAGATTGCACTGATACAAAAGCACATCAGGTACCTTGAGAAAACTTGTTAGTATGCAACAGAAAGATTAAACAGAATTGATTTTGCCAGGTTATGAATATATAAAGCTAAAGTCAGCTGTTCACTAAAGATTCAGGCATTGGTGAGGAATCGTGATTGTAATCTTTCTACAGTGCATCCCCAAGACTTTTCAAGATAAAGAGCAAATCAGAAACAATACCTCCAATCCTCCAGAAATTTGCTACCAAACTTACTACTTGCTACTAGATAGGATTTCTCCCTCTTTTAAATCAGACACATTATTGATCTGTAGAACTCATTGCTTGTTAATATTTGCAAATGGATGAATTATTAATAATTATTACTATTAATTATTATTAATCTAAAGAGACTAAAGTGAACACTTCAGAATATTTCTAAATGTTATTAGAAGGTCACATGGTAAGAGCAATATCTGCAGGTATGTGTGGTAGATAAAAAAAAGAATAATCTTCAGGCACCAGGGCATAAACAGATCACTACCTGGGATCAGAAAGATATGTCACTCAGTTTTGATGAAGTTGCATGGTTTGAGCACTATGTTTTTTATGCATTTCCCTAATGACTACAGAATTGGCTACTGTTAATCACAGTATCACAGTATCACAGATTTCTAGGTTGGAAGAGACCTCAAGATCATCGAGTCCAACCTCCGACCTAACACTAAGTACTCCACTAAACCATATCGCTAAGCTCTACATCTAAACGTCTTTTAAAGACCTCCAGGGATGGTGACTCCACCACCTCCCTGGGCAGCCCGTTCCAATGCTTAATAACCCTTTCGGTAAAGAAGTACTTCCTAACATCCAACCTTACTTCCTAACATCCAACCTGATGATTTACACCAGAAGAGAATGAGTTATCTATTCAAAGATATTTCTGGCAGAGCAGCTCCGAAGGAGTCATCCTCTCTGATGAAACTGTGAGACTAAATCCTGGACCCCACAGTAGGGATACACACCCAAACGCTATAGGTTGATTGCATAAAATGCACGACAGTAATTGCTGTGTATCCAAGAATGACTGTCAAAAGAGTACTTTGAAGTAATTTTCTTGCAGCATTAGGAAGACTACAGCAGAGAGGTTGAAATCACAAAAACTATTCTTGGGCTTTCTCAGCCCTGTGAAGTATAGCAACTAAGTTGTATTTCCCCTAATCTTTGGAAAAGTTAGGAAATATAAACCTTAATAGTTTGACATTTAGCACAGAAATATATACGATGTGCTTTTATAAGTACTGTCTGCTCCCAAAGTTATGAATTTAAAAGCTATAATACTAAGTTCAGACCATGAATAGCTTTGGTTTAAGGGTAAGCCTGGGATATGATGATTCTGAGTCATCTGTAAGACTAAATTATTAAGGACTTGCTTTGTGCTCTGGGCAAAGATATAAGAACTGAATAAAACATATGTGCTTCCAACACTAAAAAGAATTGCAAGGCTCATGTTCTGTAGAAAGGTCTATTTGCCAGTCAAGAAAGAGGAAGAAGGAGAACTGCGGGTGTCAGCAATAAATAAGTAAGACTGAGGACTTGTTTAATAATTCTACAGGTGAGTGAGAGGAGTTTTTTTCTGCCAACTCCTGATATCAGAAAATGTTTCTCCTGCAGGAGTTATGCTTACAGCACATAAACACTGAATAAATCCCACCATGTAAGAATGACTGCTACAGGATCCATGGGTGACCTTACAGAGGACAGTGTCCTCAGATGCAATACCTGATTGCTTCAGTGCTCTGTCAATGGCCACCTGTAACAGGTTACAGAACATGACATTAGGCACAGATGTTTGGTTAGAGTTAGCATGCTTTACCTTTTTCTTTCCTGACCTATCAATATGAAGGCAACACAATAGCACAAAACAAGTGCTTCGGAGTCAGCAGGATTCAAGTACACCTATATTTTAGGAGACGAAAATTTTTAAGTGATAGCCACATCCTGCAAACTGCAAAATGCTCTGTCGTGTTATTAAAGACAAATGACACCCTGAAATTTGCTGGGGATCAGAAATGGATTCCAAGTTGATATTTATTTTTGATCCTATCTTCAAACATGTCATGCAAACGTTATAATTGATTTTCTTTTTTTTTTTTTGTTTTTCTTTCTCTGTTTCTCTTTGTTATACCTCCATAAACACCTAATGTATAAAATCACAGAATCATAGAATCACAGAATGGTTTGGGTTGGAACGGACAGGAAAGATCACCTGGTTCCAACCCTCCTGCCATGGGCAGGGACACCTCCCACTAGACCAGGTTGCTCAAAGCCTCATTCATCCTGGCCTCGAGGACTTCCAGCTACTGGGCATCCACAGCTTCTCTGGGCAGCCTGTTCCCGTACCTGACCACCATCAGAGTGAAGAATTTCTTCCCAATATCTTATCTAAATCTACCCTAACAGCATACAACTATTACCCCTTGTCATATCACTACACTCTGTGACTAATAGTCCCTCCCCAGCTTTCCTGTAGACCCCCTTTAGGTATTGGAAGGATGCTGTAAGGTCTCCCCAGAGCCTTCTCTTCTCCACACTGAACAATCCCTACTCCCTCAGCCTCTTTTCATAGGAGAGGTGTTCCAGCCTCTTGATCACCTCTGTGGCTCTCCTCTGGAATCATTCTAATAGGTCCATGCCCTTCTTGTGCTGGGGGCCCCAGAGCTGAACACAGTGCTCCGGGTGGGACTCATGAGAGCAGAGTAGAGGGGGAGAATTACATCCCTTGACCTGCTGGCCATGCTTCCTTTGATGCAGACCAGGATGCAGTTGGCCTTCTGGGCTACAAGACTACATTGCTGACTCATGTTGAACCATCACTAAGTCCTTCTCCTCAGGCCTATTCTCAATCCATTCTTCACCCAGCTTGTATTTCTGCTTGGATCTTGTACTTGACTTTGTTGACCTTCATGCAGTTCACACAGGCCCACCTCTCAAGCCTGTCCAGGTCCCTCTGGATGACATCCCTTCCCTCCAGCGTGTCAACCACACCACACAGCTAGGTGTCATCAACAAACTTGCTGAGAGCGCACTCAATCCCACTGTCCATGTCACCGAAAAAGATGTTAAACAGTGCCGGTCCCAGTACTGACCCTTGAGGAACACTTCTTGTCATTGTCACTGCAACTCTTTGAATGCGAGTACCCAGTAAATTCTTTATACACTCTATGGTCCCTCTGTCAAATCAATTTCTCCCCATTTTAAAAACAAGGATGTCACGAGGGACCATGAAAAATGCTTTGCACAAGTCCAGGTAGGTAACATCAGTTGCTCATCCCGTATCCAACAATGCTGTAACCCCACTGCAGAATGCCACCAAATTTGTCAGGCACAATCTTGCATGATGAAGCCATGTTGCCTGTCACCAGTAACCTCTTTGTTTACTTGTGCTTTAGCATAGCTTTCAGGAGGATCTGCTTCATGATCTTGCCAGGCACAGAGGTGAGACTGACTAGTCTGTAATTTACCAAGTCTTCCATTTTTTCCCTTTTTAAAAACTGGGGTTAAAAAAGAAAGGACAGAGAGTATGTCTCCTTCATATAAAAAGAAACACTGTACTGATAATTTAAAGAATTAACCACTTCTGAAACCTCTTTTTATCATTACACCAGGAGCTGACATTACATGACACAATTAATTACTGAAGGTCACTGGAAATGAATGGTGATCACAGACTGATGGATGAGCTCTATTTTGGTTAGGCAAACTGGGCAGAATCTGAACCCAAAGGAATGTGGAAGGTACCATGAATGCATGAAACAAAAAACTTTAACCACATTCATGTTCCTTTGTTTTTTGCCAGGGGTTGATGTGATTTATACAGGCAGAAAATGAAAATCGTGTGTCTGTTCAAAATAAAGTCTGAGCAGTAGTACAACCTTCACAGGAGTAGTGCAGTACAACAGCATTACCAGCTAGCCAACAAGCAAGGACAGTGGAAACAGTTCACTGAATCATAGGAAAATCTACAGAAATTCATGCTGATTACATATAGGCTTACCATTTATATCTCCATATATCATTAAGAGGGGGACAATATATTGACATGAAAGTGATGAGGATCCTACTGAAATATGGTGATCTCTGGAAACATCTAAAATTAAGATGAAGAGCAGCATAATGCAGTATGAATCTCCGTTAACACCTTCACAGCAGTAAGCTTGAAGGACTGCATTAACTTGCAAAACAACTAAGTCCTGCCTTGAATATTCACTAGTTCAATGAAGCCATAAACACTCCAAGAATAGAAACATACTTTTGGAAGTATATTTAACTTCATGTATGCTTTTCTGCAGATGTATAAAACTCATATATAACACCTACAATAGCTATGCCTGCTAAACCTGATCTGTGAGAGATCCACTGGGAAAAGTGTATAACTGTAACAGAAAAATAAATTAGAGCAATCACAAAGAAAAAATATAGTATTTAATAAATATATTTTTATTCACATTGTGTTTTTTTTGTTGTTGTTTGTTTAAAAAAGAAAACAAAACATTACTTTGTAGTGAAGTACCAGCTGTTTCAATATAAATAGGCTGTTTTCAAGGAAATTTTGTTACTGGAAACAACAAATATATGGTTTGTGAAAAATCAAGACTAATTCATTAATTTTGATTTCAAGAAAATATTTTCATGACTCCATGAAAGAAGCATAGCATGCCAGCATAAAGATGAAATTCAATCTTAATTTGATGTTCTTCACTCTCTTTAATCTCCATCACAGGGTCAAGGAAAGAGACGGAGTGCCACATCCTTGTGAGCCTGTTTCTTTGCTAAATTCCACTAGTCTTTGTACCCTAAACCAAATCAACTCACACACCAGGGCTTAATCCAGTCAAGTAGCTCACCTCATAATAAATTTAATGATTAGCTGGTGGATTAGATTCCTGTATGGCATTGTATCAAGAGCTTTCGCTAAAATCCAGGTAAAGTATGCCCGTAGCTTTCCGTCTGTCAAGCCTTTCAGATACTTACTCAAACAGTTCTTTCAGATATGTTAAGCATGACCACACTGTGTGAGCTCAAGCTGATTTATGTTTAATTAAGTCAAATACATCATGGAGAGCCCTCTGTGTTGATTTTCTCTCTCTCTCTCTCTCTCTCTTTTTTTTTTTTTTAATCTTCTGATGATCACTTTCATAAAAGTTACTTAAGATTTCAAAGAATTAAAACATAAAGCAAAATAACACAAAACATCTCAGGAAAGGGTGATTTCTATTATGACTCTGAAAGATCACAGCTCATCAACTTTAGCAAATCTTATGACATTTTTTCTCTGGCATTGTAGGGTAACACCATGCATGTATTATCAATCCTTTCTAATCACACACTCCATTGAAAGGTGCATTTACAATGCTGCCTGCACAGGCAGAATGAAGCACATAGTTAAATGCCCCATCTGGGCCCTCAATTGAATTAAATTAACAGTGGAGATACTATGAACAGTTACAGCAGCTGAGAAATTGAGCCCCTATTTTATCCATTGACAAAGTGGTTGAAAAAAATTTATGAGATACATGAAGAAAGTCTACATTTCATTTTTTTGTTGTTGTTGTTTTAATAGTTTTTATAGCTCTATCTTATCCGTTGAAAAGATAAGCAACAGACAATCATTTAATCTTGTAAAATTCTAAATCTTAAACTTTTGTTTTTCCAGTGTCTTCTTGTCCTGAAATTCACACAGAAAAATTCAAGATGTGAGCAGGGGTTGTCTAAAGATCTAATGACAAACTTTAACAGCTTGTGGTTGTTTTGCAGAGATCCTGCCTCTGAGTCTACTATCACATATCCATGCATTACTCATGGCTATGGCAAGAATCAGATCTTTTTTATTAGCCAGATGCTGTTTTTCTCTCTCATACATCCATAGTTCATGGAATGAGTGAGGAGAGAAAGGTTGGGCCATAATTCTTACCCTTCTTTATAGTATAAAAGATCAAATCATTTCAACGTCCATAGAACTGCTTGATTCATATCCTTTATTCAGTATGACCTAGTTTATATCTGCAATCTCTCATTGTTAGGAGATCATGCCTTTTACAACCCTTTCCAATTTCTTTTGCCATCTCATCTTGTTCCCTTTTCTGAACAAGTTATCTCTGTCTAACTAATTTCTTTATTATATTCAATTTCAGGCAATAATGATTATCCCCTTATGCTAGTTCTATTGTCCTGGAAATACTCCAGTTTTGGTAATTGCATTCTGTTGACATAAAATCCCTTCTGCAGCTTCAGTTGGATGCTGTGTTCTCCTTTACTTCCTGTCCTAAAGTGCCATGTCTTGTTGCTGTGCAGTTCTAAACAGCTGCTCTGTTCCGCTCCGCTGCTTTCTGCATTTAAGCGATTTGTGCAGTCACACGCTTGTATGCACGTACACAGGCACACTGATTTGGAAAAAAAAATCAAGAATGCTTTAGCAGCAATTGTAATGCAGGTTGCTGTATAAATAGAAGATTATAGTTACTCTACATTTCCCTGTTTCTGTCCCTATGAAACTTTCCCTCAAATATTTAGAATGTCTATCTGCATTCTTTGAACATATTATCTTAGCAAAAGTCATTTTCTTTGTCTTGACTCTCAAATCCAAATATAGATAGCTTAGTCTTTTTCCTTACCTGGCATCCTTATTTCTTACATTTTTTTGCCTCCAGCTTCTATTTCTTTCTAACTTAATATTATTTATTTTTGAACATAAAAGCCAGCCTTTGATTTCACTGCTTGGTAGGTCTTGTTTGTATGTTTGTTGGTTTTGTTGTTTAATTCCCTTCATATATTGTGCCTTTGCAAGTCCTCTCAACTGACTTCATCACACAGACTTCCCTGACAGTCTCTTACTACTTTTATAAAAGTTTAACTTGGCCTTTGAGTCCCTTGCTCTGAATGTGCTACAATATACTGGCTTCAGCATTACTTGTTGTCTCATATTAACCCCATTATACAAACCACTTCTACCTGGACAGAACTTAACATGCTCTTATGCATTTCAGGAAGACATCTAACATTTTATACTTGTGATGATTCTTTTCGGTTTTACATTTAGTTTTCAGATTTGCCACACTTTAGTTGTGATTCACTATGCTAGTTTGCATGCTCATTTCATGTCTGAGGTTGCATTCTCCTATAACTAAAATAGAAAAGGAAATATTGTCTTATAATTTGTCTTATAAACAGTCTTATAATTTGCTGTTTACATGGACTGATCCATCTGATGTGGTCTGCATATCCACCTTCCTTAACCTTTTTAGAGAAAAGTTTTTTGGAATAATTCTATTAGCAAAATGTGTTGAACAACCCTTTTATTTAGCATGTGTTTTACACTAACCTAGATTCAGACACAATTATTCCAGCATTAAGCTTATGAAGTTAAAAAGGCTCAGTTTTTCTGTCGTGTTCATGTGATTCATGTAAGGCTTGATTTCTAGAGGTTATAAGCACTGACAGTTATACTGATTTGAAAAACACGGGTTTAGGGAATTAGTGCATACTTTTGGAACATCTGGATGTAAATTTACATGTGTTATCCTGATGTTTAAATGTGAGACCAAAACTTCAAGAAGAGAAACAAGAAGCATATAAGAAAGAAGGTAAAATTAGAACTTGTCAATCTATTTCAGAAGCATTTTTGTAATTTTAGAAAAACACCAATTAATGAATAACTTGCAAATAGGTGCTTGTTTTGCCTACTGTAATACATATTTATATTTGTTACATAGTTTAGATGAATAATTTCTAGTTTATTAAGTGAATCAAGTAAATGCTGGTATGACTAATTGTTATATGTGATACTTTGCTGGTTGTCTAAGGCTTATAATATTTTTTCATACTCCCTCAATGGAGTAAACAGTAAAACAGTGAACAACAAATAATGAACATTTTTATCTAGGCACACTTTTTTTTTCTCATTCAGACGATTAACAGTTGTTCCCAAAACATTTGCCTAAGGCATCTGCCTAACTTGAAGGAGACCCTTTCTGCTTTTTTTTTTTTTTCTGTTAGATTGGACATATGTGTTTATTCAGTACAATAGTAGATACAGAAGCTCACAAGGCAGCACATGCTGAAAGGGCAAAAAAAGTCCTGAGCCGCTAAATATTAAGTAGTTAGTAAATGGAGCCAGCCTTATAACAACTAAGCACAATTTGGGACTGCATAATGAAAACTCCTTCTCAATGAGTTACAAAGGTTTAAAAAAAAAAAAAAAAAGCCAATGGAATTTTAGGTTGCACTAAGAAATGGGTAAATATTATGATGCTATTATATAAAGTGGCAATATGCACTCACTCTTAAAACTGTTACATCTGGTTGCCTCCAACAGGAAGTAGCAGAAATAGAAAAGATGCAGAGAATTGCAGCAAGAATGACTAGAGCGAAAATGAGACATTTAATAGTTAGCCTAATGGGCAGTAGCATCAGGACTACATTCAAGCCCCAAAATATCTGCATTTTAGAAAAGTGACATGGTTCCTGCGTAAAGTGTGTAAACTGGAAGATTATAATAGGAGTTGGATTGGATGATCCTAGTGGTTTCCTTCCAACTCAAGATGTTATTCTATTCAATTCCATTCTGTTGTAGGCTAGCAGTAGACTAGATTTAGGTTAGATATAGGCCAAATGTAGGTTCCTGTGCATGTTATTTATAAAATATTATATTCCTATACTTAGTCGCTCCACAGTTTTTCCAGAGGCATCAAGGCAGGAACCAATTATTCTTTTGTGATAAGGATATTTCTTCAAATATTATTTGTTTGGTTAGAAGGAAGTGGTGATTATTTGAATCATTTCTTAATTTAGCTGAAGCAACTCGCCCATATATAATACAGGTTAGAGCAGAAATCAGACGAGCTTTCCTTCACAGTTCAGTAAATGAATCCTGGACCTGACCTCTATTACTGTTATTCCAACCTGGTGCTCTGCTGAGTAGAGCTCTAATCATGCATATTTTTCCCACATGGCTCAATGGTTTTCCAATGGGCTGGGAACAAGCCCACTAGGAGCTAGATAACAGCCGCTTGTCAATGAAATCCACCTGCTTTACCAGTCAGACCCTGCACTTCTAAGTAAACAAAGAGCAACATAGTGATAATATCACACAGCATATATCCCCAGTTGCAGCATTGATCCTCTTAGTGTTGTTCTACACTTGGCTAACATACATACAGCTACATATTTTTTGCTAATTACTTTTCTCAGAAATAGCCAATTTTCAAACATGCACTTTTAGCTCATTAGAGATCCAATCAGCATTTGTAAGAATTCAAATTCTGTACTTAGTCAGCAGTTTTTTTAGTTACTATAATAATTATTTTAATGTCTCAAAAACAAGAAGCTGCACACAGTTTTTTTGGGGGGAGGGGTGTGGTAATGTTATGTTGTATTAAGGGAACTATTTTCTGTTTCAAATCTTGTTTAGCAATGTAGACAAGGTTATGAAATACATCTTTAGTAAACTGTAGTTACGAATATAGTGAAATAGATAAACTTTTAATTCAATTTATCTTAAAAAGAACAGGTAAAAAAAAAAGAATGAAATTGAATTTTAATTGAATGTCTTCAATGAAAGAAAAAAGAGTAATTAAATAATTCTTTTTTCTTCAGTGCACAATTTCTTATATTACAAAGTGATATCAAAAATAAAGAAAGAATTAATGTAAAAACTTGGGAAAGTTTAGATAAAAAATAAATTAGTATCTTCTTTAATTTCTTCAATTTTTATTCCATGCACACACATGCTTTTTATACCTAAACCAGATACCAATAAAGCTCTGAGTTTTGGAATGAGAGCACTCAGAAGCTTCCATGTAGAAACAACCTGACTTTTATTTTTGAAGCAAAGTAGAAAACAACAACAAATTATACTGTTTTGTCTAACTTTCTGCTTGACACTCACACCACAGAGGTTTTCATAGGAATTGCAGAATTGTGAACACCCTGAGATTTGCTTACTGCTAAAAAGATGGTCAACAAGAATTTGTTCAGCCAAAAATCAACAGCATTGAAATAAATCACATATAACAGACATAGTCCTAAAGATCATTCTATCTATTTCCATTCAGTTATTCATCAGTGGTGTCATACTATCTTCCTAGCTGGCTATTTGTCTAGGTGAGAAGTTCCCCCCCCCAAAAAAAAAAGACAGCTCTGTTATGCAATTCACACTCCTTTACTTTATTCTCTTGCCACTGCCTCCTTTTCCTTCTGGGACAAAAATGCCCTGGTTATGTTTCCTCCTATTATGCATTAGGGAAGTAGAGGACACAGAAGGGAACCAGCGCATGTTAAGCATACTGGCCTGACCCTCATCTGTCCATTGCAGAACAGCAGGATCAAAGGTCCTGTGATCTTCCATCAAGAACAGGGAACCAGCAGCGAATGTTCTTCCTCTCTACCTATGACCTCATCAAATTTCAGAAAAATGGGGGCGGCTGGGGGGAAGAGAAATTTAAGAGAAATTTAAGGTGATGGTGTACTTTCAGTGAAGAAGTTACAGTTGGACAGGACAGCTTTGTTTTGCATGATGGCCAACAGTTCAGAGACAATAAGCAAATAACTTGGCACAAGCAGCCTTGTTATGTGACAGTTAGAATGACATTCTTAGTCTAAGCAGTAAAAACAATGCAAACGTCTTATTTAAGGAAATGAATGTTAGTTTGCGTGGCTATACACAGAGCTCATTGATATAATGGAGTCAACAAAATATGTGTTCAAAGTATCATTTGATTCTGCTTTAACAAGTTGTAAAAGTGTATTCTTGTACATTTTTTATAATAATACTATTGTTTGAACTCACAGCGATAGAAATGTGTTACGAACAAAAGAGGGATCTGTTTATCAGTACATAACCATTTTCCATTTCATGCTATTTTTTACTGTAGTGGCTAACTGAAAATATCATCTTTTTGAGACCAAGACTCAAATGTAGAATTCTACAGGAAGACGTGGGACAAATAGAGGAAGGTCCAAAAATTACAGTAGGATAAAATGTTGACAATATAGCCCTAAATGCACTGACTTCATTGTGTTAAGTTTTGAGTGTTATGATACAAGGTAGTGTCATTGTCTGCATTCCCTCAGCACTGATACAGCAGGACATTTTTTGTTTCCTGACTAGGAAGTATTAGTGCAATAAGACTTTCTGTAAAATAAGCCATAAGTTTTGAGTCATGCAAGGCAGTAATTTTTTCCTATATTAGCCAACAACACCAGTTATTTTAAGATTATATGGAGTATTTTAAACTGCATTTTCCATTACTTGTGACCTACAGAAATATTCTCTAAGGACAGAGTTTGGGGCTTATTTGTTTTCTTTATGAAAAAATTTGTTTAGTTAAATTGGCATGTCAGCTCTCCAAATACAAACATAAATATTTTTCTCTTTTTAGGCAAGTTTTAATATAGTCTGGTTCATGAAAATACAGAATGGCATAAATTTACACTTTTAAGTGCTCATTCACAATTGCCTGCTTGCACTGATTGAAAGAAAGGACAAGTAAACAAGTAATAAGTCTTTTAAAACTGCTTCATGTATGCATTGAAGCAGTAGAGACCAATGCTGCACACTGTTATGTGATTTGGTTGCTAACATTTGTAGACAAAAGCGTTCTCTGTAGAAACAATCCAATGCCAGATACTTGACATGCTGTTGAGAGATTTCAAGAGGACTTTGCAAAATAACAACATAATTTAAAATATGATTATGAGGCTACCATAGAGGCAGAAATAAAACATCCTTGTGATTAGTTCTTTTAGACATTTAAATAACTTAAATACAAGATTCGTATAGTTAATTCAGAGTCTAGCAGTTACATTAGGCATACCAACTGTAATGGTAGTACATAATAATTATCACAAATATTTTTTTTTTTTTGCAAGTGTGTTGTTACTTTCTGGTTTAATTTGTCAGTTTGAGAACTAGATAAGCCATTGTGTATTCAAATAAGAAAAAAGAAAAAAAAGAAAAAAAAAAAGAAAAAAAAGAGAGAGAGATGCAATGTTGGTTAGAGTTCAGACCACTAAATTCTAGTCATCTCTTCCACAGGGTACCACTGCATATCACAGTATCACAGTATCACAGATTTCTGGGTTGGAAGAGACCTCAAGATCATCGAGTCCAACCTTCGACCTAACACTAAGTACTCCACTAAACCATATCGCTAAGCTCTACATCTAAACGTCTTTTAAAGACCTCCAGGGATGGTGACTCCACCACCTCCCTGGGCAGCCTGTTCCAATGCTTAATAACCCTTTCGGTAAAGAAGTACTTCCTAACATCCAACCTAAAACTCCCCTGTCGCAACTTTCGCCCATTCCCCCTCGTCCTGTCACCAGGCACGTAGGAGAACAGACCAACCCCCACCTCTCTACAGCCTCCTTTAAGGTAACTGTAGAGAGCGATAAGGTCGCCCCTGAGCCTCCTCTGCTCCAGGCTGAACAAGCCCAGCTCCCTCAGCCGCGCCTCGTAAGACTTGTTCTCCAGACCCCTCACCAGCTTGGTCGCCCTTCTCTGGACTCGCTCGAGCACGTCCATGTCCCTCCTGTAGCGAGGGGCCCAAAACTGAACACAGTACTCAAGGTGCGGCCTCACCAGAGCCGAGTACAGGGGCACAATCACTTCCCTAGACCTGCTGGCCACACTGCTTTTTATACAGGCCAGGATGCTGTTGGCCTTCTTGGCCACCTGGGCACACTGCTGGCTCATATTCAGCCAACTATCAACCAATACTCCCAGGTCCTTCTCGGCCAGGCAGCTTTCCAGCCACTCATCTCCCAGCCTGTAGCTCTGCTTGGGGTTGTTGAGCCCCAGGTGCAGGACCCGGCACTTGGCCTTGTTGAACTTCATACAGTTGGCCTCAGCCCATCGCTCCAGCCTATCCAGATCCTCCTGCAGAGCCTTCCTGCCCTCGAACAGATCGACACACGCACTTAGCTTGGTGTCATCTGCAAACTTACTGAGGGTGCACTGGACGCCCTCATCCAGATCATCGATAAAGATATTAAAGAGGGCCGGCCCCAGTACCGAGCCCTGGGGGACACCACTAGTGACCGGCCTCCAACCAGATTTGACTCCATTCACCACAACTCTCTGGGCCCGGCTATCCAGCCAGTTTCTAACCCAGCGAAGCGTACGCCAGTCCAAGCCCCGAGCAGCCAGTTTCTTGAGGAGAATGTTGTGGGGAACTGTGTCAAAAGCCTTACTGAGGTCAAGGTAAACCACATCCACAGCCTTTCCCTCATCCACCAAGCACGTCACTTGGTCATAGAAGGAGATCAGGTTCGTCAAGCAGGACCTGCCTTTCATAAACCCATGCTGACTGGGCCTGATTGCCTGCTTGCCCTGCAAGTGCTGCGTGATGACCCTCAAGATAATCTGCTCCATGAGCTTTCCTGGCACTGAGGTCAAACTGACAGGCCTATAGTTCCCCGGGTCTGCCCTGCAGCTCTTCTTATAGATGGGCGTCACATTGGCTAGCCGCCAGTCAACTGGGACCTCCCCCGATAGCCAGGACTGCCGATAAATGATGGAAAGCGGCTCGGCCAGCTCCTCCGCCAGTTCTTTCAGTACCCCCGGGTGCATCCCATCCGGCCCCATCGACTTGCGCACATCCAAGTTCCGTAGCAGGTCGCCAACCATTTCCTCATGGATAGCGAAGGCCACATCCTGCTCCCCATCCCCTTCCACCAGCTCAAGGCACTGGGTATCCAGAGAACAACCGGTATTGCCGCTAAAGACTGAGGCAAAGGCGGCATTAAGCACCTCAGCCTTTTCCTCATCCTTAGTAACTAGGTTTCCCCTCGCATCCAGTAAAGGATGGAGATTCTCCTTAGTCCTCCGTTTCGCGTTGATATATTTGTAAAAGGATTTTTTGTTGTCTTTAACGGCAGTAGCCAGGTTGAGCTCCAGATGAGCTTTGGCCTTTCTAATTTTGTCCCTGCACAGCCTCGCTACATCCTTGTAGTCCTCCTCAGTGGCCCGCCCTTTTTTCCAAAGATTATAAACCCTCTTTTTTCTGCTAAGCACAAGCCGCAACTCTCTGTTGAGCCAGGCCGGTGCAGACCATATGGTGCAGACCCTCTGCTTATGGCAGATCCTGGACTTTCTGTGACACTGTCTTCCATATTAGCAGAAAGTGTATATATTCTGTCTCTTAATTCGTTGTCATGTTGCTGCTTAATGAATTGCAAAAGGCCATTTTAGACTCCCTTCTTCCCTCTTCTTCAAGAACTGCACCTTACTAATGGGAAGGCTTATGTGCCCTAGGAAACCTTAGCATTGTAGTGGGATAAAAGGATGGATGACCTGAAATACTAGAAAAGTCAGGGAAGTGCAAATGAAATTAAAATCTGCTTCTTTCTATCCTTTAACAAAACTGAAGATAAATTAGATGAGGTTGTTAAGACTGTTAAAACAGGGTCTCTTTTCCTAATTAAAGTATCTAAGTATCTAGGATACAGCCAGGAGATTTTAGGCAGTTTCTTTACATATGATACACCATTAGACCAGTGGAAACATAATTGACCTGAAGCTTTGTTGTTTCCTATCCTTTCCTACATTTAGGCTATTAACATATCAAGGGAGAACTGAGTAGGGAGGTCTAGTGGCTAAAGTTCATACTGAGTGGGCTTTTCCTTGGCTGCCAGAACATCTGGTAGTTTTCAGATGTTTGTTTTCTCATTTGGAAGCTTATTTGATACAACTGTATTGAGAGTGGGCTGCCTAGTATCTTGTCTAATAAGCTATGTTTTGGTATACCATCATAGACAGAAATAATGGATGGATCTTATTTGCATTTCTTTTTGCATCAGCCACAGTTGGATTTTGCAAGTAGGTAAAGCTGTGGCATTTTTCCCCTATAGCGGCTGCTTCTTCACCCAGAAAAATCTTTATCGCAACACATCTTCAGGTGTTGACGGCACACTTTTCTAATTCTTTTGTAAAAACATGTTACTTTATTAACAGCAGACCTCAAAAAAATGGGAAATTAGCCCAGAACTAGGAGATGTATAAAAAAGGCTCCTGTTGAACTTCATGCCCAACCACTGTTTTGAGTGGCATTATCACAGAATCACAGAATTGTAGGGGTTGGAAGGGACCCTAAGAGATCATTGGGTCCAACCTTCCTGCCAAAGTAGGTTCCTTAGAGCAGGTTGCCCAATTAGGCGTCCAGACAGGCCTTGAATATCTCCAGAGAAGGAGACTCCACAACCTCCCTGGGCAGCCTGTTCCAGTGCTCCATCACCCTTACTGTGAAGAACTTCTTTGGCATATTGGTGCGGAACTTCCTGTGATCCATTTTTTTGTCCATTGCCCCTTGTCCTGTCCCCACAAACCACTGAAAAGAGGTTGGCCAAATCCATCTGTCTCCCATGCTTAAGGCATATGTAAATGCTAATAAGATCGCCTCTCAGTTTTCTTTTCTCAAGGCTGAACAGACCCAGGTCTCAGCCTTTCCTCATAGGGAAGATGCTCCAGGCCCCCTATCATCTTTGTGGCCCGCCCTCCGCTGGACTCTTTCCAGGAGATCCCTGTCTTTTTTGTACCAAGGATTAGCCAAATCATACGACTCTAACTCTTATAGGTAAGGGTGGAAAGCAAATAAGGTGTATTTTTTAGAGCAAAAATGTCTGAAAGGCAGCATTCCCATAGTTTTTCTCAATGTTCTCTTAATGGGCTGGGTTTTCAAGCAAATCATAGAATCATTAAGGTTGGAAAAGACCTCCAAGATCACCTGGTCCAACCATCACTCTACTACCAATGCCACCCACTAAGCAATGTCCCTAAGCACCACCTCCAGTCTTTCCTTAAACACCCCCACGGACACTGACTCCATCACAGAATCACAGAATCACAGAATCGTCTAGGTTGGAAGAGACCTCCAAGATCATCTAGTCCAACCTCAGCCCTAACACTAACAAGTCCTACACTAAACCATATCACTAAGGGCTACATCTAAACGTCTTTTAAAGACCTCCAGGTATGGTGACTCAACCACTTCCCTGGGCAGACTATTCCAATGCCTAACAACCCTTTCAGTAAAGAAGTTCTTCCTAACATCCAACCTAAACCTCCCCTGGTGCAACTTTAGCCCATTCCCCCTCGTCCTGTCACCGGGCACGTGGGAGAATAGACCAACCCCCACCTCTCTACAGCCTCCTTTAAGGTACCTATAGAGAGCGATGAGGTCTCCCCTGAGCCTCCTCTTCTCCAGGCTAAACAACCCCAGCTCCCTCAGCCGCTCCTCATAAGACTTGTTCTCCAGACCCCTCACCAGCTTCGTTGCCCTTCTCTGGACTCTCTCGAGCACCTCCATGTCCTTCTTGTAGCGAGGGGCCCAAAACTGAACACAGTACTCGAGGTGCGGCCTCACCAGAGCCGAGTACAGGGGGACAATCACCTCCTTAGACCTGCTGGCCACACTGCTTCTTATGCAAGCCAGGATGCTGTTGGCCTTCTTGGCCACCTGGGCACACTGCTGGCTCATATTCAGCCGACTATCAACCAGTACTCCCAGGTCCTTCTCTGCCAGGCAGCTTTCCAACCACTCTTCTCCCAGCCTGTAGCTCTGCTTGGGGTTGTTAAGCCCCAGATGCAGGACCCAGCACTTGGCCTTGTTGAACTTCATACAGTTGGCCTCAGCCCATCGCTCCAGCCTATCCAGATCCTCCTGCAGAGCCTTCCTTCCCTTGAGCAGATCGACACACGCACCTAATTTGGTGTCATCTGCAAACTTACTCAGGGTGCACTCGATCCCCTCATCCAGGTCATCGATAAAGATATTGAAGAGGACTGGCCCCAGTACTGAGCCCTGGGGGACTCCATTAGTGACTGGCCTCCAACTGGATTTAACTCCATTCACCACAACTCTTTGGGCCCGGCCATCCAGCCAGTTTTTAACCCAACAAAGCGTACGCCAGTCCAAGCCACGAGCAGCCAGTTTCATGAGGAGAATGTTGTGGGAAAGGGTGTCAAAAGCCTTACTGAAGTCAAGGTAGACCACAGTAAGACCACTTCCCTGGACAACCCATTCCAATGCCTGACTACTCTTTCTGAGAAGAAATGTCTCTTCATCTCCAACCTAAACCTCCCCAGGCACAACTTGAGACCATTCCCTCTAGTCCTATCACTAGTTATCTGTGAGAAGAGGCTGACCCCCCAGCTCCCCACAACTTCCTTTCAGGTAGTTGTAGAGAGCAATAAGGTCTCCACTGAGCCTCGTCTTCCCCAGACTAAACAACCCCAGTTCCCTCAGCTGCTCCTCACAGGACTTGTGTTCCAGGCCCTTCACCAGCTTCGTAGCCCTTCTCTGGACATGTTCCAGGGCCTTGATGTCTTTCTTGTACTGAGGGGCCCAAAACTGAACACAGTACTCGAGGTGTGGCCTCATCAGAGCTGAGTGCAGGGGAAAATCACCTCCCTGGTCCTGCTGGCTACACTATTCCTGATACAAGCCAGGATGCCGTTGGCCTTGTTGGCCACCTGGGCACACTGCCAGCTCATGTTCAGGGAAGCATCACCTAGCACTTCCAGATATTTTTCCTCTGCACAGCTTTCAAGCCACTCTGCCCCAAGCCTGTAGCATTGCATGGGCTTGTTTTGGCCAAAGTGCAGGACCCAGCACTTAGCCATGTTAAACCTCATCCCACTGGCCTCTGCCTGCCCATCCAACCTGTCCAGGTCCCTCTGCAGGGCCTTCATACCCTCCGGCAGATTGATACTTCCTCCACAACTTGGTGTCATCTGCAAACCTACTGAGGGTGCACTCAATTCCCTCATACAAATCATCAATAAAGATGTTAAAGAGGATGGGCCCCAGCACTGACCCCTGGGGAACACCACTTGTGACCATTCACTAGCTGGATTTCACTTGTTTCACTGCTACTTTCTGAGCCCTGCCGTCCAGCCAGTTTTCAACCCAGCAAAGAGTGTAACAGTCACTGTGAGGTTAAAATAGTTCATCATTTTATCAAGATTATCGAGGTTATGACTCAGGACTTAATAGTCTGGTAGTGCTTTTTGTCACAATTTAATGGTATATTGATCTTCCGAGTGAACAATCATGACCTTCAGCTGCTTACAGATGCTTTCAAGGGGAAAAGGCTTAAGGAGGTTATTCCCAAGGAACCAGGCACAGTGAGCCATGACCCACCTAGATGAGTGTAGTGCAGCCGTCCTAAACACCACAGCAATTTGGGAAATGCTTCCCTGTGTAGTGACACCTGAAAGAGATCACAAAAGACTCATGACCGGCCATTATTATCGTAAGCAATCAATAAAGCAATCACGAGTATTATTAGCAGACAGCACATTCAAATCTTAGGCTGCTTAGCATCTATGTTTAGAGGTGTCTTTGCTCAGAGTGCAGTGAGTGTCAAGGCAGCATTACTAAGTAATCAGGCAAACTTATGGAGTCATATTTCCGTAGCATCGCATAAAGACAGCGATTTGGAGGGAAGTGATTGTGCTTTAGAAATGCACCAAACTCTTTTAGGGACTGTGCTATCAATGTACTCTCTCATTCTTTGATTGGTAGATTTTTTGTTTCTGATTTTTTTTCAGCTATTCTTAACATGAATTGAAAATAATGGTAGCCAGAAGGATCAGATAAACAGTCAAAGGGTCAGAAACTTCATGAGTCCCATCATGGAAAATTTTAGTATCTCCATTGACTTGTTCATACAGACTTTATGAGTGTGGATCTCGATTTAATGGTGAAAATACATGTATATATATATGAAAGCATGCCAACCAGATCACCTAACAACCATAATTAATCTTTATATATTTTGGGTGAAGAAAACTGTCTATTCAGAAAGGGAATGTTACTCTAGTTTCACATTTGTTAGTGCAAAACCCATGTTTTCTGTTGTCTCACAATCTAAAAATGTCTAAGTAAAAGCAGAACTCTCCACATATTTGCCTCTTAGTGTAGTTTTTTAAATTCCTCTTATGTCATTCTTTGCGTTGCCTAACATTGCAGCATCGAGCATGCTGAGTGACAGGCCTGCTGGAAAGGCACTCTCTTGTCTGTTTTGACAAAGCCACATGCTAGTAAACATCCTGAGTCTGTCAAAAAAAAAATTTATAGTTCAATTATTGATATACTTAAACTCTACAATCCCACATCTTAGTTCTAATACAGCTGTTGTGATTTTTACCTTCAGCTTTGCCTTAAGTGAAAATTAGCTCAAATAGCAAGGAACTATAATGACCTTTAAAATCCCACTGTATAGTTTATTGACTAAAAATGCACAGAAAAACAGGCAGCACAGTAAACCATATTGAATATGCTTTACTTAAGGGAGGGGTGGGGGGTGGGGAGTATCAACTTGTCTCAAATCCAGTAAATAGCCAATAAAAATTCACCTTGCCTCTATATTGTCCTAGGAGAGGCAATCTCATTTACATTTATTGGAAGAAATGATGTAGTGTCCTGCAGATAATTAACACAATAAAATGCTGCTAATTTCACAGTGTCATTATAAAATTTGCCAGTTTAAATTAGAAAGTGATTAACCCTCTGAGTGAGGCAATGACATTTCCATTCCCAGTCTGCGAATTAAATTTGCAAGATTTTTTTTTCACTTCGAAAGTTCATCTGTCTCTCTGCTGATGTTGTCCTTTACTTTTCCACCCTCCCATTCTGTCCAGTGAGGAAACCTGTTGGCTAAACAATGTGAATTCATGACTATTTCACATCACTAAGCAAGATCATACCATAGGCATGGACATGTTAGTTACTAGAGGATAAATTCTCTCTTAAAAGAAAATAGAACTAATAATCCCTGATAAGCAGAGGTTCACTGAGTAATGAACTTCTTGTTGGTGCATGTAAAAGAGGAAGGTTTTTCCATTAATGAGGTATCTCTAGAAAGAGCTTCATTTCATATAATGACAGAAAATCCTTAACCTTTTGCCTGGACACTACTTTATCCATTTGCTGTATCTATCACTTCCACAACGTGTTCTAATTAATACCTTAAAAAAATGAATAAACTCATTTAAAGAATAGATTTATTGCACAGTAATTTAAATATTCTAACTCAAGTGAAATCCTCTTAAGAGATTGTTTAATGTGGAAAAAATGAATAAAAATTCCAGTTAGGATAGAATTGTCCAATCCATTAAAACAACTATTAATTGAATAAGTTCAATGCATGAATTTACAATACTGCTAAAAATATGGTTGGTTAGCTCCACCCCCTAAAAAAAAATTCAAGCCCCCGAAAGAAATCAACAATGTACAAAGACTATATTTCTAAAATGGAAGACATATTTCCAAGGCGTTTAGCTGGTACATCCTGCTAATTAATAATGAGTTTTAGGCTCAAGCACCCCTAAATTTTAACTAGCAATACATTCTTATATAGTAGCCTGTAGACTTACCATATGCTCCATATGTTCAGAGTTCTTATTGTAAGGAAATACCTCCACTTGAAAACGTGGTCCAGCAGACAAGGAAGGAAAAGATCAGCACAGTGCAAATCTCCATATTAACCTTGCTGTTGTTTTAAGGTATTCCCAAAGTGGGATTCATGCTTAGAGCACAATAGCTGAGCATGAACTGTGACAAGGCCAATAATTACTCTTTCACCATTATCCACTAGGTCTTGTTCAAGGTCAGGCTTGAGCTACCATCAGCACTCAGAGAGGAGAAGCTCAGATTGGGTCATCTAAATCAGCATGGAGAAGCTCACGTGAGTGCAGTTATAGCCACCTACACTCGACTGCAGGAAGTGAACTAGATGGGGAAGCACAACAACTCATCATCCTTGCTTTCTTTACAGTGAAAGGGATCCAATATAGCACATTCAAAATAAAGAAGATGATTATTTTTATCATCTAGATTTGTCTCTTTAAATATTTTTTAAACAAAGCACTGATTCATTTACTTGATACACCTATTTAAAGCCATTGTACTTATACATAGTAATCACACAAACTTGGTTTCTCAAATACATTGTACATTTTCTTAATACACAGATCTCATTTAATGTCATGAAATGAAAGTGCCACATTGATTTAAAGTACTTTAAGAAAATAGCAGCTCTTTCCCTTCACCATGCACAAACACCCAATTCAGGCCTTGTATAGTCCTGCACTACAACAAATCCATTCATGGAAGTAGCTCCAGGAACAGATCCAACAGTACAGAAGTTGTGAAACCAGAAAAGATTTCAGCTTGCACTAGGCCAGAGGAAAATTTGAATGGCAAATATAAAGGGACTGAGTGATTGAATTTTGCTTTGCTATGAAAAAAAACCATTGCACAGATCCGTTTTAAAGGAAGCATCTAGAACTGCCGTGACCATTTAAGCACAGCAGCCTCTCTACAAAAGTCTTCTGACCATCCTACATTTAGGGGAAAAGCACAGAGAAGGAAGTAGGCTACTTGGTCCACTGAGATGATCTCTGTCACACTCGGCAACAGTCCTCAGCTTCTTTCTTTAGAGGGGCGGGAATTCTCCTAAACTGATTCTTCCCCACGATGAGATCAACTAGTTCAGCAGAAATGATCATGTAGAGATAGCTTAGTAGAAAAAGCTACTTTATACTTTCTGCCATCGCTTAGACAGAAAATTAGACAGAAAACAAACAAATAAATGAAAGAAAAACAACACCATACTATTTTGCAAAGTAACGAAAAAAAAAAAAGAGAAGCTTAAATATCACCACATGCAAAAGAAGAAACAGAAAGCTGTCTGGGGCACGAGGACAGTAGAAATAAACCCTCCATGAAATTGTCTTGAATGAGCATTCAAGAGCACTACAAACCTGAGAAATATAGACATTTTCTTCACAAATATTATTGTCATTGATTGTCTAAAGAAAAAAGCGTGATATTCTCTTCTTCATGTACTAGGGTTTTTATATTACAGAAAGCTTTTGGGTAACACTGGGCTACAGTTAATATTGCAAACAGTTTTTATTATATTTACTAGTCTTTGCATATTCATGACTCCCTGGAAAATTCAATTTTGAGGCCTGCAATTTTTCATAGTTTTTATCTCTGCCCATAAGTAAGTATTTCTTAAAGCCCCCTCCAGCTATATTTTTGTTCAACATGGTTGAAAAATAAAAATTCACATTCTCATTAAAAAACTTAAATAATCTCTTTTTTAATACAGAGCAAAAATGCACAGGTCTGATGTCTGAAGTTTGAAATCTGATGTTTGCCTAGAGCTTTAAATACTACTTTCTCTTGTTATATATATATAATTGCAAAACATCTGACATGAGATGAGTTGATATCACTGAGAGAAGTAGATGAGTGTTTGGGTTCAGAGTTCCTTCAGTGGAGTGGAGAAGAAGCAGACAAAATACCTATTGAAGTACTTTAGTTCTGAATCAGTTCAGAGAAAGCTGCAACTATCCCCAAATTTGCTAAGGCCATAGTTTGAAAAAATAATGCAAGTTAGCAAGTAGTCAAAAACACTCTCCTTTCTTGGCTGCTCATCTCTTTCTTGCTTAGTAGTGAGACAGATCAGTGGTTGAGAAATAATGATTTGTTTACATTAGGCTAGTCTTCTACTCAACATCAGGGTAAGAGTGAAGAGATGATGTGAGGAGGAATATGGGATTTTGGAGGCAACATCAACTAAGCTTGATCAATGCATTCATGAAATTACAACTTAATTTCAGAATACCACTTATCCATGAAATGTGAAAACTCAGTTCAATATTTTTAAATTATTTAAAGCACTCTGAACTTCATGGTTTCAACTAAGACTATCCTGCATGCAGCTGTAATTTAGACTGATGCCTTTTAATTTGTATTCTTCCACCCATGCAATGGCTTTTAAACTACTCTTTCTCACCAAAAGTCTTTTTCTTCCTGATTTTTGGAAGAATATTTTATGACTAAATATGAAAAACCTTATTTTTTTCACATTTCAAATATCTTAAAAAAAAAAAACTGACTTCAAAAACCCTAGTACAGGTACCTCAGTAATTGTTCTGATATTCAAAAGTGCTACTCAACAGCACCTCTCAGGGAACTCACAGGAAAAAGGGATGGTGCAGAGTTCTTTCTGTATATTTATTGGTTTTGTCATATGGAGTTTTTATGGATAGATTGTAATGTGTATGGAGATTTCATTAGGTATACTTTTACTCTTTTATAAAAGGATCTGAAGCCTGAGAATGTGAAATTTTATTTTTACAATGAAACTGTAAAATAGAAAACCTCTTTTTGATAGAAATGGTGTAAAACTCCAATCACTGGATGCAATATATAAAGAATTAGAATTTCAGTCTCTATTTAGTTCATGTGTCCATACAACTTATTTATATAATCAGACTCTCTTTTTGTGTTGAAAAGTTTCGACTTCTGCCCACTGCTGCTAACTTGAACTAAAATTGTTGGAATAACACCTCAGACACTATATTACGGTTTTCTATTTCTGGGGGTTGATCTACCACCACATAATATGGAGTAGATTCTATAGTGTAGAAAATCCCATACAAGATACTGAAGTTAGACTGATTGTTGGTTATTCATTCTCAGGAAGGAGTGCACATGAGCTAAATGACGTTCTTAGTATTCAAATTAGGACACCTTGAGGCAAAAGTTTTAATCTGTACTTCATATGAGTTAGTGCACACTATGGCAATGGGGCTGACCCTTTTTGGGTCATTGTCCAACTCACAAGCAATTCACCTATTTACCTGCCCTGTAGGCTTCTTGTGAACATGCAAGCAAGCTATGTAAAATGTTACATCACCTCCTGTCAACCTCTCCCTGCATTCTTCTGCTGTTGAGAGCAAAGCCAATGAGGCTACAGCCATGAGGATCTCCTACTCTATGCATGTGGGATGTTGTATGGAGAACCACCGCAGAAGCATAGACTTGGTATCTGCCCTTTTTGTCCCTTGCATTCAGGGCCTCTTTTACCTGCTCTACAACTGGACCACAGTGCAGTCTTGTCATCCCATTTCTCTGGGATGAAGGACTATGCAATCCCTACAATCAGGACTGACCATAAAAGGATGTGAAGTATGGACTATCAGAGCCTTTCTAAGTGCCTTCACCATGAGCCAGTGCTGCACCTTCTGCACCAGGAGGTCACATCTTTGAACTGCCCTATTCAGGGTAGCTGACGAAGATCTAACTGTGTGCTTATCTTTCACTGGAGCTCCTGCAGGTGTGAGGGACATCCCTTGCTCTGGAGTATCAGTTTCCTGCTGGCCTTACTCAACACTCTGTCTGCTCCTATCAGAGCAGAGGTCTTTGTCCTCCCACATGTATATATCTTTGTACAGAACTATGTGTGAATATATCAGATCGGAGAGAAGAGTCTGCCAGAAGAGCCACTGAGTGGTACCACAAAAAAAATTAGAAATTAAATTGTTTTCAGACTGCCACCTGTGCAGCTATTGGCAGATAAATAAGCAGATATTATCTTAAGAACTAGAAATAAAGCTCTTTTCATTACTTTTGTCAATTAAAACAGTATTTGAATTCACAAAAAGTATGTTTTTCCATTAAAGCTTTCGTTCTATCTTTGTTCTGAGAATTTTGATCACTTGCAATTTTGTATTGTCAATGGGAGGTGAATGCACAACTGAATTTAGGTAGCTACATGACCCAACAATGTAGGAATTATATATATATATTTATATATATATATATATATTATATAACTATACTTCATGAGGTCATGTACACATCCCATTGAGGCAAAAAGTACACTTATCCCCATTCTAGAAGTAAAAGACCAGTGTAGACAGAGATGAGAGCTATAATACAAAGTTGGCTTTAATGTGTAAATAGAATTCAGGAAAAAAACAGGTATGCAACCTTTAAACTTTTTCCAAGCTTAAAATGTTAATGTCTACAGGTATTTAAGTCATGAGCAGAAAAAATTATGAATGTCCTTCTGTAAACACATGGGACTGTTCTATCCTTGGTCTTCGGGACATTTTTTCTCTACCAAAGCTTGTTCAGAATTCTCAAACTGGGCATTCTTCAAAATGTTTCTAGAAAAGAGAGATTCAGGAGGTGTGTTTTTCAGTATTGCTCTTTTGCTTTTAAAACAGTGACTCCAGAAATAATGCTGTGGCTACTGTCCTGTTAAATAATACCCACAGGTGAAAGATGTGATACTATTCATCTACATAGAATCATAGAATCATAGAATGGTTTGTATTGGAAGAGACCTGAAAGATTATCTAGTTTGATCCCCCATGTCATGGGCAGGGATGCCACCCACTAGATCAGGTTGCTGAAGGCCTCGTCCAACCTGGTCTTGAACAGCTATAGGGATGGGGCATTCACAACTTCTCTGGATAACCTGTTCCAGTGCCTCACCACACTCTGAGTGAAAAATTTCCTCGTAATCTAAATCTCCCTTCTTTTAGTTTAAAACCATTCCTGTTTGTTCTATCCCAGGAGCAATACCTTGCACTTAGACTAGGTTCACTAGGTACACATAGCATGGTGATTAGACTAAGTACCTGGATATATTCAATCAGATGACCTGATCACTCAAACACCTCCTCTTCCTGAAGGCTACAAAATATGGCCAAGGTTGCCACTATTATTATTTCTCTCTTCACACAGCTATAGACATTATGGCATTTTGAGAAAACAGAAAAAAAATCTCTTCATTTAGGTAAAAGAGAGGAGTCATAGCTCCCTAAACCAGAAAATATAATACTTACCATTTAAAGAGAAGTCTGCATAAACACTTTGAAACTAGTGCAGTTATGTCTACAGTTTATTATTGTATTGTGACCTGAATCTTTAATGACTTAATCTTGATTTTTTTCCAGACCGTTAAACATCAGGTAATTTCATCAAATCTGTTAAGTGAAGAAAACCTCCTTTTAACACAGATAGTTCTTTGCAGCAGTTTTTAAAGATCTCATACATTTCCTGCTTTGTTCATCCCAGTTGGTCTTACTGATCCTAATTTTGTAATGAATGTGATGACACTTGGCAAACATCCATAAAAAGTGTTAGAGGTAATTTTTAAATATCCTATTCCTTAACACTAATGAAAATATCATTCACCTATGTTGCGAGCGGTACTTTAAATTAGCTGAGAAGATCTTGGCAGCGTGTGCTGAAAAGGGGGAACCCACAGCAAAAACCTTTGGCTTGTTAATTATCTTTCTTCTTCATAATGGACAAGAAATTCATTACTTATATGTAAGCCAGTAAATACTGCATGCCAGTTCCTTCATTAGTGATTTCTGAAGGCTTTGTTCTCTCTTTCTTTCCTCTCTTCTTACATTTACTAACAAAAATGTAAAACGTATAGTTTGACATGCCATAGCTATTATTTTGCTGTCATTGACAATGAACTTTTCACGTTAAAATGGCGGAGATTTATAACAGTGGATCTAATGCTGGAAGAAAATGAATCCAGTTAAGCAGCCAGAACAAACTGGGGTGCTCAGCAATACTTACAAAACTGGAAGTTAATTTGGAAATTAATGTCTTTCATAAAGATAACTAATTAATATGCTATATATAATGCTATTTTCAGGTCTTGGTAAATTCCATTCCCCAACCCCCGTAATTCCTCATTTTGTGTCATATGTTTCTCCCCAGTCTGAGATATTTAGGATCCAAATTAATATCAGATTTTAAGTATGATTTCACACTTTGTCATTCCATTCAATTTCCATTAATCTAACTAAGCACCATGCTTGCGAACAGAGAATGAGCCAGTGAATATGCATGTACTTTGATACTACCTCATGGATCAGATGACATGATCTGACAGCCTGTGATGTCTCACCACTACCTTACTTATTTTTTTCACCACCAGAAGAAAATAAGTTGTTGTGTCTTTTTCTAATTTCATACCATTCCTTCCATATCTAGAATGCCTAGATTCATTTTCAAATCATTCTAACATTAAAATTAAACTTGGCTGTAAGATCTGTTGCAAGAAAATTCACACTCATAACAGTATATTTTTTCCAGAATATTTCAAATTCTGCAGTTTGCTTAAAAATCAGCAGGCTATTATATTACAGGGGCTGAAATGAATTACTTAAATAGGAAGTTATGTCAGATATCACATTCACATTTACCAGCAGTTCAATAATTCTTTTAAACAAGTTGATTTACTGATCCTCTCCTCTCCTCTCCTCTCCTCTCCTCTCCTCTCCTCTCCTCTCCTCTCCTCTCCTCTCCTCTCCTCTCCTCTCCTCTCCTCTCCTCTCCTCTCCTCTCCTCTCCTCTCCTCTCCTCTCCTCTCCTCTCCTCTCCTCTCCTCTCCTCTCCTCTCCTCTCCTCTCCTCTCCTCTCCTCTCCTCTCCTCTCCTCTCCTCTCCTCTCCTCTCCTCTCCTCTCCTCTCCTCTCCTCTCCTCTCCTCTCCTCCCCTCCCCTCCCCTCCCCTCCCCTCCCCTCCCCTCCCCTCCCCTCCCCTCCCCTCCCCTCCCCTCCCCTCCCCTCCCCTCCCCTCCCCTCCCCTCCCCTCCCCTCCCCTCCCCTCCCCTCCCCTCCCCTCCCCTCTCCTCCCCTCTCCTCCCCTCTCCTCTTTCTCTTTCTCTTTCTTTTTATCCATGTGTTAGGTACTTCATAGCTCCAGGAAGCAAGAAATTATTTCAAAGGAATTTTCATAGGAATAAGCAAAATACCAGTGGTGAGTGGCACACTATGAAGAAGTGATTGGCCAGTGAAGTCAATTACTCACTTCTAGTTCACCTTTATTTTGTTCTTTTTTTTGGTTAACATTTTTTTCTTGGTGTTCTTCACTAAATGTATCAGGGATTGCTATTCTTCTTAGCATTTTGAAGGAAAGAAGCATTTTGAAGGAAAGAAATCTAAAAGGAGATGAGGAAATGGGAAGAAGTGGTGAATGGTACAGACAATACTACAAAATTCTTATGGAAAAACTTAACTTTAGAGGTCACATTTTTTTTTTTTTTTGTAAATAGGACTGCTCATGGGCCTGAAATGACATTTGCTTTCATGCTTTCCACACTTTACTGGATTAGGAAAGAGCTAAAGCTCTTTAGGAAAGAGTTTGAGCTTAAATTCAGCTAATTAGTGTTTGTGTATTGGAATATTACAGAAAAATTAAAATTCATGAATTTTCATGAAAATACAAAGGTAGTATGCATCTGCAATGTGCAGCACAAATTAGAACACCAGCATCTAAATTTAGCATGGGCCACACCACTTTTTCATGGGAACACTACTTTTTCTTCTATATTTGCTCACCTGTTAACTCCAAATTAATTAACCCTTTGGCATAACCTACCTAGTCACTGAATTGTTATTAAAAATCTGATCCTGCAGTGGAAGCCAATATTTTTTTGCTATTCCTTCAGTCTCTGCATGTTCAAGGCCTAAAGTAGTAACAAATTTGAATATTCAGTTCCTTCTGGGAATATTTTTATTAGAGAACAAGATAGAGTTTTTCAAGTATTAACATTATTCAGTCACTGCATGTTGTGGGATTCATGAACTCTGTTACCTCTTGCTCTAATGAGCTCCTAAGGATGTCCACCTCCAAGGGTAAGCAGATGTACAATATAGTCAGCAGATCAGATGATAATGTGGGAAAATCAAAGTACAGGTTACTGTCCCGGTTTCTCATGTATCAGGGAAAGGAAAATCAACTTCTCTGTGAAGGCAGTGGTGTAATAACAAACATATCTTTTGAGCACATACAGAAAGAGAAAGATGGGCTGAAAAAAAACCACACAGACAAAAAGCAAGTCAGTGAAACCCATTCTATATTTAAAAAAGAGAAACACCTCCATGTATGACCAATCACGATTCAGCAGCAGTGTGGCCAAATTCAATAATATATATATATATATGATAAGGAAAACAAATATAGAGAAACATGCCAAACAAGAAAGGTCAACCCACAAACATAACTAGCAGACACTAGTTTACAAGGAGCTAGGAGAAAGATGCATTTAGCTCCAGTCTCAGAAAATGAAGCACTGAGTGAATAGAACATATGAGGTATTCACAAGCCTATGACAAGTCATGAGTTTCAATATTAACAGCTTGCTCAAGATCTAGACAGAATATAATTTACTATTCACCAAAAGGAATTTCTGAACCTGTGCTGCTGTGGATGGATGAAGCCATGAGGTCAGTGCTTTGCCTTCCTGAGTTAAACATCATAACATTCAAACTTTTTCAGGATGTTACTAGCCTATATCATTTAACCCATTACCTGCAATACACTCTTCAGTTACCATTTCAGCATCAGCAAAGGCTAGTGCTTTAAATCAAAAGGAACAGAGAAAGAAGAGTTTCATTAATTCCTGGAATGCTCCTTCTACACAACAAAAATGCATTTCCTTAACATATATTTCAAGAAATGGATTTGACAAGACAGCATTTGCTGCAAAGCTCAACTTGTCATGAAATTTACATTATAAAAGTTGACAATATGATCATTATATTTAAAACCTCTTGAACAAGATCTTTTTCGTACTGATGTCAATGACTTGAATACAAGCAGTGTTATGGCCCATCCTGATGTTCTGCAGGGATATTTTCAAAGAAAATCAATCTATTCTGATGTGATTTATTCTCTTGTGGCACTCTCAAAATTTAACTTACAGAAGCTAAGACTAAAACTTTATTTTTTACTTTACCATATTTTTACAAAAGTTTTCTTGTAAATACTGAGAAAATTAAATCAATGCCAGTGATACCAACAGTATTTATTTGCAAATAAATATATAGCTGGTATAAAGTGCCCTTTCGTCTGACTTTGATTTGCACCAGCCATAGACTTGACCTGTGTGAATAAGAAAAGCACTTTGTCTGCCTATGACCGTGACATATGCCGATGCCTATGACACTGGCAGCTGTTCAGAAGTGAACAAATGTAGAAATGATGATAAAACATGGAAAATTTGCCCATTGTATGTTTCCACAATGTTTCCAAATTTCATGAATTTATTGTCAGTGTTGAAATATTTGATAATTTTCTTAAGATTTCAGGTCTAAAACCATGAGATTGTGAGAGTCCCGAATAACATTTTATTTTCTATTAAAAGTAATAAAATAATAATAATAATAAAAAGGAATATATTAGCTCTCACAGAACATAGCTATTTTCAACTCTATTAGATGGCATTTCCTAAAAAGTCAAAACTAAAAATAAATAAAGAATACATTTCTGTCTTTATTTTTTTTAACTTTTTTTTTTTTTTTACAGGTAAAACATTTGGTGTTTTAGGATATATTCATTATTTTTCTTATCAATTAATGAATAAAGCATGGTAGCACATTATATTTCCACCCAAAAATAAATAAATAAATAAAATAGGCCTGTGGTATTTTGAGCTTAGTAGATACAGCTTATTGTAACCATTGGCAGGATCTGAAATCAGCTGCAAGAGAATTTTGCCCAAGCAAGACCTGTGCAAGCATGAGAAGGTGCATAGTTAACACAGCCATAACATAACCAACCAGTTGCTTCAAAATAAATATAACTATAATAAATAAATAAATAAATAAATAAACTAGTTGTTTTTCAAAGTTTAAGAAATTTGGTTGAGATCTTACATTGAATTCTAATAGAGAACATGCGTTCCTTAACAAACCAGGAATCTCCAAATAAGTGAAATGGTTTATGACTCTTCCAAAATGAAGAGAAAATACATCTCAAAAACATCATAACCCTAAGTAAAGTTAATCAAATACAAACATGAAATATAGATGAATATGACAAAATTATTAATACATACTAATATCTGGAACTAATTGAAAGAGTGATATTACATGGGACAAAAATCCACCCAAACCCAATGACAAAAGAAACCACACCTCCTGACATCCATTAACCATTGTACCAAATAAGCTGTTAATTACAAAAAGATGAACACCCGCTGGAGATACCTGCATACACAGACAATCAATAGGATGTGATAACAACCAATACAATCAAGAAACACTTAAGTTGAGAACAGGATTATGTATGAGGACTGTAGGATTATAAAAGTTGTTTCTGAATCAAGTAAACAGAAACCACAGCATGCCCGCTGGGGAATGTATGGTGCAAGAAATGCATTAGTGAAGAATTAGTCCTTGTGACAACAGCCAGATAAAAGTCCTCCACTATCTTGGACTGATTTTTCAGCCCATCTTGAGGTAAAGGGTGTTTCTTTTGAAACACACAATACCAAAAGACTGTTACCTTATTGTTCGTATAACTAACTATTAATTCATTGCAACTGCAACTAGCATTTACCTAAATCAGGACATAAGAGAATTTGTTATGCAGATACACCTCACTTTTTTATGAAGTTGTACCACAATTTTGCTAGTCTTCATAAAATAACCCCCATTTTACTCTGATACAACTCTTCTTTCAATTATTTCTCAAATAAGCGTTTCTTTTATTTCTCTTCACAGTATGCCTTGTGACATGTACTACCATCATTGTCAGTTCACTTTCATCTTCATCTCTTTTCTTTTGTTTTCCAGTAATTGGTTCTACAGCTTATTCCTTGAGACTCCTCTGAAGTCATGTCAAACTTTAACAGCTACATAGCTGAGCTGAGCTGAGCTGAGCTGAGCGGCTCACATAGTGGCAACCAACAGATATTCTTTGAAAGATTCCCAGTACTTTAAGGTCCAGGGTAAGCCGATGTTATTCCCTCCCTTTTTATTTATTTTTATTTTTAAATTAAAATTAACTGTTCTGTTATTTTACCATGCCCATCTCAGGTAATACAGCAGTATATAAACACATTTCAAATATTAATGAAATGGTAAAATCTACTTTTTCCTACTTCCCTTAATTTTTGTTATGTGAAAATGTGGGGTGGATATTCAGATTCAATGATTAAGACTGGATTTTTACAGCAGAATACCTTCCTGCTGACTATCTATTCTCTGTGCTTTTGAGAAAACAGGAAGGAGTTTGAACTCCTTGTTATTCCAATTATCCAGGACCCAGAAATGGGGGATAGGTGGATTACAATTAAGCTCATCAATTTAATTCCCCAGATTCAATCTGCTAATGATAGAGAGAAGATTTTTATCTGAGAGTAATTTGTTATGCTTGTGATGGTTTGGAAATTGCATAATGAAGTATAATCTCTTTCTTAGGAAAAAAACTAGAGGAGAGTAGATTACTACTACTACTCATGCTGCCTCATCTATTCCTCATTTCTCAAAGAAAAAGAGCCACCACAGTATTTATTGTCAACTTATTGATTTATGCCCTTGTTTAATTATTTTTATATCCTGAAAATTCATGTGTGCTTACAGCAGAAGTTGTATCATTCTTTAGGAGTCCACATTTTTCAGTTTTACTCTCTGTCCTCCTGTCTAGTTGCTCTTTCCTAATAACTTTTATATTCTTCTGTCAAATATAATTGAAACTGGTCAACAGGTTTGAGTATCAAGGTACTTGATCCTACAGGTGTCATGAAAATTGGCATCTGGACAGAGAGAAAGATGCTATCATGTCCTGGGGGAAAATCCTTCTCTTTCGATTTGGCCAGCCAGCAGCACACACACATCCTAAACAGATAAAAGAAGCGTTTCCTTTTCCAAGTACTGGTTTTGTACTCATTGCAGAGGGTTGGTAGGAATCTAAGTTACACATAACCACGATATAGGTTATCACCTTCTACCTCTCAGTTTTCCTGAGTACCACCAAGCTTGTTCATTCAGAGGCACAGAGGCAAGATAATGCCATCAAGAAGAAATTATTCCCTCTAAACAGCAGGAAAGACAGACACCTGGGATCTTCAGCATGCAAATTACGAACACCCCTCTCACAAGGAGGTGAGAGTACAACTTGTCCCCATGTGAGCAACTATCCTTTTTAGATTTTTTAAGAGCCATGGACCTCTTTCCCATGTGCAGAGGCTAAAAACTGTTGATTATTTTTTTATGTGGTGTTTTGTCTTTGTTTCATGCATGGTCTCCAACACTCATCAGAAACACATTTTTTTTTATTACGTTTCAGATTTGTAAATCATTGGTAACCACATTCAGTTGAGTTAAGCCACATATGATGTTGCTTGCAGTTTGAATCTGATTTACTATATTTTGACCTGTTGTGTTTATTTATAAGTAAATAAATAAATAAATAAATAAAAATTAATGAGCAATCTGGATTTTGCTCCTGTCTCCCAATATAACTACAAAATAAGCCAGTGGTTCACAAAACACCTGACTCGTTTCAGCACTTCCTTCAGCACACTTCATTTTTAATATACTGTTGTTATAAGTGTCTTTTTCTTACCATGTTCTATACACGATGAGGTCAGGTCAATGAACAGCTGAAGTCTCTTTTTTTTGTTTTCCCCTTGAGTCAGTAATACTGAATGTATTGTTTGTGAAAGGTTTAGAGCTGGTAGGAAAAATACAGGTAGCACTAATCTGGCCTTTTGCTGTCAGAGGAACTTGATTCTGAATTCATTGCATGGGGGTGAGACCACCATCTCCTGGGTAATAAGTCAATCCTATCTTTCTGCTCATTGAGCCCATAGACCTCCTTCGCCACATTAATTCCACTTGAACTATAATAACCTCCTGGCTGGCAGCTGCTATCGATAAATCACAAGGGAAACTAGCAAATCGACATTGGAGGTGGACAAGCAAATTTGAACAATAGAAAAAAATCTCATAATGAACTATGATCAATAAAAAGGAGTGTCAGAAAAAAATATAATCCAAAAGCATTGCTTTTTATTTCCTGACTTCAGTCAGATAAGGATATTCTAAAAGTAGTCAGAGTACTGGAGATGTTGAATACCTGGTACTATTTTACCTCAGGCATAATTTTTCAATCAACTGTTAGTTAATTAAATATGAAACAATCCAAATTGCATTACCCAATCCCTGCTTTCATTCCAGTTTACAGACATCATAATAATACTTTGTTCTTTCTCTTTATCTATCTCTGCAGAGTTTTATGCTTCACTCATATAAATGAATGATACCTACTTTTTTTTTTTTAACCTACTCAAGAATACCTACTTTATTCAATGAGTTCCTGAATGATAACAGCCAGACTGCTAGGAAAAAAATCATTGATGGATACTTATTTATTGGAGAAAAATGAAACTTGCAACCTACTTGTCCATAACAACCACATCTATTGTCATCTATTGTCATTACACACTGCCAACTTCACCTTTGCCTCATTCTACGTTTCCCATTACATTCTATATGCCATGTCTTTTCCCAGTGGTCCTGATCATCAAAAACTTACAACTCTGGGTAACTTCATTTGTGCAAGCAATCTAACTGAAATCAACAAGACTATATGAAGCTAATGAAAATACACATGGCTTTTATGCCCTTGATAGACAAAGGACTTAATGATTAAATTTCATCTTGTAAAATGCTTATGGCTCTCATAGTTCCAGGATATCCTGAACCTGGGTGAAGAACTTGTTTATAATTAGTAAAGCCAATCGCAATTTGGGAATTCCTTCTGTGAAATTTTATCTTCTATGATCACATTCCAGTATTCAAAACAAAACACTAAAAACATACTTGCAGCTTATAAACACCCTGAATTATTACTAGAATAGCAGAACAGATTTCTGATACTTTGTGTTCAATTTTAGATGGAAGTGTCTCCTTTTTTAAACATATAATTTCACTGGTTTTCTTGTGTCAGACATTTTCACTGGGATTGTAAAAAGAGACAAAAAAGTGTTTGAGTGAGTCCCTCTGTAGCTCTTTGTCTCAATTTTTCATGTGCAAAAGGAGAAAAATATTTGTCCTTTACCTCATTGGATACCTTAGATAACACTTCCACTCAGGAATATGAAATGTTACAATGGAGGCTCTCTAAATGCCTTAAATAATGTCTCAGAGTAGAGGCTAGCTTGTGATAAGAGGAAGATTTGACACCTGAGCAGTCCACCACCTGCAGAGACTGATGGTCACGTGGGACCAGTGGAACATAGAATTCAAAATTTCATGCTGAGTGATCCTTGGAAGTTAGAAAGGTAAAGCAAAGTGTATAGAGATCAACAGTGCAGAATAATGGATGATGATGATGATGATGATGATGATGATGATGATGATGATTAATAATAATAATAATAATAATAATAATAATAATAATAAAGGATGCTTTCACTCCATTGGGAAGATGAGAACTACTTAATATGTTGGTGGGCATTCCTAGAATGGATTTTTAATCAACAACAGTTTTCATTTACTGGAAGAGTGAGCCTATGAATAGACTAATACTACTGAGTGACATTATATGCCATTCGTCTGCTTAAGTTGTCTGAAAATTTCAGCCACCAGTGAAGGATTATTATTGATTTTCAGGCTGTCTTTGTTAAATACCTGATATACTGTACCACTTTCTTATTCCCCTCTACCTCCATTGTCACTGATATTAAAATGAAACCCACCTATTATCAAATCAATCATGCCTGATAAAACTACTCAGAGTAAGGTGATGTGCATCATATTTACCCACTGAGACTGAAAGTTGGGATTTCAATCATTCAGGAAATATGCTTTTTATTTATTTATTTACTGCTTTTGGTAAGCTAGGATACTACAATTAATTACTACCTTTAACAGATGCAATGTGGGACAGGAAGGATTGTCCTGTGGTTGAGACACTGAACAGACTCATGAACTGTCATTTATGTTTCTGGTTTTGTCAAAGACTTCTTATGTAACCTTAGGAAAAGTAATTTAGTAAAGTAATTTAATTCTCTAAGCCACAATTCTGTCAAAAAAAAAAAAAAAAAACAAACTACATATTTTCTGCAATTTAAAACTGTAGGCAAAACACTGCTTTTCTGGAATATGAAGCTATATAGACAGGGAAGTTAGAAAAAGCATAATTAGAATGGTTTTTGCCAGAGAAAATAAAAAGAGAAAATATTCCCCCAAAGTCAACTTTTTCCAGGTTATGGTGAAAGAATACAAACTATAATTCACACATTTGCTCCTGTGAACACTGAAAATAGTTGCATGCTTTGGATTTTCATAGATATATGTATATATATTTGCTGTGGAAAAAAAAAAAAAAGAACAAAAGTTATACTCTATGATCAAAAGATACAAATTTATCTTCTGAATATGGAGAATGATAGCTTTCCTTCATATCCATCCAGCTTTCTCCAGGTAGTTTCACTCACCCAGTTCCTGAGTCTTGCTTCCCTTGTTGAGAATATGAAGGGGGAGGAATTTGGCTCAGTTATCCGCAATTCCCCACAGCACTGAATACCTGAATACTCCAAAGCTTCAGACACATCTATGGACCCAGGCTACAGAGAGCCATCCTCTTTTCTCTTCCTCTCTCCTGAATCAAAGAGTTCACATCTCTGTTAGGTAATTTCCTGAAGAATAGTTTTATTCTGTATTTGGAATATATATGCATATAGAGAGATTAATTTTTATTTATTTATTTATTTTAATTTGCATGCTTTATTTCTCTCTGTCTGCCCAGGTGCATCCCAATCATTGCTGTCAGTAATCCATCTTCATACTATTTTTTATCAGTCTGTGACAGGGAAGGTTTAATCTGGTGTGTGTGACATAGAAATAAAAACAACTCTATTTCCATGGCTTCAGAAAGTAAACTATTACATAAGTCATCTTTTCCACACCATATTTTTCATTTACAAACAGATCTAGGTAGAAATGAATTTATGTTCATATTGAAATACCTTTTTATTCATCTCTATTGCTTTCGTGGTTATCCTGTGTGTTACAGCCTCCTGATTACTGGGCCTACCTTTGGTTGTCTTTACTACATTAACCTTAGAGGCATATGTCCAGAATCCTAAGAGGATCACAGCTACATCATGTACAATGCAGGGATATCCTAAGTTTTACAGCTTACGTTGCCTATCAAATTACTTGTCATGGCCTACAATCACATGTTTATGCCACATATGTCTCAAAAAGAAAAAAAAAAACACTTAAAAACAAAAAAGACATGCAGATCCCTCATTTACAATGCAGACATTTCTTCTCAGAAAGAGCAGTCAGGCATTGGAACAAGTTGCCCAGGGAAGTGGTGGAGTCACCATCCCTGTGGGTGTTCAAGGAAATGTTGGACCTGGCACTTAGGGACATGGTTTAGAGGGTGACATTGGTAGTAGGGTGATGGTTAGACCAGATGATCTTGAAGGTCTCTTCCAACCTTAATGATTCTATGATCATATGATTCTGTGATATCCAAGCTTGTCTATGGTTTCTAAGTCTGGAGAAAATTTAAAGATGATAAAAACCCTCCACCTCATCAATGGCCAACATGAGACATTTGGCTTGACAATAATTAGATCATGATGGACAGAGAAAGAACATCAGTGGATGTAAAATACAGTGTTGGGAATGACAATGTTAGTGACAAGAAAAGCAACTAAGATTCACAATATTTGGGGGAAGCTCTTTTTTCTCCTTTTTTTCTCAGTAAACAAGAAGATGTGAGAAATCTACCTCTCATCTTTATTAGTTTGAACTTAACTTATCATACTTTACAAATGATGAGCATTGATCAAATTTAAATATAATTTCATGTTTTCTGCTGGTTTAGTAGCCTCTCTAGTACTTTAGTGCATGGGATGGATTTCGTAACTTACGCATTATCACCAATCTCACCTTTTTGAGTGTGAGATGGTTTGCTTACACTCATTAACAGGAAATATTTTTATGCTTGACTGCAGGAATTTAGTTTTGCACTATACAATAGATATTTGTTCTCTGGGCTCAGAGAAGTAAGGGCGTCTGGAGAACAGAGTATGTATGGGCACTGAAACAGGCTGTAGGGTCAGACAGTTGGGAAGCAGGTGAACAGTGGTCTCGGGGCAGCACTCATGCAGGGGCAGACACAAGAGGAAGTTGTTCTCTTTGTCATACACTAGGTGCCAGCCAGGGCCTCTGTTTTCATTGCCCTTGGGACAAAAGCCATGGCTGCTGAAAGGGTTGGAATATACATGGGTGTACCTGTGCACACTTGGTAAGGTTTCAGAAGCAAAAGTGATCTTTCCATCCTTATATAGGTTAACCCTACTTAACATTATATTACAGTATCATTTCTGTCTTTAGGGTTAATTTTATCATCTGAAATTACCAGAATACGAAATTACCATCATACAACCATGAGGTTTTATCTGTTTTATCAGAGAGGAAAATGTCCAGAAGAGTGGAAGCAGAATCCAACAGTCACCTAACCCCGTATGAGGTTTCAGCAGAAGGTATGGTCAGGAATGCAAAACCCAAGACCAGTATCTGCATTTGTGCTCACAATTCACCCTCCAAAAACTGTCCCCAAGAATTATCTAACTAAAAAGGGCAAGCACAACCAGTGAGATGGAGATTTCATTTAGGAATTCTAACAAGCAATAAAATTCTAGGTCATTGATGTTTGTCTTCAAGATGAATGCAATACTCTGTTGTCTTGGATGCAGTAAAACCTCAGAAAATCATAGATGCCAAAATATTTAGGAGTTTGCACAGGTGTAAAAAGAAAGAAATCCTTCTTCCTGGGTTTTCAAATTAGCAAAGATACAATCCTGACCAGAAGATAGCTCATAGGCAAATGTAAGAAAATTGAATGAATTAAATAAATATTTCACTAGAGACTTATATTCCCTTTCACAGACTCAAATTTATCAGTCCGTTTCTCATGTTTTGCTATTGAAAGCATGAGAGTTTTGATACAGTTTAGGGAAACTTTGGACATATCCTGAGAGCACAATTTCTACATTGTCTGAAGGATCAGTAATCTGAAGGACCCAGCTGGCCACCTTTATATGCCACATAACAAATAGGTCTAGCTTTATTATGGTAAATAAAAAAAGATAATGATTGCTACTGATGTCATAGGAAGATGTTATTTTTTATTTTTATTTTTTGAAAATATTCAGATTATAAGACGATTATTGTAAACTATGCAAATTTCTTTCTCAAGCCTGCAAACACATTTTGGCAGAATAGGTACCTGTAATTATTTATTTATTAATTTATTTATTTTGTATAGGTCTTTTTTCCAAGAAATGTTACATTTACCTTGAAATATTTCTGTAAAACTAATCTATTCCACAGTATTTAACATTGTATAAGTTAACTCCGACTCATCCTGAATTCTGTGATTAAAAATGGAAAGTAATGTTTTCTCTGCAATGGACCTTATACAAACTAAAGTTTTTGTCATTTTGCTATGAGTCATTTCTATTAGCTAGTTTTCTCCATTAGCAAAGTTACATGTAGTCTAACAGCATAAATAAGCAGTATCTGTACAAAAAGACATATAGTTTTACAGTCTTTGTTTCTCTTACCCTGCAATATTGTCTGACATGCAGAAGGAGATGTCCTCTTATGTTAAATTATCTTTTTCCACTTGGATTCACCTAATTTTTCTTCCTGTGTTTCTTACTGAAATGAAATACACATGAATATGTCCTGGTCTTTCTCTCCTGTGTAGTGATTTGCCCATAGCTGTTTGGAAGAACATATTTCAGCCTTTTACTGAATGAGCCATTTATGAGGTGTTACGGGCTCCTAAATAATAGTTCGCTTCAGCTAGCCTGAGAGGAATGAAGGAGGTAGATACCACGACATAGGTGAGGTGTATGAAGTGAATACTGCAGCTCCACCTAACTCAGCTCTCCTTAGGCAATACCATGGCATGATCACCAGTGCACCAGGGTGCTGGGAGGAAAAAATTGTTACTGATTGTTTTTAAGGTATTTCGCAGCGGACTGGACCAAGCAGCTAGGTGGAAGGATTCAGTTTTTCTCAGAGAACTCTGAGACCAGAAACCAAGATACATACAGGAATTAATAAGTTGAGTCCAGGGAATTCATCACCCAAAACCATAGGTTACCCAAGGAAGCAACATTATTTTGAAGATTTTCAGTACCTGGTTGTTGATACCCTCCTTTCATATAAACTTCAGATTTTCTCTGAAGCTTTTCTCAAGCAGATTGTTTATAGATTTAAACTTCTGGTTTAAGTCTGTTTCAAAACCATGTCTACTTTTTAAGCAGGCTATACCTGAAAGCATTTATAAGGCAAAGGGAGAAATTAGTGGTGGACATTTGAGAAAATATGTTGTATTTAAATGGTACCTATATGTTCACATATTTATGAACACTTTTACTTAGTAAGGAGGGAGATACGGCATTAATTCATTGGAATATACTTTTATCAATAGGTTAAAGTCTTAGAATTGTTCCCACTATACATACTGTCTAGTCATGGCCTCCAAGAGGCAAAGATTAATTTATTTCACACTTTTGCAAGAATCAGGCAGGTTGATAGAGACAAAAATTCTCTCACAATTTTAAACCTTAATCTTTTCTTGTGCAAAACACTGATACACTATCTAGTAGTTGAGAGTTTACTTTGCTAAATTGCTAGGTGCTTAATAATACCTTTTCTTTTAGCACAGAAGTTCTGTACTATTATTATCGAAGTGTCTGTAACAGAGTTTCTTTTGGAGCATGAGACACTCTCTGGCAAAGACAGCAAGAAAAACAAAAACAGCTCTTTAATGCTCTACTCCAATTACATTTGTACCATAAAAACATAGCCAGAGAACCTAGGGGTAGCATCATTCACTGCTAATAGGAGCAAATAATTTCTCTATTTCCTTTTTAAACCTGAAGCAATATGTAAACAAGTATTTGTGCACTTCTGTGGTGGCTCTATATATTGCCCCAGCAGCTTTTATTAGCAAAGAGACACCATAGAAACAGCAGAAGAGCCACCAGGGAGTTCTTCTATTGTGGCAGGACAGGAGACAAACCAATTTAAAAAACAAACAAACCAAAAAATGCAACAACTACAACAAAACAATGCAGACGACAAGCTTCTACCTAGGTGAAAGCAGCACCTTTTATTTTTATTTTGTTTCTCATGTTCCCTGTGTCTCTTCTGGATAGTCACCCCAACTAACTTCCTCTGCAATAGGGAAAATTGTGAAAGCAAGCATAGGTTCTTAATTTTGCTGGGTGCATGATACTGACTATATTCTTTAAACTTTCTTCTCTCCTATTCCCTCATTTGTAATGTTCAGATTTGCAAAAACTTTTCAGTGTGTTAATATTACAGGTTTTCTATCTGAGTCTTTATTTAACAATGATCAGAGGAGCCTCAGAGGGAAAAAGACAGATTCTCAGCTGATGTAAATCACTATAGCTCAACTGTTGCTGTTGTGCATCTGCTGAGACTAGTGCACAGAGTTCATAAAATACTGATTGTTAAAAGAATGAAGAAGTATGCATTTTGTTATGGCAAAGTATTATCATAGCCAGAGAGAAATTGTGCCTCCAGCAAAAATAGAATGAGCTGCAGCTGAATTAGCGCAGTTTGCAAGGTAGCACTTCCATCTTCTTCACACAAAACACTCCTTACTCCATAGGCTGGGTGCACATGTAGATCCCTTTGTGAAGAGAGATCCTGACTTTAAGCCTGGATAACTTTAACAGAAACCTTTGACAAATAGATGAATAAATAAATAAACATTTTTTTTTTTTTTTTTAGAATTTCTTCCCTGAGTATTTCTGTATTTCTATCTAAATATTACAAATATATATTGGGAAAACTAACAAGGGTATTAATTACACCAGTCCAGACAGCAACAGCCATGCCAGCATTATCAAACCATGATATATAAAACACAGCATTGCTCTTTCCACCTCCATGCTGAAAGTTGCTTTCCTCTGTAATGACAGGTTGAGAAGTACTCAGCTATTCTTTGAGTCAGTTGTAGAAACCAGCAGGATAAGACATTAACAAGCTTAAAAGGCATTACCTGTCTAGCCCTACCAGGAGGTTTATGCTGACTGTAGGGGTTTCACATATCTCTTGTACTTTCATGAGGGAATTAGTTAAAATTGCCATAGTGGAAAGTATTTGATTTAGATTAATCTCGCTTTCTCTAGCAGTGGAGACTCATTACTCTGATTGGCTGCTCTACCCATACTGCCCTTAATGCTCTAACTATATACTCTGGAAAAAAGCCTTCAGTTCAAAGCTCTTGATGGATAAGTAAAATGGATCATTATTATCTTTTCAAGAAACCTTTAAAAGACTTAGACGAATAAACTGAAAAATATATATAAGTGAGAGACATACCTCCAGAATTCAGTCTGGGCATACGCCAATTTTTCTTTTTCCTTTTTTCTCAGATGACAAAATTTCTCAACCTGAGAGCAAAAGTCTTAAACGTTAATCTTTTAATCTAAGAAATAACTCTGATGATCTTACAGTGCTGATGGGATTTGTCTCTAGTTCCTAGAGTGACTAAACTGCATGACATCGGTCATCCAAGGAGTGGACTGGTTAGTCCATGAAAACACAATGTATTTTAACATTTTTAAAGCATTTTCAGTATGGGTCTTCAGCTCTGCTTATACATACAAACTGCAGATCTTTCCAGGCATGAAACTGCCAGAGGTATTAACGGAGACATACAGGAAAATCAGAATGTAAGTGCTGAAAGTTGTCTGCCACTGTAAGGAGAGGAGAATATCTTCAATCATTTTTGTTTGGAAGCAGGTGCCAGTTATCTAAGCTTCACAACACTGATGCAAGGGTGAATGCCCAATTGTTTTTTAATGACTAACTTTTTATTCAAGCTGCTAAATCTGAAGCATGCAGTAAAACATTATCTGTTCTGTTCCTTTGGACTGTGGTTTTCAATTATTTTAAAGGAAGAAACATACAAAGGGAATAGGCATTTCATGGTACTAAAGACTTTCAAGTGATCTAAAACACTAGATGTTTATCCTTCTTTATGGCTTAGACACATTTAGAAGTCATAAGACATCTAACTGATCTTGCTGAGATGGTTTTTAACAACTATCAGGATTATTAACAGATCAGTGCAAGCTTGACATCACCAACCAATAATTCTTCCAACTGTATATTTATAAGATCCCCAGTGCTAATTTCTTAACGTCAGAATTACCTCCAATACAGTGATTCAGAGGCAGATGATCTGACAGAGGAAGCTACATTTTAAAAAGTGCTATCAGAGATAATGTGTGGAGTCTTGACCTGATTCAATTAGAGCTTTGCCCTTATGTTACCCAAGGGCATATTATCCAGCATTTATAAAGACATTGGCTTGGATAAATGAAAGAGAAAAAAAGCACTATTGTTTACTCAGCAGGAGATGGGCTGTGGAAATGGTTAGATTATTCTCTCATACAGACACACAATCTTATAAACACACACGCACAGGCACATACACACACACAGGCATGCACGTGAATAAAACCCTTACAAAATCTCCTCAAAGTCCTGCCCGTTACCATAATTACGTATTTTAAATACAAACAACAAAGTTTGGTGGTTTAATTTTTTTTTTCTTTTGGTGCAACAACTGGGCCCATTTTCAGTGGTTTATATACATGCAATTAGCAGTTTAATTTCCTCTGAGGCTACATTAGCCCTATGATTTTATTTAATAACAAGGAAAATTTACTGCCACGGTTCAGGTTGCAGTGTCAGCCTTAGCTCTGCACTGCCCTCTGCTGCCTCCCGAGCAGTCGCTTCGGCCAGTTCAACCTCGAGCACCACAACTGCAGACTGCTATCTGACGGCACGGAAATTGTCTAAAGAAAGGGGTGAGGGTACACTATCCAGCTCAAAAACACACTTAATGAGGATTCCTCTCCCCCCTTTTTTATCCTCCAGCTACCCAAAAGGCAAGAAATATATTCCTATATATATATATATTTTAGCAAATTCCTAGATTATACTCATTACCATATTAGCCTTGTAACAAACCCTTTCACATGGTTTAGTTCAATTATAGATTACATTGTGTTCCTGTACACAGTCCATGCAGCTCAAGAAAATAACGTTGCACAAAGCAGCATCCATCATGCCTGAAGCAATATGATTACTCATGGTGTGCCTCATTCTTGTAAAATCTAATTCAGGCATTATATTATATTTTACTTAAAAATATCTTTTAATAGGGGGAAACAAATCCATGTGTTGCAAGGGAGGGATATCTTCTCTTAGGACACACTGTACTGACTTCTTGGTGGAGAAGTTAATTTGTCAGCTAAGAGACTGCTGGCTACCCTCATCTAAAAGGCTCACTCTTTCATATGTCTTACACAGCCACCTCCAGAAGCACCATCTGCAACTAACGACCTTTATACAACACCTCTCATTCAAGCAGTCCAAAACATGGGGCAGACCTTATAAATTGATTGTATATGGATGATGATAATTCTGGCAAACTTCAAAGGCAAAACTCAAAATGATTTCAAAACCACTTATAAGTCCCCACAAAATAGAGAGCTGACTTTCTTTGTTGCTGAAATGCAGCCACTTCTGGCGTGGAAGATGACACACAGAGCACAGCTATACATAAACCAGTGCAAGGAAGGAAAAAGAAAAAAGAAAAAAAGACAAATAATCTTATCGAGTATAATTGCAGAGGGAATTTTAAAAGAAGCAGAAGGTAATGAGCCTACCAGAATTTAGCCAGAAATAATAGCCCTTTGTTTCTGATGTACTTAAGGAACTACAGCTGGCATCACATTGGCTAATAAGCACAGAAGCCTGGCAGGAAATGAGATCAATTAATTTGAAGAATTGTGTTCTGACTAGCTAGAGAGTCAGGACCAGACTGCATCTTCAGATCTGCATAGAGAAAGACCCTATGGAAACAGTCTTGGCAAACAAATGAGCTAGCTCAGTGACATCTATCACACATGTTCCCGCAGTATTTTCACTGGACTGGAGCCATGTGTAAGGAAGGACAGACTCCATGAGAAACTGGGAACTACCATTCCAGTTTTGATCAGCTTCAGGCAAATATCTGGAAAAAGGTAGATATGAGAGCTCTTTCCTAAAGGGACTATGGAACACTGATAAACAAAGGCAAATAGGAAAAAAGATTCTTCATAAAGATGTCCCTCATCCATTGACAATGCATGAAATATCAGTATGGCCAGCAGCTCACACACATATCCTGCCAACTTGATGGAAGGCTTTGCTCCAAAATGTACACCTCTCAAGCTCTCCTTTCTCTCTTGATTGCTGTGGGAAAAGATTATCTGGCTTTCATTAAGGTGAACTGTAAAACAAACAACTTTTTATCTCTCTCAAAATTGCAGACCAGAGAAGATGACTTCTGCAAAAACTTAAAGCATCTGGACCAGAAAATTATCAATACCTTCTCTCAAGAGTTTCTTTTTGGTTAAGTTCTCTTACTCAATTTGCTGTTCTTATGATCTCATCCTAGTTTGAATCTGAGAGCAGAAGGTAGACAAAGCCCCAAATTCTGAGAGCCATGATGCCTTTAGGCTTTTTCATCAATAAATGAGCTACTTTTTTTTTAATTATTTTATTTTTTATGGGAGTAGATAAATTTTGCCTGCTATTTTCTTGCCTAATACAAAGAAATCAACTGCAGTGCTATACAACCACATTATTTACTCTTCTTTTGCTGGAAATTGACTCCTGGCACCTGAATTTTCGGTCACTTAGACCTGAAAATAATGCAAGCTTTAAACATTGCATGGCACAAGGATCTCAGTCATCTTTGTGGAATTAATGAAACATCACAGAGTAATGGGGAGCAGCCAGTAGGTTTCTACCTACTTATGTCCTAAACTTTCTTGGCTAAGTGTCTCAGAAAATGATGCATGCTGCGAGACAATACATTGCTGCTAGAACATCTGGTTCAGTGTTATGAAAGCCAACAAGTGGTAACAGGCAGTTTGGCAGGATCATTGGTTAGTGCTGGCTGGCATGTGGTGTGATCCTTGAAGGAAGGCAAGGAAAATAAATGTCACCCACTTCCAAGTGTTGTGATGCCTTGGGAGAAGAATCACATGAGGAATCCTTTATTGCAAAAAGTGGGAGATGTTATTTTGCAAGACACCATGGACGGAGAAGAAAGGAGTTCAAGCAAAGAAGCACAAAATTATCTCAGAAGTCATGCCCCAATTGTTAGCTTTATGTCTCTGAAGAAACACAGATGGAACCACCAGATCATCTCATCTCACCTCACCTCCTGTACATTACACAGTTTTAAATTCCATCTAGTTACTTATGCATTCAGCCCATTAATTTACATCTAACTGAAACAACTTGTGTTTTGGCAAAATCATTAATCACCCTCATTATTAGAAATGTGTGACTTCCTTCTGGTTTGAAATTGCTACAGGCTGTAGCCATTACTCCTTGTTCTGCATTTCTCCAAGGCCAAACAGGACACTGCGTCACAAACAAAAATAAAGGACCTTTGAGCTGTCTTTAAGCATGGTGGAAGTGGGAATACATGAAGGACAATCGCTCTCCCCCAACATAATCATTAATGTTCATGTCATTTAAACAGCTCTCAATACTTTTACTCAAAGGAAAAATGAAAATATGAGTTCAATATAAAGGTGTAGCCAAGACATTTTCTGAAGTCTCTGGAATGTTGTTCTGGTTTCAGCTAGGATAGAGTTAATTTTCCTCCTAGTAGCTGGTAGGGTGCTATGTTTTGGATTAGGATGAGAAGAGTGCTGATAACATGCTGATGTTTTAATTGTTGCAGAGCAGTGTTTACACCAGGCCAAGGACTTTTCAGCTTCTTGCTCTGTCCTGCCAGCGAGCAGGCTGGGGGTGCAGCAGGAGCTGGGAGGGGACAGACCCAGGACAGCTGACCCAAACTGGCCAAAGGGGTATTCCATACCATCTGGCGTCATGCTAAACAATATATAGGGGTGGCTGGCCGGGGTGGGGGGGCCGGATGCTCGGGGATAGGCTGGGCATTGGTCAGTGGGTGATGAGCAATTGCATTGTGCATCCCTTGTTTTGTACACATTACTATTAGTATTATTATTATCATTATTATTATTATTATTTTCCTTTCTTTTCTGTCCTAATAAACTGTCTTTATCTCAACCCACAGGCTTTCATTTTTTTCCTGATTCCCTCCTCCATCCCAGAGAGGGAGGGGGGGAGGGTGAGCAAACGGCTGTGTGGTGCTTAGCTGCCAGTGGGGTTAAACCACAACAAATGTAAGTCAGGAAACTTTCCATTTGCCTGGCCTTTCTGTAGGGATTACTTAGGCACACATACTAGTTTAAAATACGGACACACCAGTATAAGAGTTTCCGTTTGTCCTTTTTTGTTTGCAGTGGTGTTTTTTAAGGTACACAATGTTTTAGACAGGACATTAATGGTGCGAAAATGTTTGCTCCTACTGCTCTGACATCTCCTAGAACGATGTATTTTCAGGATAAGTTTCTGCCACATCATTTCTGTTAACTTTACCTGGAACCTTTCAGCAAAAGGTTCTTTCTTGTTGCTGGATTCATCTCAGCAATTCCAGATTTTTGCTAAGTGTGTTTTTACATGAGATCTAGTTCTCTAGATTCATAGAATCATAGAATCGTTAAGGTTGGAAAAGACCTCCAATATCATCTGGTCCAACCATCACCCTACTATCAATGCCACCCACTAGACAATGTCCCTAAGTACCACATCCAGCCTTCCCTTAAACACCCCCAGGGACGGTGACTCCATCACTTCCCCGGGCAACCCGTTCCAATGCCTGACTACTCTTTCTGAGAAGAAACGTCTCCTCGTTTCCAGCCTGAACCTCCCCTGGCGCAACTCGAGCCCATTCCCTCTAGTCCTATTGCTAGTTTTCTGTGAGAAGAGGCTAACCCCCAGCTCCCCACAACTTCCTTTCAGGTAGTTGTACAGAGCAATAAGGTCTCCACTGAGCATCCTCTTCCCCAGACTAAACAACCCCAGTTCCCTCAGCCGCTCCTCACAGGACTTGTGTTCCAGACCCTTCACCAGCTTCGTAGCCCTTCTCTGGACATGCTCCAGGGCCTTGATGTCTTTCTTGTACTGAGGGGCCCAAAACTGAACACAGTACTCGAGGTGTGGCCTCATCAGAGCTGAGTGCAGAGGAAAATCACCTCCCTGGTCCTGCTGGCTACACTATTCCTGATACAAGCCAGGATGCCATTGGCCTTGTTGGTCACCTGGACACACTGCCAGCTCATGTCCAGGTGAGCATTGACCAACTCCCCCTGGTCCTTTTCCTCTGAACATCTTCTGAGCCACTCTGCCCCAAGCCTGTAGCATTGCATGGGGTTGCTGTGGCCAAAGTGCAGGACCCAGCACTTAGCCATGTTGAACCCCATCCTGCTGGCCTCTGCCCATCCACCCAATCTGTCCAGGACCCTCTGCAGAGCCTTCCTACCCTCCAGCTTATCAACACTTCCCCCCAACTTGGTGTCATCTGCAAACTTACTGAGGGTGCACTCACTTCCCTCAGCCAAATCACCAATAAAGATATTAAAGAGGATGGGCCCAACACTGACCCCTAGGGAACACCTCTGGTGACACCATTGGTGATTTCACTCCATTCACCACCACTCTCTGGGCCCAGCCATCCAGCCAGTTTTTAACCCAGCTAAAAGTGTACCTGTGCAAGCCAAGGGCTGCCAGTTTCTCCAGGAGAATAATGTGTCAAAGGCCTTGCTAAAATCGAGGCAGACTACATCAACAGGCTTTCCCCCATCCACCAGGTGGGTCACCCAGTCATAGAAGTAGATGAGGTTGGTCAGGCAGGACTTGCCTTTCATGAACCCATGCTGACTGGGCCTGATTCCCTGGTTGTCCTGCATGTGCTGTGAAATTGCATTCAAGATGACCTGATCCATCATCTTCCTGGCACCGACGTCAGGCTGACAAGCCTGTAATTCCCCAGGTCCTCCTTATGACCCTTCCTATAAATGAGGATCACATTAGCAAGCCTCCAGTCATATTGGACCTCTGCAGATGACCGTGACCACTGATAGAAGATGGTAAGCAGCCCAGCAATCACATTCACCAACTCCCTCAGCATCCTTGAGCCCCATGGACTTGTGACAGTCCAGGTGGAACAGCAGGTCTCTTAACTGTTACCACATGAACTGTGAGCAGTTTCTTCTGCTCTCTGTCCCAGCCTTACAGGTCAGGAGGCTGAGTACCCTCAGTATAAGTGGTCTGACTATTAAAGACAGATGTAAAGCAGGCATTAAGAACCTCAGCCTTTTCCCTACCTTTAGTAGTCATGTTCCTCCCTGCATCCAGTAAAGGATGGAGATTCTCCTTGGCCCTCCTCTCATAGTCCTTTTAGAAAAGGTGACACATAAAAGGAGCAATTCTTCTAACCTATCTTAGCCTTCAATGAAATGAGATAGTTCCTTTCTGCTGTTTACCGAAGGATGACTCCCTGGGTTGTTGGCATCCAACCTAAGGCTGTATTGCATGAATCACACTGATTTCATCCCACTCAGTATTATTTAAGAATTGCCCTCGGGCTACTAGTGTCTAGTATCTACTACAAAACTAGGTCTTTTCAGGCAACTGTAACTGGTGAAGCAGTCAGGGATAAATGATTGGTAGAAGCCTCTCTGTTTCATGAGGTGTCCTATTGCTTATACAGTCACCTGGACATTTGCTTTACCCCAAGTTTCTCTATCGCCTGCATTTCCACTGCAGCTCCTCATTAGCAAGAGCAGCCCTGTGCAGGTTCCAAGATCCTGTAGATGAGTGGGATGTTCCAGTGCTATCAGGGAGACTCATTTTGAAGCAGAGAGGAAGATTGTGAAGAATGTTTTACGGGGCTGAAATGCATGCATTGATGTTTGGGAAAACCTACTAGGAAAAGAGATCTGTTTTTCAGGGTATTATTCTTCTTCAGGAAGTGGATTTGGAGGGAGACAAAAGATCACTGGTTCAGGCAAACCTCTTTATGAAAATAACAAAGAGTAGTGAGCCTTGGAGCTGATGCAGGAAGCACTTCATATTATCAGGGCTGAAAACATGACAGCCAGATATACCCTTTCAGTGTGTGTCATCCAAAGCTCTTTTGTGTTTATAATCATACAGCAAACTAAGAAGACTTACTGGCAGGCAATAACCTTTAAACTGAAGCTAAATGAGGAAAGAAGCTTATTTTTTTTTTCTACCTATATGGTAACAACAAAAATAACCTGTTATATACCGCAGGTCAATAGCAGCACTGAATGCAAGGAAATGATTTTGAGTGATTAGAGAAGCATGACTGCTTCTAACTCCAAAGTTCCTCTCATACAGCATTTTTTCTGATTCATCCACAAGGTTATGTCATATCGTGCACAGTTATCGGGTTTACATGGCAAGGTTCTGGTAGCAGAGGCTCCAAAAGAAACCCACCGCTGGCCAGAGACAAGTCATAAGTGAAGCTGGTTGTGCCTCTGGGAAAGCGGATTAAAGAAAGGGAAAAAAAACGGCTGCACAACAGCAGCTGGGAGAGAGAAGAGGGAAACAGCCCTGCAGACCCCAAGGTCAGTGCAAAAGGAGGGCAGGAGGTGCTCCATGCACTGCAGCAGCAGTTCCCCCGGCCCCTGGTGGAGCAGGCTGTCCCCCTGCAGCCCACGGGTCCCACACGGAGCAGATCTCCACGCTGCAGCCCGTGGAGGAGCCCCCGGTGGAGCAGGTGGAGGTGGCCTGGAGGAGGCTGCGGCCCATGGAGAGCCCCCGCAGGAGCAGGCCCCGGGCCGGAGCTGCAGCCCGTGGAGAGGAGCCCACGCAGGAGCAGGGGGTCTGGGGGGAGCTGCCGCCCGTGGGGGACCCGTGCTGGAGCAGTTTGCTCCTGGGGGGATGGACCCCATGGTACGGAGCCATGTGGGAGCAGTTCTTGAAGGGCTGCTGCCTGTGGGCAGCCCTGATAGGATCAGTTCGGGAAGCATCCCATGGGAGGGACCCCACGTGGGGCAGGGGCAGAGAGTCACCATGAAGGAGCGGCCGAGACGAAGCGTCAGGAACTGACCACAGACCCCATTCCTCATACCCCTGCACTGCTTGGGGGGAGGTGGTAGAAGAGGGTGGATGGGGGGAAGGTGTTTTTACTTTGCTTTTAGTTTCTCACTGTTCTAGTCTAATAGTGATAGGCAATAAATTACACAAATCTCTCTTACACTGGTTCTGTTTTGGTCACAAAAGTAACTGGGGAGTGATCTTCCTGTCTATTGTTTACCCATGACCTTTTTGTCATCCTTTTTCCCCCCTGTCCTGTTCTGTTGAGGAGGGGGAGTGAGACAGAGGTGTGGTAGAGCTGAGCTATCTACTGGAATGAAGCTATCACAGTCCTTTCCTGTCCTCTCCTGCTTTCTCTTTCTCTTTCTCTTTCTCTTTCTCTTTCTCTTTCTCTTTCT